>NC_042629.1:47761458-48061903 GCF_901001135.1 Rhinatrema bivittatum
CGGTTTGATACAAGGCAGGGCAGAGTATTTCTGCTGGAGTCTTGGATCTGCATGTGGCTGATGCGAGTTAGATCCCCACGGAATTCTGCTCGTCCAACCATGTGGTCTTATGTGCAGGTCCTGGGGTTGAATGCTGCCGCATTGGACGTGGTTCCCTGGGCGAGGGCTCATATGCGCCCTCTTCAGTATGCATTTCTATCCCGATGGAGTTTGCAGTCGCATAACTATGCGGTGAGGCTGCTGCTTCCGTTAAAGGAGAGGTCCCAGTTGGACTGGTGGTTACAAGCAGATCATCTCAGGAAGGGAGTTTCCCTGAAGAAACCAAATTGGTTGGTACTTACCACAGATGCAAGCCTCTGGGGCAGGGGGGCTCCCTGTTAGGAGTTAGTGGTACAAGGGCACTGGAATGCAGCAGAGCAGCAGTAGAACATCAACAGACTGGAGGCATGAGCGGTTCTGTTAGTGTGCCTGCAGTTCACCAAGCAGCTAGAGGCTTGGGTGGTCCAGATAATGTCTGACAATGCATCAATGGTGGCTTACATCAATCATCAGGGTGGAACCAAGAGTCAACAGGTGTTGGAGGAGATAGATGCGCTCATGGAGTGGGTAGAGCAGCATCTCCTAAGCATATCCACCTCTCACATGGCTTTGATATTGTCCTTTGCAGCAAATTTCCTCAGCAGGAGAAGCTTGGAACCAGGAGAATGAGAACTGGTGGACGAGGCCTTTCAGCTCCTGGTGAACTGCTGGGGCCTTCCAGATCTAGACCTGTTGGTGAACTTCAACAACACAAAAGTTCCACGCTTCTTCAATTGCAGGTGGGACCCAAAAGTGATGGGCATAGACGCTTTCATTCAGGAGTGGCCACGTAGTGCTCTGTTGTATGTGTTTCCGCCCTGGCCTTTGATAGACAGGCGGGTACAGAAGATTGCAAGTCAAAAGAATGCCATCCTTTTAGTGGCTCTGGATTGGGCTCGAAGGCCATGGTATGCTGATCTCCAGAGACTTCTGGTGGACAATCCCCTCTGGCTACCGTCTCGGATGGATCTGTTATGTCAGTGGCCCATTCTGCATGAGGATCCAGGTCAATTCTATCTTACAGTTTGGCCATTGAAAGGGCTCAGTTGTTGAAGCGTGATTATTCGCCTGCTGTAATTTCCACTCTTCTTCAGGCCCAGATGTTTTCTACTTTTCTAGCTTATATTAGAATTTGGAGGGTCTTTGATACCTGGTGTTCTGAGCGAGGTACTCAACTGCTCAAGGTGGATATTCTTTTGATTTTAAATTTGTTTTTACAGATTGGCTTGCTTAAGGGTTTGGCCCTTAACCCCTTGAAGGTTCAAGTTGCAGCACTGGCTTGTTATAGAGGAAGAGTCATTCCGATGCCTTTGTGGGATCTTAACTTGGTCCTCGAGTTCTTGGCAGCTCCAACTTTTAGACTGCTGTGTATTCTTTCCTTGCGGCTGCTGCCTTGAACACATTTGTTTCTGCTATCAATCTGTTCTGCATGTCTGGTCTCTGAGCTGAAAGCTCTTTCCTGCCATGAGCCTTTTCTCCGTAGTGTGGTTCGACTTTGGACTGTGCCCTCTTTTTTTTTTTTTTTTTTTTTTTACCAAAGTTGGTTTCAGAGTTTAATTTGAATCTGTCTATTTCCCTGCCTGCTTTGGATAGGGATAGAGATGAAGCTGAGTCTTTTGCATTCCTTGGATGTTAAGCATCATTTAGTGCAGTACTTGGAGATGACTAAAGCTGTTCAAAAATCTGATTGCCTGTTTATGCTCCATGGTGGAGGTAAACAGGGAGCACCGTTGACACAGGCAACAATAGTCCGCTGGGTTAAGGAAGTCATTACGGAAGCCTATGTGGCTGCTGAGGTTGCATTGCCAAAACAAGTTAGGCCGCATTCCATGAGGGCTTAGGCAGTATCGTGGGCGAAGTTTTGTTTATCGCCTGCTGAAATTTGCCGAGCGATGATATGGTTGTCTTTGCACACCTTCTCCAAGAATTACCACTTGGATGTTAGGGCTAGGGAGGACGCCGCGTTTGTGCAGGCGGTATTGATTGGACCACTGGCAGCCTCCCGCCCTTCTCGAGATTAGCTTTGGTACATTCCACTCATGGGGATTGACCTGCCTGAATGCTGAGGAAGGAGAAATTACTACTTACCTGATAATTTCCTTTCCTCTAGTAAGGTCAGGTCAGTCCCTGGCTGCTGATGTGGTTGTAGATTGTGGTTAGCCTTTCTTCGGGCGAGCTATGCAGAGTGTGCTTCTTGCTCTTCGTTGAAAACTGGTAAGTGGCTTCTCTAGCCCTTAGTTTACTAGCTATTTCCTTCTTTTGGCTGAGCTCAGTATTCCTCTTGGTTGGGAAACATGAATGGCTGATTTTTAATAGCAATGTTCAAATATAATCAGGTTTGTCCATAGTTTGACTTTTTCAGAGAATACTGGTGGGCTGATGCCTGGACAGGACTATATGGCCATGACGTCAGCTTTTGCTTCGTCTCCATCTGCTGGCAGAGGTGCATAACCCACTCGTGGGGTTTGACCTTGCCTTACTAGAGGAAAAGAAATTATCAGGTAATTGTAATTTCTTCTTATCTCGTATTATGGGTGTGGGTGGGGAAGAAGTGTGTGTAATAAGAGTTATCTATGCCCTCTCCCTCCTATGCCAGAAATTCGCAGAGGATGCTGGAAATGAAGAAGTTGGCTGTAGGATGGTTATGAAGTTGCCTGCCTCTGTGTCGGTGTCTAACTAATGAAGCAGAGGTGGGGGAGGGGGACAAAGAAGTGGCTGCAGTTCACGGGGCCACATTGGAGAGATTGAGCCTGATAGTAATTCCTTGGATTGTTGGACTGTGGCAGACATGGATCTCTTAAGAGTTTAACCGCTTCCCGCTCTAGTGTGGCTTGAGAATACCATGAACTGATTTGATTGAAGAAGCTGGGGGGGAAGAAAGGTAATCTGCAAATAACGGGGTGGCTGGTGGTGTTGTAGGAAACTGGGGGATCTCATCAAATCCTAACATGATTTTTTTTCCCTACAAACTGTCACATGAGCTGCTTAGTTGGCATCATTTGCAAATGCTGAAAACCAAGGACATAAAGATAGGGTGCACTGAGTCAAGCCAGTTGTCCATAGAGCTCCATCCTCTCTCCAACAGTGTCCAGTCCCCCCTCCTTTGGAAGCACCCAGCAATCCCAGAGGAGCGATCCATTCCCTGTTGCCCATCCCCAGCCATTCAAATCCCCAAATCTTTGTGGCTAGAAGGTGCCTAATGGGCTTGGCCTCCAAAAAGCACCCTCGTTTCCATCCCATGCCAACAAATTTGAAATCAGTTGTAGATGATTAGTGAGCCCTTGACACATTCAAGAAAGAACCTGTGACCAAATCCTTTGTCACTAGCAAGATTCCCGTTTTTTGTGCCTTCTTAATATCGAAAAATAAAAGCCATATCTTTTCGTGTTGGAATAATCTCCTCCTCTTCATTCCCCTCTGCTTCTCCCCCCATGGATTTGTATTGGAAATGAAGGGGAGTTGGAGGAGGAGGATGGGAAACGCTGTTGACATCGTCTTTATTTTTATCTCCAGCCTTTGAATTAACTTCGCGCCAATACATCTTGGCCACCCTGCAGCAGGGCCTCCCATGGAATATTAGCTGAATTTCTTTCCATATGTGCAAATAAAAGGTGCCTCCAAGTAAAATATTTGACTTCATGGAGATGTGTGGTGGCCGTTTGAAATCAATTGCAACCGAGCAGTATGGGGGGAGGGGGAGAAACATTGAAACTTTTTTCGTTTTCATGCAATTTCTTTTGAGCTTTTTTCATTCCTTTTGTTTTCATTCTTTCCTCTGGTTTGCTGGCCTGAAATTTTAAATACTGGATCCTTTTCATATTAAAGGAGCTTGTTGCATATTAGAGAGTTTGTGTGTGGGGGGGGGTGTTGCTCTTTTTTTTTTTTTTTTTTTTGGAACCAAATGACACAAGGAATCTTATTTAAAAGCATTAATTATTATTATGAATCACTTAAATAGCGCATGCCAGATGTACATTATTACCATAAGAAGCTTGCTCGGCAGACTGGATGGACCATTTGGTCCTTCTCTGCCGTCATTACTATGTTATGTTACTTATGTTACACAGTAGGGGTGTGCATGGGAAAAAAATCACTGGACCAGAACTGTAAAATCTCTCCCTCTCTCTCTGGATCCTTGCATGCTGCTGCGGGCTCTGAGGATGGAGGAGGAGGTGTATCGTGCTCTCGACTGCCTGCAGCTCTTGAGAGGTGATCCACGTACTCGCCGGATATCATGCTAGTAACTTAAGGGTCTCCAAACCCTCCTCAACTGCCGGACTTTCAATGCCCCTCTCGCCCAATTCATCTGAACTGTAGAGATCTGCTGCAGATGCTGGTGGGAATGGACCCAGGGGGCAACTGTGCTGGTTTGGCCGATGCCCTCCTGTGCCTAGCGCAGCCCCACAGCTGCCGCCACCCGTCCGCCGAGAGTCTACCTTTTTCTCTCCCCTGCACCATTCTAAGCGGAGATGGGAGTGGGTAGCTGCTGTTCCACCTTCTCGGCAAACCCTGCCTCTCTAGCTGGCTTCACCTCCTTAAAAAAAAAATTCCCTTCAGAGTTTGGTAAGAGGGCTCCTGTGTCTCTCATCACCATCGCTACCTGTGCTGTCCCCAGACCTCTCTGGAGATAAGGACGTCCCTCTTCCTCTCCTATTGCCACGTTTGCCTCTGGATACCCATGACGTCATGAAACTTATTAAAACAGATCACTAATAAGTAGGTGCCTTTAGTGTTAAAATCAACGTCCTAGTCAGTGACCCAATTAAATAAGCTGAAGGGCCCATCAAAATGTATTGAATGGAGTTGGTGCTCATTAAGAGATTTATCAGTGAGTGCTGCATCTTGTGTGTTTTGTGTTTAAATTGTAGGTCAGTGAGCATGCAGAACTTGGATGGATTTTGGGATGCCTAACCAGCGTGCCCCGCCTAAAGCACTTACACCAGTGGAAGGTAGCTGCCTGTTTACCTCCGCCTAACTAAGATGAGCAGGTTATAATTTCTTTTTTTTTTTTAATTTAAAGTTTATTGTACATATGATGTATGAAACAGAACAGATAATCGAAAATGAATACAATAAATGTAACCATAAAATACAAGCCAAACTTTTGTAATTATTTATGCTAATGGGAACATTCAATAAATCTTATAGCATCAGCTGTACGTCTCGTCACTGATCTAATCCCCCCCGCTCCCTCGCCCCCTCAACCCAGGTTATAATTCCTGATGGTCCTTCATCATGAAAACACTTTGTATTCTGCATCGCCTTATCATTTAATGGGATGCTGTAATCCAGTCTTTCATCTTTTGCTTTAATGCAGGCAATTGATAATTCTGTTTTCCTTGGCCCGACTGACAAGCTCACATTACAGTGGGGAATACTTGTCATGATCTTTGTTTCAAGAAAATGGTTTTCTATATTAATAATTTTTTGGCCACATTTTTTTTTTAAATTATAATTTAAGAGCTGATTTCAGAAAGGTTTAGCTGTAAGTAAAGCAGTCTATGCTGAAAACATTTTTGCCTAGCTTGCTTTTGGTTAATGTGCTGTTTTGTTTTGTTTTGGGTTTTTTTAATGTGAAAAAGAAATGTTGGTCGTGGACAGTAGTTGAGAGAGACACTGGATACAATATTTTAACAGACTAAGATTTAGGAATCATTTTTTCAGCTACAGCACAAATGGTTGGCACTGCCTAGGATGGGCTACCTTGCTTGTAAAAAAAAAAACAAAAAACCAACCTGGGAGAAGCAAATTGATTGAGATGTTAGTTTTGGAGATTCCTATTGTGGGTGGATTTTTTTTTTTTTTCCCTGCCTACAGCTTCCTTGGGCATGCTACTTTAAATCATAATGCTTGTACCATTGCCAAGGTTGCATCTTAAATGGGGTTTTTTTTTAAGCATTGCCATTAGAGCAGGAGTTGGCCAACTCCATCCCTCAAGAGCCACAAATAGGTCTGTTTTTCAGAATATCCACAATGAATGCTGCGTAAGAGAGATTTGTATGAACTGCCTCCATTGTACGCAAATGCACCTTCTGCATATTCAGCATGGGCACCCTGAACACCAGGCCTGCTTGTGGCTCTTGAGAACTAGTGTTTGCCACCCCTGCACTACAGATTGTTTGGCTGCTAACAGAGGCCTGCCCTGCTATCCCGAGAATCATTCACATTGATATTGCTCCAAGAAGAGGCAGCGTGAACCCTTTCTGTTGGCTTGACCTTTCCACAGGTCAAGAATCGAGATCAGAAGAACGAAGGCTATGTTGGTCTGCTGACGTATCCGGTGCTCCAGTGTGCAGACATCCTGCTCTACAAGTAAGATAGCCAGCGTTGTGCATGCACGAATATTGCACTGAGCAGTCCTGAACTCAAAAGCATGCTTTCACTGTAATAGTATGGAAATGGGTCCCAGATGCTTGCTTGTTTGCATTTTTTGTCCTTGGTTCTCTGAGTATTGCCTCAGTTTCCTCTTTCCCCATTATACACCCCTCATGCTATGTGTTGTGTGTGGTTTTTTTTTTTTTTTTGTGGCCTTAGATGGACGTTTAATTCTCCAATTCTTCTCTCACCTTCTCATGCAGACAAACTTTTTCATTCAGCTTATAGGATGGGGAACGCGCAAGGCTTGATTACTGTCCATGGGTCAGGAGCTCAGCATACAGCCCTTCATGAATAATTTCCCAAAAGGAAGACAGGCCCTGTCAGGTCAGGGTTGTTCCTACTGCCCTCTGTCAAAAATACATGCTATTACCCTGTTATCTAAGCAGAGGAGAAATGAATGAGGGAGACACTGGTAGCCAGGGTGTGTTGGATTTGAGTGAGTGGGCTGATATGAACTCTGGAAAACCCATGCACTAGAGCAGCAGGCAAGGAATGAGATGAATGCTAGTCTATGAACCAGTAGTGCCGTGTGGAAGCCCAGGAGGAGTTTGACAGCTGCATTAGCAGCGGCTGCGTAGGAGTTCAGTAGGGTGGTTACAGATAGTACTTCAGATGTTTATTAATTTGTTAAAATGTATAGCCCGCACGTTACGTAGGTAATACATAGCAGTTTACATTCTAATATGCCAAACAAAATAAGGAGCAGTCAAATCATATTGAATCGTGGCGAAAACCTATGAGAAAGTAATGTTATATAAAGGGTGTCAGCAAGGCGGGCGAATGTGCAAGACCACCTTAAAAGGTGGTAGCCCAGACCTCTCTATCATTCAGTGAACAGTATTATAATCCAGTATTCAGGTCGCATATGGGTGAATGGTAGAGAGGTCTGGGCTACCACCTTTTAGGTGGTCCTGCACATTCGCCCGCCTTGCTGACACCCTTTATATAACATTACTTTCTCATAGGCTTTTCGCCACAATTCAATATGATTTGTCTGCTCCTTATTTTGTTTGGCATATTATTTTTGAGGACAGTGTTTTGCGGGATTGTTAGTTATGGTTTACATTCTAAGATGCACCCAATCAGATCCGAGAAGTAGAGTTCTCTGGGTCATTATCGGAGGGTTGAGAGGAGCCTGAGCAGTGTGTCTGCAGCATTCATCGTTATAACACATAGTGACGTGACTCCACTTTTCTGAGCACAGCGAAGTGCATCCACTCTTTTCGTATGACGTGACTAACACACTGCTAGCTAGTTGAGTCCATGGATTGCCGATGGCTTGTATTACCTCACAGCCTTGTTTAATATGTACAGGGTTGTCCATGTCTGTTGCACTACTAAAAACCTGTCTCATGATTACCAGATTCCTGCCCTGAAGGCCTCACACTCAAGTTGTGTCCTGCTGTTGGTCACACATTGAGTGCTTGAAATGGGACATTTACCGGGGACTCTAGCTTTCACTGCCTCTTTGCCAGTGGTGTCCCTTTTAGTGCCATTTTAATATAACCTTGGGAAGAGTTTCTGTTTGTGGGTAACCATCATGTAGATGGGCTGGGAAGATGGATGGGTAGAAGGATTATGGAGATCCGATGGACCATGAGGCTCTCCCCACAACGTTCTGCTTCTCTCTCGTGCTGTGGGGGGAATCTCTACCCCCAGCAGGGCTTCTGGCACTTGTAAGAGATTTTTGTCTTACTTCTGTCTTTTACTAAAAGGTCAACACACGTTCCTGTGGGAGAAGATCAAGTCCAGCACTTGGAGTTAACCCAAGATATAGCACAAATCTTTAACAGAAAATATGGGGAATTCTTCCCTGTGCCCCAGGCAATTTTAGGTAAGTCGTGAAATGCTTTCAACTGGGAAAGGTTCAATCACTGCGAACGGAAGCTTTTTATCTTCCACCGCAGTTCAGAAAAGCAATTTTGAAATCGCCAGAGAAGAAGAGAGACGTGTAAAAGGGTTGGTAATGAGGAAATGAAAGGACTTGCAGAAAATAGTATATGTCCGCCTTAGAAGACTGAAGTTACTCTACTTAGTACCATGTCTTGTACGGTGCCAAATGGAGGGCTTAGTCTGTTAAAATATTTTATTACCTGAGCACGAACAGCTGAAAAGACTCTTTGGACCTGTCAGTCATGCCAACTTGCATTTGAACAGCAATCTCCTCTAAACCAGCATTAGGTGCACTCTGCAGGTATAGAAGAGGGTGATGGAAAGTCAGTTCCCTCCTGTGTCTGCCTCCCGTCAGAATGATCTTTGATGTTATAGAGCCCTCTCATGCAAGAGGAGACAGAATCCCGCTCTTACAGCGATGCCTGCTGCTGGCGGCAATTCATGAAGAAGCTGATCTTGCCGCCTCCGCCCTCGGAGGCTTAGACTTAACCCGACAGACTGGGGAACAGGCACAGTGACTCTCTGCTGAATGCCGAACAAGAAAGGAATCGGGCAAAGGGTCCTCTATGAAGGGTGGGAATGCCAGCCTTGGTGCTGCACAGGGAGAGTTACTAAGTCACCGGCGTGTCCTAATTAAGGTCTGCAGGCTAATGAAGTGACAATCCTGAAACCCTGGTGGATCACCGGTTCACTTGCAAGGTTCACCTGAAAGGAATAAAGTATTTTGGTCTGCTCGACACTCTGTTCCTGGGTTGGTTCATATTGCACTGGGTTGATGCAGATTTTGGTTTGGATACTGGCATTGCTGTGTGATGAGTCCTGGTGCAGTTCTCAATGAGACGAGCTGGAGTGGCTGCCATAGATTTGTCTTACCCTAAGCCCTTGAAGAAGCATGCTAAATATCTCACCTTCCAGCTAACTTCAACCTTATCCTTTTGTTGTGCATATTTTGTTCATTACGTTTATAATAGTGCATAAGTCACTTATCTCCTTTTTACGTAAGTGTCCATGGTGAGCAGAAGTCTCCCTGCCAGGGAAAAGAATGGAAAGCAAGGCTTGCAGTGTGCTAGTGCCTTGCACTGTCATTGGGCCATTGGGACTACGGGTTTGTTGGGAACCAGAACGCGTTCACCATTGATTCCTCAAAAACAGGTTGGGATGGAAGAACTGTAATTCTATATTTCATTTCACCTGGAAAATGAACTACAAAAGGAGGCTGTTGATGTTTTGTTTTGATTATTTTAATTGTAAATTTATTAACTTTTTTTTTTTTTTTTTTAACTAGAACGAAGACCTAACTGGGCCCAAAATGTGCATTTTTTGCCATTTTCTTGCTTCTAAAAGCTCCCCTTACATTGTATACAGCAGAGGCAGGCTAAGATGTCTCTTTCCTGATTGTGATTTGACTAGTTGGCTATCACCATATGAGCAATTGCCTACGTTTTGAATATCCTTTCCTTGTTTGCATTTAGGCACCTCGAAGAAGATAAAATCCCTCCGAGATCCCACGGTTAAGATGTCCAAGTCGGATCCTCAGAAGCTGGCCACGGTTAACATCACCGACAGCCCGGAGGACATCGTGCTGAAGTTCCGTAAGGCGGTTACAGACTTCACCTCGGAGGTGACCTATGACCCGGCTCGTCGGCCAGGGGTCTCGAACATGGTCGCCATACACGCTGCAGTGGCTGGTCTCGGGGTGGAGGAGGTGGTCCGCCAGAGCGCTGACCTGGATACCGCCCGCTACAAACTCGTGGTGGCAGAGGCTGTTATTCAAAAGTTCGCGCCCATCAGGAGGGAGCTGGAGAAGCTCCAGGCAGATCATGGCCATCTGAGGAACGTTTTGACCTTGGGGACCGAGAAAGCGAAAGAAATGTCCGTTCCTATATTTCAGGAAATCAGAAGACTGGTTGGCTTTAGGTAGTACATCCTGAACTTTGTTTTCCTCCTTTTATGCCCTCCAGCACAGACAACGTTTGTCTCCTCCAAGGCCTGTACCAGCGGCAGACGTCTGAGATCCTTTATTACAACAGGCCAGCTTTACCTCATGGGATAGTGTGTGTGCCCTAATCTGTTTTATGCACACATCCTTGCTAGCTGGACCTATTTTGCAAGCCAGTTTGCAGCCTGGGTGGGGCTCGTAACATGCTAGAGGAGGAGTCTACATTGGAGATAAGAGGTGCCTGTTTACCCTTTCTTGAACTTCCATAAGCAAGCCTCACGCTCTGCTCTCCCACGTGGCAGCTGTCGATTTACGGCTGATTTAATATTGGCACAAAACCTGATTTCTTTGACGGTATCTTCCTTTCGATGCGACAAGCCTCCTGCACAGCCCTTCATGAAACAGTTTGGAAACTCCAGCTCAGCCAAGCCATACACTCCTCAACGGCCACTAAACTCTCAAACACCGACAAACCCACCCAATAATCCCTCTCCCCCCCCCCTCCCCCGCTTCTCCCCTCTCTTTAATAAAATCAATGCTCTGTCAAGGTTTTGGAAACATTTATTTATAATGGAATTGCAAAGACATCTTTTCATAAGCAAAGTAATCCATAATGTTAACCGAATGACCCAGCTCGCCAAAATCCCAATAGAGAAGCTCCTGCCATCTTCCTAAGAAACCCCATTGTGTACTTACCTGCCTGCAGTAAGGATAGGCCGTAGAGGTCCAACCCCTCCACTGAACAAGGTGTGAGTCGCCATCCAAAGCTGCCCTGTCCCGGTGCCTTTTTTGGTGAGAGACACAAAGCGGCACCTGTGCTCTTCCAGGATAGGGGAAGCTCCCCCTGTCAGAGTCTGGGTATGGCCAGACCTTCATTGGCACTATCATTCTTACTATAGAAAGGGTGGGATGTTCCTCAGCCTGGCCCTAAAAGCTGAGGTCTGAACAGCCCCTCTCCCACCCAGTCTAAATCCAGCCTCAGTGCGGACACTGAGGAACCATGAACATCTCGGCTCCCTCACAGATACAACCCAGTGTTACAGCCGTGAGCTCCCTGAAGCCAAGAACAAAAAGAGCCTTCACAACCCCACCCACTGAAAGGCCACTAGCGCAAGCCTCTGGCTGAGGTGGTTGGGAATTTCAAAAGTTTCCAAAAAGGAGAGATGCAGGCCAGTGCTGCTGACTGACAACCATCAAAGCCGCTGTCCTGCACCCCTTCTCGCCCACCTGTCTACCGAGGACACTGAGAAACTGCTCTATCGTCTTCTAAGGTAGACTCAAAACCCAAGTGAGCATCGCAGCAAGGGGATAATTCTCCCCTTCTCATTGTTGGGCAAGGCTCTTGGTGTCATGGTGTGCGCCTCCACTGATAAACTCCACAATCCGCAGTGGTTCTTACCATTTATAGACATTCAAGAAGAGGGTGTGCAAACCTGAGGTGGGCTTTGTCCACATCATCTCTTTCCAGAGAGAGTCCAAAGTTACAAAGAGAGTGAGGGAAGGGAAAAGGCAGCAGTTTTCTCCATCACCTTCTCACATTAACAAGCCAATAAAAGAATAATTGTTCTAGTCTGTCTTTAGATTTACTGACCTGACTCATAATTATGATCAATGTGGAGCTTGAAAAATGTGTTGCTGATTGCTTGCCCTGGACCAGTCAATTTTTTCCAGGCACAGATCTGTGCTTAAGGAAAAAAAATATGAATTTTTAAATTTCTGATCATGCTTAAGTTTTATCATCAACAGGCTCCAAGATCCCAAACCAGCTGGGGAGCCTTAACCTGTACTGTATTTTAAATTATAAAATGACTCTGAAATCTTAGGCAATATGAGCGTGTGAGCGCGTGCCCTTTTAAGGTGTTTATGAGGACGCATCCCAGGACCAAAAAAAAGGGGCAGCAACAGCCACAGAGATTGCATTTTCAAATATTCATGCCTACTTCCGGGCAGGTGCTCTGTACCTGCTCCCATACAGGCACAAAGCACGTGCCTGTATGGGAGCAGGTACCTGTATGTGTAGCCGCTGGCCAAGTTTTTAACGGTAAATGCATCTAGGTGCAAAGGAGCTGGCAGACCACCATGAGACTGCATGCCCTTCCATGAATTTCAAGCGACACACATGCATAGCTCATGAGCTTTTTCTTCCTTTGGAAAGCAGGCTAGAGATACTCCCCAAGTAACTATGCCGAGTTCACTCAGCCATATTTGTCCGTGGATTCCACTTATAAACTCGTAACGTAGTTCTTACCAGTCTGGTAAGCTGACCTATTAATTGTCAAAATAGTTGCATTCCCACCATGATTCTAATATCTTCTGACCATGAGACCTGGTAGTCACTAGTGGTCTCATCAGCCACAGGGTACAGCATCCCGCAGCAGTAGTCAATGCAAAGTTTACCATTTGGGGTCATTACCCCCACTCCCAGTGAAATGTCCCTGAATACTAAACTTTGTCATTTTGGGGTATTATTTCTTTAAATGGTTGCAGTTAGTAACATTTCCCTCGTGTAGCTGCCCTAGCAGAAAGGGAGCAGTATATTGGGTAAAACCTTGGGCCCCCGTGGGTTTACCCAAGGGTTCTCAAATGGGGAAAAAAACCCTTAAAACTTCAGAAGGGAGTTAGGATTGTAGATGGGCAGCAGGGGGCGCTCTAGTGATGGACCGATTTTCTGCAGAGTAGTGAGCCCTGGCTATGAGATAATCGAGTTTGCTAACTGTAAATAAGGTGGGTCTGTTAGCAAAACTCTTCTCGAGCAGTGGTCATTAAATGTTTTCAAGAGATGAAGTGATGCCATCTGGCACAGCATTTGTGTAAATAAATTTTATTTTCCACCGACTGAAAATAAAGCCAGAAAAAGAAATCTATAATTATAGATATTTTATTTGTTCAGACATTGCTGAGTTTTACAGGCATCTTCGGACTTTTTCCATTATCTTGGAAAGCAATGTTTTGACTACAGAAGTAGACACACAGTCTCACTTGAACGTAAGGCAGATTAATGGTTTGTGCTATCCCTTGTCTGGCTGCTGGTATACACCATGATTCCCGCAGTAGAGTCACAGCACAGGAGAATGACCAGGAAGGAGATCTGGAA
The DNA here is from genome assembly GCF_901001135.1 of Rhinatrema bivittatum. Taxonomy (NCBI): domain Eukaryota; kingdom Metazoa; phylum Chordata; class Amphibia; order Gymnophiona; family Rhinatrematidae; genus Rhinatrema; species Rhinatrema bivittatum. The sequence goes on from NC_042629.1 coordinate 47,774,841, forward strand.
AAACACGCCCACCAGTGTAAAATGCCAAGTGCATAAAATCCCGCCTGCCCTCCATGAAATCAAAATGATGGCTTTGTGGGCTTGACATAGGTAGTGATATGATTCTAATTAACATGTGTCCAGTCTATTCCACGCTGCCGCCTTTTTATTCTGTCAGTTTCCCCAACCTTTAAAAGCCCAACGCACACAAACATGTGTGGTGCATCAACTTCCACCGAGAAGGCAGTGCAGACATGGAGAGGATTCATGTAGCCAAACCAAAAACTAGGGAAGCATGGTGAGCCCCACCAGTTTGTTTAAATTTTAAAACGAGGGAGATTGGGAGACCTATGAACCTGTCCCAGTGGACCAGCTCCCGCTGTAGAGTCAGTGAGATGGAGGCAGCCAGCTCAGCGTCTCTTGTCGCTGCAAGGTGCTGAGAGCCGAGCCAGGTGCTGGGCTGGACAACACATCGGTCAATGGGGACTTCCCATAGCCTGCCTGATCAGGGCTGAAGGCACACTGGTTGGCAACACTGTTCTAGGTACCAGCTGTACTCTCATTTCCTTGAGTTTGTACCAAAAGAGAAAATGCTTAATATCTCTGACCTTCGGGGCCTGCTTACATTCAATCTTATATTGTAGAGTTCAGATAAACTTTTTTTTTTTCCTTAAGGATGGAAGGGGTCCACCAGGTTTTTTCCTACTACTTAATCTTTCTGTAGCACTAGTAGGCATAGGCGGCTCTCTATGCATTCATAAAAGAGAATTCCAGCTCCATGAAGCTTGCAGTCTAGCTGAGACATGGATGAGACAAATAATTTTCTACTAATTACTTAACTATTGCAGTAAAACATATGCGCAGGCCGAGATTAGGAAGAATGGAGTATTGGGGGGAATATTGAATTTGAAAGCAACGGTGAAGAGATGGGGTTTTTATACAGCAAGAGATTGAGCAAGACGCAGAAAATCAGGAAGGCCATTCCCGGCATAAGGTGCCACAGGAATGAAAGTCTGGATCCTGGAATTAACAATGGATGAGACGGGCACAGAGAGAAAGGGCCTGCCCAATGGACACAGGTCATGAGGAGGAATGGTGCCGGGGGACCCCCAGCCTGTCAGGTTTTCGGGATAGCGACAATGAATAGATAAAATTTGCATGCTGTGGAGTTTTGGAAACCATTGCCATAAGCAGAGCTAGGTAGTGAGGCATTGCCGTCTGGGTCTGTACCCCAATCAGAACTGGCTTCTTTTGGGTCCTGGCTCCATGAGCCAGGTTGCCCTGCCATATTTTATACCCCTTTACTTTTTTACTCCTCCCAACTCAGCTCATCCATCACAGCAACAATCCTTTGGTTGGGGACATAAACTGCTGCTGTTTCTGTATCCCTGCAGTTCTTATGCACCCTGAATCTGCCCACGTGATTTAACCATTCCACAATAACTAAGACCATATCCCGCGCCTCCCCCCCCCCCCCCCCCTACACCAAGGGGCCGTGAAGGCTGCTACTGCCCCCGAGCATCCTCAACCTGGCAGACGAGGGGAGCAGAAGATGTGACCTGTGACCTGAACGCAAGACCTCTGCATGACAGTGCACAGCGCTGCCGCTCAGCCACCAGGCTGGCCCACAGATAATCTTTTAAGTGTTGATGTTGAAAACAAGTTCATTTCTTCAAAGGTGCATGAAGACTAAATAAGTCTCCTACGTTTTCAAAGACCATACAATGTTGGTAAAATCTTAAGCTTACAGTGTGGCGTTGGTTATTCATGGACAGGGACCATTGCTGGGAACACGCCGCTCTGGGTAAGGGTGGTCGGTGCCTGTGCAGCTCTCACCACCGTGTTGGAGAAGGCTGGGCTACCGTTGGCTAGGCCAGGGCGAGCACGTGTACATGTCTCAAGGGGAGGGAAGTAGATGGAAGGGGGCAGCCAGAGTGTGGCTCACCTCACTTGGTCTTACGATGCCCCCTGAGCTTGGCACCTTAGATGCCTGTCTTGCCCATTTGTAGTGTCTGCCTTGTTCATGGAGGTACCTCCTCATGGTCATGATTGTTTATATTGTGTTAATTCTGGTCCTGTGCACTTCTTCTTCCACAGCCCCCCCAGCGGTGTTCAGAAGTGAGCTGGGAAAATGTACTCATGAAATGTGAGAGCTGAAAGATTCTTGACTGTTCTTTATAGCAATCTAGTCTGGTTGCCTTTTGAAAACACAGGAACAGGAAACGTGATGTGTCAAATGATACAGTCTAGGCAGGAAAGGGCAGACCTCCTTTGAAGGGAAAATATCAAATAAATGGGACCAAGAGGCCAAGACGCAGCAGGATGTGAATCTCTCCAGGCTTAGCTCACGTGTGAGATCTGCTTGTATGGAAGGAAGGAAGGAATGGAACAGCAGAGAAGGAAGAGAGCTGGCCCCGGCTGCTCTGAAGACTTTATAGAGGTGTCCTCAGACCCAGGTTATTTATCGGGTGTTAACGACCAGCCGTCAGCCTTCTGCTCCACATCTGGTGGCCTAGGAGGATGGGGAGGTGTTAACCCCTTGACTTCCAGGAAGGCTGCTATCTTTTTTAACTTCTTAGTGCTAGGAAGTAAGAGGCATGTGTATCACCTCTGATATCTGAATTGGTGTGTGAAGTCTATTAATTCTCTTTTAACTCACGGTGGCAAGCGTCCCGGTTGCCCGGTGCAGAGCAGGGACCTCCCCCTCCCAGTTGTAATTAATTGTAATTACTGTGCCTGGGAGGACCTTGGACTTGGATCAGCAAGAAGGGGGAATCCACTCCTCTCCCTTTCTTCTGAAGGGCTCCTAAATGTTAAAGGGTTAGTCTTGGGACCTTGCACCATGGATAACATTGTGAGTACACAAATAATTCCTTAAAAGTTACAATGAATACCATTGATGTCGTTCCACCCTACCCATAAGCACTGAATAAGGGGAAAGAAAGTTGCTTCCTAATATCTTTTTTTTGTAACACAAGTTTGCATTTGTACACCTGTGCTGGATTGATCAGAGCCCTTCTTTATTTTAAGCTGGAGTTTCTGTACACAAGTTTATTGCACAAACAGTTTAGGGACAGTAGAGGGGTTTTTTTTTTTCTTTCTTTCTTTCATAGATTAGAAATTCTCCCCTTTTTTTTTTTTTTAAATTTCAGTTAATTTCGTGTTTAAAAAAAAAAAAAAAAGGCCTTTGCATTGCTGCTAACTCCCATGCAATCGTTTCTTCGTGCGGCTGGGCTGGAGCGATGATTCCCCAGATCCTATTCAAAATGGTGTCCGCAGGCCCAAAGGCTAATGCTGGTTTATCTGTGACTCTCTACAGCTAAACTTGGAGGGAGGGAGGAAGGGGTAGCAGAGAGAGGGGAAACGGCCCTGCTGGACTCTCATGTAATCTTTAGAATTGCAGATTTTTCCCGGTGCCTGGGGCTGGCTGCTTCCTGCTTTATTTATTTTTGAGCACCCAAAGGTAGCAGCAGCAGCCGATCCTGTGTTGGGACGCGTGCAATCTTAGATGGAGATACATAACCTGCAGAATCGTTTACAAGGAGGGCATACGAGTTAACTGTGTCTGCCATAAAGGCGAACCAGGCATGTTTGTGCTGAAAAGGCACGGTCCTATGTCTGGCTTTATTGGCCAGTCCCCTTTACCCGGGTCAAAGATCAGACTAAGCAGAATGCAAGGAAAAGTAATCGAAGGAGCTTAACGCTAACATCCCTCCGTTTTTACTTAGCGAGTTCAATTTTCAGCCTGCTGAAGTGCTGTGGAGAGAGGTAAGCTCTTCGCTAAACTTTGTGTTTCCCCCTTGGGAGAGTGAATCGGGTGCAGAGTATTGGAAAGATGCGTAGCAGCTGCAGGGAAGGCTGAACTCAAAAGCCGGACCTGACTGGAGTGCGTCCTCCTGAATGCGGTGAGCAGAGGACTCGGAAGCGATCCTGCCTCTTCCAGGGCCCGGCCTAGTGAGACTGGCTAAATCGGGTGCCTGTTTGAACAAAAGGGGATTCCCAGCGCGATGCTTGTTTTCCAAAAACGCCTTTTTTTTTTTACTTTCGTCCCACTCCCCCTCCCTGTTTATTTTGGGCAGACCTCGGTTTCGAGTTAGAAAAGGTATAACCCTTGGGTGATACATTGGGTGTGAAGGTGCAGTGGATACCTCCTCTAGCGTGCGCAAGAAGAGTGGATAAACTTTCCGCGCTCCAGGATTTTGTACCCTGATCAGACTGTTTCCAAAGTCGGTAACTCCTTCCATTAGCTATTTAATTTGCTCGTCTCTACCCGTACTTATGTCTGCCTTTTTGATCCATTTCCTCTCTGGGTAAGCTGGGCTCCTTGATCATGCTGACAGCAGTTTTATTAGGGCCTTAATTAATTTGGTGTCCAGGAGGATGTTTTATGCAGCAGGAAATCTGTGGAGCCCAATGCGGAGTCTAGAGAGAGAGCGAGCAGCCTGGCAGTTGCAGGCTTTTCAAAACGGTTATAAAGCAGACCTATATTCTATTTATTTAAACTGGAAAGCTAAGGATCTGCAGACAGGTTCAAAGCAGCACGAATACAGAAGGTATTGAGGAAGTTAATGGGGCAAAGGATGCTGGCGGGGCTGCCACAGTGGCAGGAAATGGCCTTGCCCGAGAGAAACATCTGGGGACCCGAATGCACGAAGCCCAGAGCAGGTCGGAGCAATAAACTGGCAGCGGCCATGTTGATGAAAGCTGGCACAATGTAAAAGTGGGTAGGAAGGGTGAGATTGCTTATCCAGCTGCCTGGGAGAGCTGCTTCTGTTCAGCAGGAGCTAAGGAGGATCCAGGCAGGTGAGCTAAGCCTTGCTGGGCCGGGCCGGTGTTCCAGCAGTGGGCAGCCCTCATGGGGAAATCCAGGCCCAGCAGTAAGAGATGGCTGGCTAAGCACTGTTAATGGACCTGTCATCCCAGGAACTGGTCCAAGCCCTTTTAAATTTCCGGCCGCGACTACATCTTCCAGCAAGAAATTCCACAGCTTTACATGCACATTGACTGAAAAAAAAATATTCTTAAATCTTGTTTTGAATCTGCTACCGGTTTTATGAAATGTCCCCTAGTCCCAGTAATGTTGGGAAGGATAACGGTTTCCTATTGACTTGTTCCATACCGCTCATGAGTGTATAAACTCCTATCATGCCTTTCTTCATAACAGAGCTGTTCATGCCCTTCATCACTTTTATCGCCCCTCCCTGGACCTCTTCTAGTTCTGCTCTCTAGGCGCTCCGGCGGAGCGCACTGTTAGCCCACGTTTGGCCGTGCGTTTTCGACCTGCTGTTTTTACCCCTTATACAGTAAGGTGTAATAGCGCGTCGAAAACACGTGGCCAACCCCCCCCCCCCCCCCCTGAAACTAATAGCGCCCGCAACGTGCAAATGCATGTTGATGGCCCTATTAGTTATTTCCGTGTGATACAGAAAGTAAAATGTGCAGCCAAGCCGCACATTTTAATTTTGGCCGGCACCGGGGAAGTGTGCAGAAAAAAACTGCTTTTCTGTACACCCTCCGACTTAATATCATAGCGATATTAAGTCAGAGGCCCCAAAAGTGTAAAAAAAAATTTAAAAAAAACATTTAAAATCTGCTCGTGGGTTGGAAGATGGACGCTCAATTTTGCCGTTGTCTGTTTTCTGAACCCATGGCTGTCAGCGGGCTCGACAACCGATGCCGGAAAAATTGAGCGTTGACTGTCAAACCCGCTGACAGCCACCACTTCTGTAAAAAAGGAGCGCTAGGGATGTGCTTGTGTCCCTAGCGCCTCCTTTTACCGCGGGCCCTCATTTACATATATATTTTTTTTTTTTACTGAATCGCACGCCCAGGAGAGCGGGCGCTCGCTGGCTCTCCCGCGGGTTTTTCTGTATCGGCCTGCAGCAGATGAGGTGACCAGAAATGCGCACACACACACACACCTTGAGCATTGTGTGCATTTCTGGTCGCCTCATCTCCACTACTTTTGCCCTTGTCCGCATTAAATTTAATCTGCTAGTTAGATGCCCAGTTCCTCAGACTTGTAAGGTTCTTTTCCAGTTTGTCACAGTTTAGCTACTTTGAATATTTTTGTCAGCTACCAACTTGATCTCTCACTCATTGCTCCCTTTTCCAGATCATGAATGACTAATAAGTAAAACGGCACCGGTGCCAGTACAGATCCCTGGGGGCACTCTATTTACAGATCATCGTCGGGGAAACTGACCCCTTGGTCCTGTCCTTTGTTTCCTGTCCAGTTATCAATCCGCAGTAGAACAAGGAGGTTGCCTTCTACCCCATGACTCTAACTTTCTGAGGGGTGTCTCATGAGGGACTTTATCAAATGCCTTCTGAAATCCAGGTACATCTTTTGTCCAGGGACTTAGTCACACCAAAGAAGTTTGATTTGTGAGGCACGACTTCCCTTTGCTACATCCAGAGTGGTTCTTCCCCCACTCAGTCATGTTTATTCATATGCTCCTAAATTTACTCTTAACAATAATTTCTACCATTTTACCGAACACTGATCTCATGCTTATTGATCTATGCTTGTTAGGATTTTCAACTTTTTTTCATTTGAGGATGAATTTACATGCAGAGCAAGAACAAATCTAAATACAGCCATCCAGTTTAATTGTTTATAGTAGAAAGTCGATCATAGAAATGTTGACAATTGTATAACCTAGTTTAGAGATGGCAAGAAACAAGTGTAAAATCCTATATAATATGGTATTATCAGTGAAATCATTTGAGAGAGTTTTATACTGGTCCTTTGCGTAGCACTCTGATGGTCTCTCTCATGTTATATTATTTTGTAATATTTAATAAAGAAGCTTTTCTCCACAGCTGTTGGCTCTAAGCATCTATTTCAATGAACCACAACACTAGGGCATAAATTCCAAAGACTAGGATGGAAAGGCTGTGCATATCCAGCATCAGAGAGTTTGTGTGCAATATAAGAGATCTGAGGCCATTAGTCATAATGGAAGAAGAAATAGTAAAGGGTCCAAAGTCTGCTGTTTGCTGTAAATAATTTCTATTGACCGTTTTGTAAAGCTGATTCAAAAGGGATGATGAAACCAGACAAGTACAACTTGAACCAGGTCATCCCGTCTATACCTGCAACTGAACAACTGGAACAGCATGTCTACCCTCCCTTTCCAGATGTGGGCAGGGAGGGACAGGGGTTGCTCCAGTTCAATCGCAGATTCGTATTAATAATTACACACATTATAATACACAAGAAGCCAATGTAATCTTATACACACAGGCCAATGCAATAATCTGGGTGCTAAGAAAATGTGTGCTGGTTTTAGCACAAATTTTTATCTCCCAATGCAGCAAGCTAATGCTATGCTAATGCATTGGGATTTTAAAAACCTGCTAAAACTTTAAAATATGCATTCAGCACAGGCCAAATGCACATTTTAACTCAGGAAAGGGGGGGGGGGGGGGGAGGGGAGACGAGACTGTCCCTGATAGGCTATCCTGCAGGTGGCAACAGCGGCCACCACTACTTAGCCAAATAAATACTGATTTGTCCATCTACCTGGCAGCAGGAAACAGCTGCCAGATAAGTCTGTACTTATCTGGTGCAGGTCTCCACTACTTTAATTGGATAAGTACTTTATCCGGCTAAGTAGCAGTGGCCCATGCCAAATACGTATTGACTTATCCTGCATCTGCTTCCCGCTGTCAGATGATGGACTGATACATTGGTATTTATCCAGCTAAGTGGTTGTGGTAGCTGCTGCCACTTACCCGCATAATTACTGATTTATAATGGTAGGTGCTGGTAGCGACCATCCATTTACCTGGATAAGTCGGTAATTATCAGGTTAAGTGGCAGTAGCTGCTGGAACTTAGCCAGATAGTTACAGGCTTTTTAAAAATAAATTTTATTTTTTACTCATTTTTTTTTCCTTAGTGCTGCAAACTTATCTCCAACCCTGACCCAGAATTAACTTTCCAGCACCAACTAAGGTGTGCCGGCCACAAGCAATCTTTCTGCATCAGGAACTACTGCTTAATGCCCTCATTTGCATGGGATTTCCATGTGAGGATGCTAAGCAGTACTCTCTTAAGGAACATGCATTTTATGCATGCAAAACTCCTTGCTGCATTTGGAATAAGTTTTTTGTGCCCAAGAAATGCGTGCTCGAGTGCTGGCAAAATGGTGCGTTTGACTGAGCTCACCTTTCTGCACTGGCCTGTGTTTGTAGGGTTAGTACTTCCTTACAGGGGGGGGGGGGGGCAGAACCAAGCAATGAAGTTTTATTTTGGTTTTTTTGGAAATCCAAATGTCCTTCTTTATGAAAGCTGTGGTTATGCTGCCTACGTCTTGCTCGGCAGTGCTTGGATTCAGGTATTGAGGTCATGAGCCAGGTCGTCGACCTTTAACTTCTGTCATCAAAAAGATAAACATGTAGGTTTATTTGCAAGGCAAAAATCTCATTCTCGGTATAATGAAATATTATGTTCAATTGTTTTTGTAAGTATTTAAATATAACGTCTGACACAAACTGCAATGATCCAACATACAGTATCAACATTTGCTCCAATAACAATTTGAAAAAATGTATTCTATTTATTTAAAAATATTTATTACCCTTCCTATGTTCAGAGCGGGGTACAACTATTATACTGTTCCTCCCCCCCCCCCTTTTTTCAAGTTCTATTTCAATAAATAGTAAAATAAATTATTAATATAAGAACTATAAATACTAAAACACCCTTCCCTTTCATTCTTAAAAACGTAAGAGTAACATCAAACATGTCACGATATTTTTTTAATTCTTAATTGGTATGCTAATCCTTACTGTCTTTATTTAAATAGTGGTAGTTTCTATCATTAAATCCAGAATTTAGCGTAATCTTTCATTGGATACGTATTTGAGATCATATTGTGGGTTTTATTTGGCAGTGTTAATATAAAGTTGCCATAGCTGCAGAAACTTCTCCCAACTCCTGTCCAGACAAATGCTCCATTCCCATCGTCTGCTGCAGTTACATTCGCCACCTTGTTCGATCAGCTGCTGCATCATCTAGCCATTTACACAATGTACGTTTTCTAGCTATTAAAAGACATCCCTGAAGGAAAAGGTTAATATATTGCTCCTTAGGAAAATGAATATCTGGTCTTCCCAATATACATACTACTGAGTGTAAACGTAACCATGGCAATTAACTCCTGTAGAATGTGATCCCAAAACTCCTTCTATTGCACATCCAAGTGCAATGGATAGAAGCTGCAAGATTATTCCGAACTGGCTATGCCTGCTGAACAGGAGCTATTCTGTGCATCATTTTAAATTGCAGCTCTCTCAAGGCTATATTATCAGTCAAAGTTTTCATTTTAGTAAAACCCCAATCCAAAGCATGGAGCACTGCATCAACCTGCTACTTACCTGCTGCAAGCCTGTCCAAGACCTTTACGGACTGCAACTTAGAAAATATTTTATAAGCCATAGAAAATGTCAGTCCCTTTCAACAAGGGAGCATAACTGATTGGTCAAAGAATTAAATGCAAATGTAGTTTTGTTAATCCCCTAAACTGAATTTAAACGATATGTAACCTGTAGAAAGGCAAACAAAGCAAAACAAAAGTACAACTTTCTAAACCAAATTTACTTTTCAAATCTTGGAAAGAACAAATTTGTCCATTAGCACAGAAATATTATTTTGTTAATATCAGTCCATGCTTTCTCCATTTACTAAATATTTTGTTGGAAAGGACTTACAGAAGCAGGAAAATTTAATAGTTAGGATGTAGTCCCCACTATTTTCTGTGCTATAAACCAAGCCCATCTGATGGACTTAATCAATAAATTGTTTTATTAAATGTAGGAAACATTTTGTTTGCATGACTAATATAAGTAAGAGACAGTGGACTCACTATTTGATATTCAATATTTGTGGCACTGTTGATATTCCCAAAATCCAATAAAATAATAGGTTATAATTGAAATGGTTTCTAAACATACATTGTAGAAATTAGCTAAAGAAGTAGAATGATATGTAATTTTACACAGGGACTGTGAAAAATTAAACATGCTAATAATCATTGCTATCGAATTTTTATTAGAAATAGAACAAGAAAATGAGAATTGAAAAGGTTGAAAAAATGTTTTTCCAGAAGTAACCTTGACACAAACATTTTCGAAAAACAATTAAAGAACACTTTATTTGTATTTTATTTTCAAAAGTGCATTTTTTAAACACTCAAATGCTTTCTAAAATCCAGATGAAAACACCACGGTCGCCTCAAAATTAAATATTACCGATATTTATAAATATATGCTGTACAATTAAAATACAAATATTAAAAGAAATTTCTCATATAAAGCTTGGGGTGGTTGTGGTTTTTTTTTTTTATTTTTGTTTGTTTTTTTTAATAAAGGGTATTTCAGATTTCCTTGGCTTTCAAGTGTGGCCTGAAAATGGAGCATAAACTACTTGTTAATGAAATTTAGAAAGTTGGTGGCAAAAAATACACACAAACAACCTGTCCATATATATATTGTTTTTTAATGTAGCAAAAGCTTTGAAAAGGTGCCGGTTTGCAGACGGTGAACTGACGGCAGTGGAACAGCCTGCCTGCCTGCAAGCTGCCCTCTGGGACGCTGGGGCTCGCGCAGGAGCGCGTGCATAGCGCCAGCACTGCACAAAGGGCTCCATTTTACCGTGGCTGCTAGAGCAGAAGGGGTCGCCAATTGATTGCTCCTCTCACTGGTGAAGCCTCGATTTCAACACTCAAAGCGAGAAGCACCCAGGCAAGACTGCCTAACCACATTCACACAAAAAAAACAACAACAAAAACCCACCCAAAACATCTGGGCCTGCCTTAACCCCTGTTTGGGGCTCCATTTTCAGCGGCTGAAAAGCGGGGGCAAATTTTGGTCACAAAAATTTGACTTACTTTTGAAAAGGTGTGTGCATGTGTGTGTGTGTTTTTGTTTTAAGAAATTGGCTGTAGGTCCCGTCTCCTGATTCAGTACACGAAACCTCTGTAATTTGTAGGCACACCATCTCTGTTTCTGTGCATGCCGTAGCTACTATAATCATGTCACAAAAATGAGCAAATATTGGGTAAGCCTTGGACTTATCTTTGAGGTCGTTCTCACTGGTTGTGGGCTCTGCCACCCTGGGTCATTGACAGTGTGGGGTTTCTCCCTCCTCGCCCCCTAGGTTTGAGGAATGCCCTTCCAAACTCTCCACTTGGGACCTTTTTTGTAGACTTTCTGGCTCTTTTAGAAATCCCTGCTCCCTACCCCCACCTGACACCGTAATCTACAGGGTTGAGGGCCCCTGCTGCTACTAGACCCGGCCCTCGTCATTAGCGCCTCAGTAAATTGGTCGCAGGAGGGCGCTAAATAGCGCTCTGCTGGGTTTTTTTTTTGTTTGTTTTTTGTGGTCGATTTTATAAACGAGGCCCTGAATTCGGTTTTCCTGCTTTTGTTTAAAAGAAATAATCATGAGTTGTAGTGTGCGCAAGGGTGCTAAATGCAACGGGAAGACAACTCAATATGACAGACAAAGGTCTAGGGGGGAACCTCTGCAAATAAGCTGGAAAGCTCGCATCGCCCTAGAAAATGGGGTCATTGTAGCAACGGCACCAGCGCTCTCTTTACTTTCAGCGGAGTCTAGAATTTGTCCCGCCACCCCCGTAATAATACATTATTATTCGTCAGGGGTTTTGTGCACTGGGGAACTTTTTTTATTTTTGCTGTTTTTATTGTATTCGATTTGTACAGATCTGCAAACGGTTCATTCACAGGGTCTGAAAACTGGGCTTGTCAGGTTCTGCTTAAAACGTTTATTAATATTATTATACGGCCGTTCGAGTGGCAAAACTAGCTCTCCGAGCCGGTCACCAGATTTCCAGAATAAAAGCTTTCCAGGATGTCCTGCATCCTTCTGTACTTTTTTCTGTTCTGGAAACCTTCTCTTCCATTTTCCCTTTTACCGGCAACCCAGATGTTGTTGTTTTTTTTTCGTTCTCCGCTGGCTCTCGATCGCTTTTCTTTTTGTGCCTAGCGACAAGGAGTATGGCCGAGCAAAAAGAATTAGAAAGTTTCACATGTTGATTTAAAAAATAATAAAAAATCACCATAGGACTTTTGAAATAGTTCGTGTTTCCTTATTGTTAGGTGCAATAAAAAAAAAAATTGTGCATTTTTGGGAGTTTACATGTAACTGAGGTCCACTGATCAAATGGAGTCTTAACTATAAACTTAACATTCTTTCATACATTTAATTAAAAAAATTTTTTTGTAGTGCAATTCCCGACATCATAACAGATCAATTGATATTGTGCTGTGATAGGAGAATTAAAATCCTTTGGCGTGGGGTCTTTAAAAATATATATCCTTAAAATGGATTTCACTTCGGCTAGGGAGCAAAATTTCAGTTTCCATTATTAATAGGAGCTCCTGTTCGGGGTGGGCAATGGGTTGTTTTTTCTTTCTTTTTTTTTTTTTAATAGGTTTTACCAGAGAGCTGCAAACACTCTTGCAGAGCTCTTAGGGACGCTTCCAGCCAGATTATAAGATTAGGAATGTGATGCTTGCAAGATTATTTCAGAATAGAATTGTTAGTCCGCTAAAACGGCGTCACTTTCTGCGTTTTGTTTGCTGATCTTCATAATCTCAGAAAGCCTTTGGTCGTGGATTACTTAACCACAGACTAAATGGTTTGGATACAGAGCAAGCTCGGGTCTCGCTACCTTCGGATGAAAGAACGCGTTTTATGCTTTGCAAAGAGCAGACGCTGTGCTGTTGAGGTTTGACTTCTCTCAGAAACGAGGGCGTTTGCGTGGGGTGGGTGGGTAAATATTCCCGTGTGGGTGGGTGGTTTGTGGACACGGCGGACTGTAGAAAGACCTGCCCGCTTGGAGGGTAGAGGGAGCAGCTAACCAAGGACGTTGGCTCATTCCGAGAGGAAAGCCAATTCCTGGGACTCGCAGACAAGCCACGAAGATGCTGAAGGCCTGGGGCTTTAGAGCACAGAAATCCAGACTGATGTTATTAAACAGTTTAATACCTGACCCAATGCCATATCCCATAGAGGCACTTGATTAGAAGAAAATTGTATAAGGTCACGCAGTGTGCGTTTTATTTTGCATGACGTATATCGGTGGGTGTTTATTTTTGTAAGTGGTTGGATGAAATACATTTAATCTGGTCGATCGTTTACATACACATAAGCTTGTAAATTTAGGAATGAGTGCACGGATTTCGTCTCTCTGGTTTATAATACAAAAATATACAATTACAGGATTAAAAAAAAAAAAAAAGATACAATAGTTAAAGGCTGAACAGAGAAATTCAAAATTAAAAAGGGAAGGATCTATATTTGAACAAGGGGGCCAAGCTGACACTGGGAGATAAACACAAAAGAATATTTATACTTTGCTATTCCAAGACACAAACAATTATTTTCCCAAAAAAATATATTTCCGGAGAAATAGTTTTGAAAATAGATGATCTGAGGGAACTGTGCAGGTGTATTCGTCTTTCTGCTTTCTATACCTTGTTCTTCCTGATTTGTGCCTGTTGGCCAGCCTCCCACACACACACTCACCCCCTCCCCCTCCCCCCAGGCTAGATTCCTGGTAAACATATAGAAACAATATTTATTTTTTAATCATCTTTAGTATATTTTACTTTTTGACTTTGTTTTAAACTTAAGACATTTTATACTTAGTGTATCAAGTTTTGACATTTATTATAGCTTTCGCCAAAATAGGAATTTTTCTTTCCCTTTTTTTGGTGGAAGGGCAACTTTTCTGCAACCAGCCCTCTTTAAATTGAAATTCTTGCTGCTTTTATATAATAAATGGACAGGTCGAGGTCATACCTGATTTAAGAGAACCCACTCCGCCTGCATGACTTGTTTACAGCAGGCGGGTTACATGCAAGCGTAGATGCAAACGAAGCCATTCTGAATTAGTTTTCAAACCTAACAGCTGGAATTATTTATAACCTAATAACGGAGAAGAATGGATTCATTATCCACATCTGTACAGTACGGTTTCACCTGCAAAGCAAGCAAACTCGATTCTTGGGCAAGTATGGGAGGGAAAATAACTCCTGGTGGAAGCGTCTGCATGTATAAAGAGGGAATTCATTAACATTTCAGAGCTTTGGGGCACGTTCCACTTCATCTCTCTGGTGATAATCTAGAAAGTAGGGGTTTTTTTGTTTTAGAGAATATAGATGGGACAGATTAGTTGCCTTTCCTTTGGGACTGACAGATTGTGCTTGTACAGTGCTGACGCCGAGGGAAAGGAAGCTTTCGAGCACCTGGCAGAAATGCATTAGTAAAGAAGGCACTTTGAAGTCGTACAACTGTTGCTACCCCAGCCTCGGCCTCCAGATGCACGGTGCTTCGTGGTTACTTTCATCTCAACAGCAGCAATTTATATTTTTAATTTTCTGTCTTTTTTTTATGATTTTGGGACAATTTAGAGTAATGGCAATGAGGTAATGCTGTCCTTCAAACGCTGGAGAGAAGAAGAAGAAGAAAAAAAAAGATTAAATTCCTTTTGTGAGGAGACCTGGCCGAGGGAATTTAAAAAGCAGACATCTGCGCTTTTATAAAGTCGCGCACGCAGAGGGGCACAAACACCGCAGAGGGACACAATCGCATAGCTGTGTACACAGAGGCGCCCGTCCAGGGCCACACGTTTCACAACTGCCTGACGTGTAGGAGCCAACTCTTCAAAAATGGTCGGGGGTGATGCTAACCCCGGCACAAATGACCCCTCCCTGGACACAGAGAAGGCGTTTGCTTAATATTGGAGGGTGCTCAGCTCAGCAAACACACCCGCAGTCTGACAGGCGCTCATGTGCAAATACGTGCGCACACACGAGTGCACACACGAATACGTGCACACACACACACACATGAGTGAGTAAGCACCACCCAGGCACAAACAGCCCAGAATTACAGGCAGAGACCTGCAAAAAACCTGGTGCTCTTCAGACACCCACCCACCATATAGTCTGGCATGCACATACATATAGACAAATGCATTTGTGCATTCACGGAAACGCAACTACATAAAACGCAGGCATGCGAGGCCACCCTGCACGGGACGTCCCTTTCCCGGTGAGCCTCCCTCATTATACCAACAGGTCCGGAGATGCCCCCACACCTGCGTCTGCAGAAGCCCCCCCCCCCCCCGTTTTGCTGTGAAATGTTTGCGTGCGAGTTCATTTCCACCCCGTCCGGACTCCTTCCCCGGGGATGAAAAGCAACATTTCAGGATGTGATTCTGACTTCAAGGGAGCGGCAGACCCAGCCGGCTCCCCCTTATCAATGACGTCTCTTATTATGCATTTATCTCTGGGATCCGGGTTGGGGTGTGCTGAATACGTGATGCTGTCCGCTTTCTCTTTATTCCCCAATATCTTTGCTTGGTGCCTTGCAGTCACTGATGCCTCCTTTTTTTCTCCCCATGCTGTCTACGTTGCCTTCATCTCTCTCTCTCCTAACCCTGAGATCTGTGCGGCAAACTACGAGAGATCCAGGACAGACCTCACGTCTTTAAACTGTTTCGGGGTGGTTTTTTCACTTAAGTCTTTTCCCTTAATTGTATTTCTTTTGCGATTTGCCTTGGACTCGGGCTCCATACAAATGCAATATATTCTTAGTTACCTGTTTTTATTACTTTTAGGTCCCCCTTTTCAGAAACTTGTCTCCTGGCTGACTTTGATCCTGTTGTGTAAATGCCGCCACCTTTTTGCATTGTCTGAAATCTATCTGCTGGTTAAAATAGCCATTTTTTTGTTCACATGCTTACTTCTTTAAAAATCAGTCTGAGATTTTGTCTGGAAGGGCTGAGTTTAAGAATAGGGTAAAAAGCCTTATTTGAACAATTCTTTACTTTTTTTTTTTTCCTGCGGAAGGTTTTCTCTTTCGGGGATTGCAGAAATGTGCAATTTGAGAAAAAACAATAGTGCAAGCAAACTGACTTGCAGATTTTTTTTTTCCACCCAGATCCCTAAATCTGATTTCAAGAGAATTACATCAAGCAAAGACAAAAAAAAAAAAAAAAGAGTAAATGTTACTGAAAAGTGTATGAAATTCAAATGCATGGGATTACCCATGGTTTTATTTTCTATGGGTATCTATGAAGG
This sequence comes from Rhinatrema bivittatum, assembly GCF_901001135.1. Lineage (NCBI taxonomy): Eukaryota > Metazoa > Chordata > Amphibia > Gymnophiona > Rhinatrematidae > Rhinatrema > Rhinatrema bivittatum. Next base: position 47,790,941 of record NC_042629.1, read on the forward strand.
AAACAAGCCACTTCTACCCATGCATTTCATTGAATGTCATTTGGGCAGGACAAACCAGAGGTGGTGTTCTGTTCGCCAGCTGTCGAGCTGCATTAAATGACGGGGTATGTGCAGTGAAATGTTTTCTTATCACACCAGTTACTTCCTGCAGCTGATATTTAGCTGGGATATTTATCATCATTAAGTGTATGTGTAGTTTAAAGCGCATTAAAGGACTGTGCCTTAGGTACAGACTTATTCTTATTCTTATGGCTCATTTGGAAGAATAAGCTCATAAGGGGCAAAGCTATAAGTCTAGTTCCGCATGTCCTACCCCTCATGAGTGAGAAGAAATCTGGTATCCAGCAGGCAACCATTGTGACTTCCAGAAAAAGAAAATGCTTCTTTTTCTTTCTTTAAACTATGAGTTCTTATTTTGACTTTCAAAAACAGGCGAACGCTTCCCACATTTGAAAACCGAGAATTTTTCAAATTCGGAAATTGTAAAAGTAGGCGAAGCGCGGTTAGCATTGCCAGGGGTGCTTTCTGTGCAGTTCGTAGCAGGATGAGTACCTTTCTCTTTTTAGTGTTTCGGTCTGCATGAAGTGGCGAGTGACAGGTGTGTGGGCCTGGCTGCTCAAAAACTGGAATCTGAGGCCGAGCTGACGCATGCAGCAAAGCGCCTGTGGAGACCTAAGCCATTCTCATTGACCTTGCAGCTCGCCCTGTATGAGATATTTGTTGTGGAAGATCCAGTTTGCAAATGGAAATAGCTGTATCGGGTCTTGATGGTTTAACAGGATTGCATCAGATTAGTGATTCGGTAGAGAGAGTCTTGTGTTGTCTATTTCAGTTAAACTTTGCTTTCCAGTTCTTACAAAAAAAGAACTAATGCATGCGGCCAGTTTGGTGGCTGAATGGCTAAGAGCTGCACGCTGTCATGTAGAAAGTCATTTTGCTTGATTCCTAGATAAGGTCTTCTGCACACTAGGGGCCGATGCAATAAAATGCACTCAGCCTAGCGAACGTGTCTACGTTTTGGATGTGCTAGACTAACACCTGATGCAATAAGGAGATTAGCACGTCCAAATAAATGTGTAGCCTCCATGTAGATAAGACTACTAGCTATTCCCCCCAATGCAGGAAATTGCAGGGCACCCAATGCACACTTTTTAACACCTAAAATTTAATTCCAGCCCTGGAGATGGCATAAAGTCAATTCCTGAGCCAAGGGCTCATGAAAAATAATAATAAAAAAAACAAAAAATAGGGTCTGTCTCCTACTTAGTACCATTGTGTCTCTTTAACTGCTTGTAGTGTTGAAAAGTAAATGCATATTGGATTGATTTAAAAAAATAAAATTCTTATGGCCACACAATTTAGATGCCCATAGCAAGGGGTGCTTAGCTATAGGCGTCCTCAGCAAGATAACACTGAAATTGGCCTGAAGTAGGAGGAAAACTTATTGAGCACCTGTTACAACTGTGGGCACCCGAAGCATTTAAGCACTATGGATGCACAATTCTTCCCTACCGTGCACTTTTTTTGCTCAGCCCCTCATTTAACATACTGTGTGCGTCTGATTGCATTGGCCCCTTGGTGAGCTAGGGCTGATCACACCTTTGGGGAGAGTCTGGTGATCGAGGCTGACACCTAATGGTTGGATTTAGAGTCCATGATCAATAAATTGTTCCAGTAACCAAACTAGGAACAGTGTGAGAGCGGGAATGTCTGTTCAAGTAGCGGGAAAAACCGTGGCTAGTTGTGAATGAAGACTTATGGCACCACAATCCTAGTCCTGATTCTGACGGAGCTGGAAGAAATAATATGACGACAATACATAATACACAGTGATAGGATCTTACCATATTCACTAAAATATATTTCTAGTTCTTCTGTATTCTACCGTTTCCCATTCTGCACCTCATATTTTGTACCTAGGGCCCTGTTCTTGGCATTATGGCACACAAAATGACAAGTTTGCCCAAGAAGATCTAGAGATATTTGGCTAGCAGAGAGCAGTTTTGCTAAAAGAAACTCTGTTCTTGACTGAAGGTGCTTTAAAATGATTTATTTGAACTGGTTCCCTGGTGATAGCAATGGAACGCTCCATCTGGAACTCTCTTACAGGCTATCAGAACCCAGGAAGGAGGTGAAGGGTGCCTCAACTCTTGAGTAATTTGAATTCACTGGTCCTTTTAGAAAAGATCCTGTTGGGGAGGGAAAATATATTTGAGATTAAGGCATGGCAGGGGAACCGAGCACTGGAATTTTACTCTGGAAATAGTGAAGTATGTTATGGTAGACTGGGAAATATTCATTTTGGTCCAGGCCATTTGTTCTGTAGCATAATGAATATGGATTAAACTTTTCAGATGACTTGGTAATGATTTTACTCCTGATGTCAGAGACATTTCTATTTATTTATTTATTTAGGAACACTTATGAATTGCCTTACAGATTACAGTAAATCTCTCAAAGCGATTGTACATCAAACAGAACATCCGGACATCAAACTGGAAGAACTATTTATTTAAAAAAAACCCCACAACATTAAAAAAATGAGTTAAAAACCAGGGCAAAGAAACAGGACAAGCAATGCAATCATGTAGAAGTGACTTGATGTTGGTTGGCGCTGTGTCAGATTAGGTGGACATCTGATACAAGTTGTAGATGTTGCAAGTTGGACTTAAGCGATACCAAGTAGGGCAATGCAATAATCTAAACTGGTGATTAAAGCATGAATGATTGAAATAGTAGTGTAGTTGTCTAATCTAGTGGAGGTGCGTGAAGGAGTATCCCATATGTGTCATCACCAGTTACTGTTCAGTTGAGTTGGACCCCCAAGTTCCGGACTGATACCAACTGAGAATAAATCCCTGAGGATATCCATCTTTTTAAGCAGCAATTCAGCTAAGGGTTTATTGCCAGCTGTAAACACCGGTCAGCCTATTTACAAAGCAGCACAGAAAATAAAGTTGGATTTTGAAGAAGTCCAATAATATTACTCTACTAGCTGCATCCTGCCAGCTTAATTTCCTTGTGAAAAAAATGGTAAAGACCTATAAAATTCAATTGTAATACAATTGATTTTAATTCTAAAATAACAATATAAATTAATTGTAAGCATTGGGAACATCTTCCCTAGCAATTCAATGAGATTTATTAAAAAAAGAAAATATTATCTAAGTTGATTTGGAAAGGCTTCCAATGAAAACTTTAACATTGTCTTATACTGAGGGAGGCCTATCTGTTTCTGAAATCAGGAAATATAACATAGCATGTCCGAGACATGCTAGAGATTGGATTTTAGGAACATCAATATATAGTACCACAAATATTGAATGTCAAATAGTGAGTCATTTTCCCCCCTAACTATGTTATACATTCAAAAGTAAAATATCTTCCAGATTTAATAAAAAAAAAATAAAATTCGATTAAGTCAGTCAGATGGGCTTGGTTTACAGCACAGAAAATGCTGCGACTACTTCCTAACTATTCAATTTTCTTGCCTCTGCAAGGTAATGTTGAAATTCAACCAGGCCTTTCAGTAAATGGGAACTGCATGGACTGATATTAGTGAGAATATTTCTCTGCTACTGTACACATTTTGTATATTTCAAAATCTGAAAAGTAAATTTGATTTAGAGAATTGTGAAAATTATTTTTTTTTTTGCCTTTCTACAGATTAGAAATTATTTGAATTCAATTTTGGGGATTTAACAAATATGCATTTGCATTTAATTCCTTTGACCAATCAATCATGCTGCCTTGTACAGCTTATAATATATTTTAAAATTTACAATCAGTAAATGCTGTGGATAAATTTGCAGTTAAGTGGCAGGTAGATGTAGGTACTGAGGTGGTGGCATATACTTTGGACTGGGGTTTAAAAAAAAAATTAAAACTCTGACTGAGGTTATAGCCTTGAGAGAGAGACAATTTACAAACCTAAATTGTTACTTCAGTTATACCCTTATTAAATGTAAACCGATCCGATATGGTTATTTACTATGAAGGTCGGTATAAAAACTCTTAAATAAATAAATAAATAAATTTAAGATGCACAGAAAACATATATCTCTTCTGTTTAAGCATTTAAAGCAGGCTTAACTAATTCTGATAAATACCCCAAATGTTTAATAAATGAGGGCACGCCTATCCATTGTATTTGGATGTGTAATATGATAGAGGAGTTTTGGGACCACATTATGCATGAGTTACAACTCTGTATTCTGGGATTACCAGATAAACATTTTCCTAAAGAAAAATGTTAACCTTTTTTCTTTAAAAATGTCTTCTAATAGCTAGAAAATGCATATTATGCAAATGGCTAGATGCAGCACCTAATGGAACAATGTGGAGAATACAACTGCATCGGATGATGGTAATGGAACATTTATCTGGACAAGATAGCAAACCATAGGGGTAGATTTTAAAAGCCCTGCGTGCGTAAATCCTGCCGGCGCGCCTATTTTGCATAGGCCGCCAGTGCGCGCAAAGCCCCGGGATGCGTGTAAGTCCCGGGGCTTGCTAAAATGGGCAGTCCGGGGGCGTGTCTGCGGTCCGGGGCTTGCTAAAATGGGCAGTCTGGGGGCGTGTCTGCAGCCAGGGGCGTGTCTGTGGTCCGGGGGCATGGCAGAATGCCTCGACACAGTGGCCTGTGTCAGGGCCTGGCCAGCCGGCGTGCGTAACTCCATCGAACAAGGTGGGAGGGGGATTTAGGTAGGGCCAGGGGGGGGTGGGTTAGATAGGGGAAGGGAGGGAAAGTGGGGGGGGGGGGGAACAAAAAAAAAGTTCCCTCCGAGGCCGCTCCAATTTTGGAGCGGCCTCGGAGGGAACGGAGGCAGCCTGCACGGCTCGGCGCGTGCAGGCTGCCGATTTTGTGCAGTCTTGCATGCGCTGACCCCGGATTTTAAAAGATACTCGCTGCTACGCACGTAACTTTTAAAATCTGGCGTACTTTTGTTCGCCGGTTGCACGAACAAAAGTACACGCGTGCGCTGTTTTTTTAAAATGTACCCCATTGAGCTGGGAGAAATGTCTGCAAATATGGCAATTCTATTTTAATACTCTGCCAAATAAAATTCACAATATGATCTTTAATATTTATGCAATGAAAATTTAAAATTACATTTTTTTTACATTTAAATCATTAATAGTGATTTATATTTAAAAAGGCTGTACATGCTAAATTCTTATTTATGGTAATTAGCATTTACATTATTAAGAATTGACAAAAACAAAATCTGAGATTTACCCATATTTTATTTTTGGAGAATGATGGGGGTGAGGTGTGGAAGGGGAATTTTAGTTTTTGTAGTTCCTATATTAATACTTTTGCTATTTTTTGAAATAGAGCTTAAAAGAGAAGGGAGGGAATAATATTATAGTTAAGATTAATTGTTTGGCTAAGGAGAGATGACATAATAACCAAACCGCCAACACTAAACCTAAGAATTACCAATATTACTCCATCAGATGAAGTATGAGACCTAGGAATTCAGATTGATTGAGAACTTCGCTATGAAAACGCATATAAGCAAATTAATCAAAACAGGATACTCCAAGCTGAGAATATTACATCAACTAAAACCTCTGTTAACAAATCAAGTCTTCCACACTGTCTTTCAAACACTTACATTTTCAAACTTAGGCCTGGATTCATCATTCTTTGCAGAATGATGAATCCTGCGAAAATGGAGGGCGGGCCTGTGAAAGCCCGCAGCCTTCGCTCCACAGCAGTGCAATTTTGGCGGCCGCAGTGTGCCGGCTGCCGGCTTTCACACCTAATAGCACCACAGTGAAAGGTGGTGCTATTCGGCGTGCTACTGGCGACGATAATGTTATTGCCAGCAGCGAAGCCATTGCTGACTCCGCCCCCTCCCTGCCACAACTCCGCCCCCAATCTAATTTGCATGCTATCGCACGCGAAAAGGGCCTTTGGAAAATAACCCCCTTAGTCTACTACAACTCTCTTTTACTAGGCCTCCTCTCAAGTCTACTAAAAACACTTCAGTTACTGCAAAATGCATCCGTAAGACTCTTACTAGGGACAAGGAAATTTGACACATCACTCCCTCACTGATGGCACTGCAATGGCTTCCTGTACAATCCAGAATTCATTATAAAGTGTTATCCTTAAATTTCAGTATTGATCCATGCTTATTAGGAGTGACACTTCAACCCTACACACCAAAGAGAGACCTAAGATTACAAAACAAAGGACTTCTAAAGGTCCCCTCCACTCGGAACACACACCTATAAGAGACCGAATGTTTTCAATGGCAGGCCCCCAAGCTGTGGAAACTCACTCCCAGAGCCATTATGTCAGATAACAGAAAAAAAGAACTTCAAGTGGAACTGAAACCATGGCTCTTTAGAAGGGCATACAATCTAACGTAAAATGCAACCACAGTACCAGAGATAATGCTAGTTGAGCAAGCAATATATAATGAATGATATAAAGGGTATTGCTAGTAGAATTACAATTTGTAATTACTGTTATGTTGACCTAGAAAAAGTGTCAATATGAACTAAATTATACAGTAGTTACTTTGAGATCCTAGATAGGACCTAGAATATATATATATGAATATGTATTTGATGTGGTGTTGAATTAGAAGGTGAATGTTGACGCACAGTATATGATTGTAGACTATGAATGCTGATACTGTAAACCATTGTGATCTTCTTCTTTTGGAACGATAGTATACAAAACACCTAAAAAAAAAATTATTAAAATTGTATAACTAACTTCTTTTCTTTTTCTAATTGCTATTGGAGTATTGATACTATATGTTATATTTATCACCTGCTCATTGCAATTTGTAACAATTGATTTTATATTTAAATACTAATAAAAATGATAGATCAGAAAAATAAATAAGTTACCCTAGGGGGGTTCTCAATTCTAATTTTTTTTTAATTGACTCAGCAGGTTTTTGTTTTTTTTTGGTTTTTTTTCCTTCTGCTTCTTGGATGTTTTTTAAAATCAGTTATTCAGATGCAATGCTCTATACTCTTCCAGGCTCCACTGACTTTTATGCAGGTTTTCTCCGCCACACCTTGCTATAGCAGCATTGTACATAGTCATGCATGGTGGTATTAATATTATAGCTAAACTTTGAGCCCATGAGGGCAAATGACTGAAACAGGCATGTGTAATAATATCTACTAAAACAACCAGATCAAAGACCCGTAAAGTAATAAACGCATGTCTTAAAATACATTTTAATGTAATGGCTTCATTATTTTTTTTTTCTTTATGGCAAGTCCATGGTCAAAGTTTGATTTACTGCTGAAGTAGGATAAAAACACAGCCCTCCGAATCGTTCCAACATTCCACTGAAAAGCAAGGCGAAGAGCGAGCTTTAAATAAAAAAAACAAAAAAACCCCCCTCATGAACCAAACTGTGGACAGGGAATGAATAATGTTCGAGATCTGAACTGGGCTGTAAAGCAGACAGGTCTTTTTATCCGTTTCCCATGAATTTCTCTCCATCGTGTGCCCAGTGGTGAAAAGGTAGCTGCCGAAGGTCGTACAGTAGAATTTGCAGACATAAAAATGACCCAGCCCCTGAATAAATAAAGAGAATACAACTTCCCTCTAACGAAGGGAAAGGCTCAGCACCTAAGTATTTTATTATTTGGTGTAAATGTAAAAGCGATTGATATAATCCCTGAGGGAGAGAGTGCTGTTGTGGTTGGATGCCAGTGCGGAGCCGATGTTCAGTGAGGTTTATTCGCACGCACAAGGCTCCCCTCTGGGCTCCCCACTGCAGTTAACGAGAAACCCACTGGAACAGGGTGATGGCAACGTGCAGTGTAATTTTCAACAAAATGCTCGTCTTGTGGCTTAGCAGGCCAGGCAAGCCAGCGGTGCGTGGCCAGAACATCGGCACGGAGAGCTGCCAGGCCAGGGGAATGAAAGAGTTTGTCTTGAATATATTTGTTGCCCCTGGCTACAGTTGTTTCGGGCTTTGCGCGCTAATTGGCCAAACCTTTTTTTTTCATTGCGTTTCCAAAATAATTGCATGGAAAAAGACGACTGGATGCGGTTGAGCAACGGGTGCTGACAGTGACGAGATGGATTGCAAGGCTGCTACGTTTGTTTATCTGGGTAATGGCTCTATAAGATGCCTTGCAGTTTCATGTTTTTTTTAAAATATTTATTTTCAGTGCAGCTTTTCAGTTTATAGGTCAGTAGTAACCCAAAAGAGAGGTGATGCTTTGGGGCAAAAATAGCAGACTGGGTGGGGATTTACAGTGGGTGGCTAACCGGAAGAATCACCCTCCAGATGGAAAGTCCATGCGGTGATTCAAAGTAGTTGATGGTCTACACCGGGGGCGGTATCCACCTGCCTGAACGATCGGAAGGTCGGAAGGTGGCTTCCCTTGAGAAGGACTCCCCACTGCTTCTGGAAGCATCGACAGAGTAGGGATGTCGGGCAGCTCTTTAGCTCATAGAAGATAGGGGGCTTCGTGGCATCCCTGACTGTTCTGCTATGTTGGGGGCTAACTTGAGTTTCAGCAAGCATTCCCCGTCTAGCCCAATTGAAAAGAAAAAAAAAAAAACAACCCTACATTTTAAATAGCACTAGCAGGTGCAACCCTGCACTCCTTCCCTGCTGCCAAAATAAAAAAAACCAAACAAGCGGTCTGGATGCTCTAGTCTTGCATCTTCTCCTCATTCCTGGGTCTTCATGAGGCAAGAGCAATCCCCTGCCACTAGCCCACCTGTGGATGGGGGGGAGTCCAGGGGCTGGAGCAGCTGGGAGGAATGGCAGTAAATCCAAGTAGGAGGGGGGGGCGGTTATTTTCGTGGTATGGGTTTGTTTTAGTGCGCACTAGTATAAAATATCGCACAGTAAAGCAAAACAAAATGAGCTAAAAATGTATTAAAAAAAAAAACCCAAACCCCCAAACAAACGAAATGAAGCAAACTAAATGAATAATTTCCCTCATGCACACTCCTCATACAGACATGGCCTGTCTATCCCAACTGTGCAACATTTATCAGCATCTCAACTGTGCCCATGCCAAGTCTTCTCAATACCTTCATTTTGCTTCTTAATTCCGAAGTGTTCCCAAATTCTTGGTGTTTGGGTACTTGCCAGGTTCTTGTGGCCTGGTTTGGCCTCTGTTGGAAACAGGATGCTGGGCTTGATGGACCCTTGGTCTGACCCAGCATGGCAATTTCTTATGTTCTTATGTTCTTAAAAGCTGCTGCAAGTGTCTCCGTTGCAGGCTTGTAAGCTTTTTAATGTGTCGCCTATGCAGAGTAGTTGTTTCTATGGCATACAGGATAGTAGACCACCACCTTAGCTGCTATGCTGATGCCAAGTCCGTTTTCCTACCCTTACAAATAATTTGGATGCTGACTGAATGAGATATGCAACCCCTGCACTGGGGGTATTATAACTAGAAACTGTATTTCTCTCACATACAAAAGTATTTGATGGAGTCGGGTTTTCATTATCTACACGTGTGTGGACATTCTGGCTCACCAAGGTCATGGTCCTGATTGTTGACCAATCAGATAAGAGAGTGAGATCTCATTACCCTACCCTTTCCAGGGCCTTCCACAGTAGAGGCGGGTGGTGCTATCCCTAAAACGAGCTGCCTGGACACCTAAAAAGCGGGCTGCAATCACTTTCGCGCTATTTCCACAAGGCTCCCCCAGAAATGATGTCTTCTATGCCTTGAATAGCAGGCAAGAACAGCCATTCTCACGCCCGCCCCCCCCCCCCCTCCCGGCTGCTGTTCTTTCTGGGCTTCTGAAATCTTGTCCAGGTGCACACCTGGGTGTGATGACTGAAGAGGCAGAAGCCATGCTGCAGTAGGCACTATCTGGCCTTGTTGTTGCTAGCCATTGAGTTTATCTGCTAGCCAGCATGTGATTCCCTCTCCCCCCCACACCAGCTTTATTTTTTTTTCTCCTTTTTGTATGCCTGAACTTTTAACTTACCTGCTTTGCAATTTTTAGTATAGACAACCCACCTAAAATCATATAAAGCTGCTTTTGTTAACTTTTTTTTAATTTTTTTAAATTCTCTTGCTTTGATCATGTTACTAACCTCACCATATCCCCAGTGGAGTCAGCTGGCAAGTTAATAAACTCCTCTGTTCCCCAGCCCTATCCTATACATTTCTCAATCTCAGCCAAAATGGCTCACAGCTCAGTACACTTGGATATTAGCCAAGAAGAGGCCAATAGGGAAATATTGATAGTTAAAATGATATTATTCTTGTGTTCTTACATAGAATTTTTGCTTTGAGCATTCATTTGCTTGTGATGTGGATGGTTCATTCATAGCTGGTTGCCATAAAACACATTGCACAGCAAACTATGGAACGGAAAAGAAGCAACATTACAGATGAACAATACAGTCTTAATACCTAACTACTCGTAAAAGCCCGACTATTTGTTAAGAGACTATCACAAATGTCTGCTGTGGAGGGATTGAGCCAGGCTACAAATACATTTACTGTGCATGGTCAGATCACTATTAGTGTGAATAATGCTGAAGAAAATATAGAACAAGGAGGGCCTCTGTCCCATAGAGATTACATTGAAATATTTCACACCATTGCTACCCACCTGCAGATGGGCAAAGAGAGAAATGCCAGAGGTTAGGCAGAGGCAGGGTGAGAGTGGCAATGCTAACCTTTTTTGTCCTTCTGTCAGATGTCCTGAGTCCAAATCGCAAGCCCTAGCATTCCCCTTCTCCAGTCTCCCCTATACATGACTGTCAGTCTGGGCTGGCCTTGAGGGGGTGTCAGCTGTCAGTACCTTGTTTTTCTCCTGAGGTGGAGTCAGGCTGCAGCAGGTATCAGTTAGAAACACAGGACTGAATTCACCCAAAGCTATTTATATGTATATATATTTATGTATTTGTTACATATTTATTTCTTTAAAATATTTAAAAATTATACTGTACATGCTTGTTTAAAAAATGTTTTTAAAGAGTTCCTAAACAATTTCCAATCCTCAGATCGTTAGTAAGCCTTAAAATTTGGTTCCCTTACAAGATTTTGCTCCATCGAGCATCAAATACGACTGTTACTATAAGATTGGACTATCCTTGACTGAGTAATCTTCAATATGCAATGCTTGCAACATCAATGCCACCATTTTAAAATGTATTCTAACATTCACTGGCAGCCAGCGTAAGTTGTGCAAAATTGACGTTGTATGCTCATGGGGTGAGATCCCATAATCACTCTTGCTGCCCCATTCCTAACTCATTTCTGTATTTAGCCATTCCAAAAAATCATAGCTCAGAGGACCTGCTTAGCATAGGAACCCAAATAAGCAGCCTTTTTATAGGGACTTTCTTGTTTGCTTCCTTGCTGATATTCTGGCTTTCTGGTCACCAGGACAGAAAGTAAATTTGTAAAGTCCCGCCCCCGTAAGATTGGGGGGTTACATGCGGGGCCGGGCCCTTTGTAAAATGCGCGCAGCATGCCCAAGGCCGAGCCATGCATGCAACCCCCGTGACGTAGCAAAGAGCTGGGCCCAGAGAAGGGGGCGGGCTAGGGGACCGTGGTCTGGGAGGGATAGGGCAGAGGGCGAGCTGGACAGTGCCAGAGGAGCAGTAAGTACGAAATACACATTTGGGGATAGGTTAGGTTTAGGTGGCGGGAGGAGAGGGGAAGAGGGAGGAAGGTTAGGGTAGTTCCTTAATTGGAGTGGAGTGGGAGGGAACTGGGGCCCTGCTGCTCGTATCGCCACACGTAGGTTATAAATCACCCCCCCCCCCCCCCCGCGTGCATGAGTTCCAAGCCGCCGCGGTCATTGGATTTTATAACATGTGCGCCGACATGCACTTGTGTTTAAAATCGGCCATGTCCATGTGCACGCGCTGGTCTTAAAATCGACCCCACGGGTTTGGGAAGCCCTGGAGTAATGGGGCATTATCTTCTTGTGTCACGCTGTGGATTCTTTTGCAAGGATCTTTTTATTGTGACAAGAGAAATGGTCTGAAGCTGGTGTGTGTGTGTGTGTGTGTGTGTGTGTGTGCATGTGAGACCACATGGGTGACTTCTTCAGATCTGGCATGACCCTAAAGGGGCTGCTGTGCGGCAGCTTAGAAAGGAACTCTGCCACTTCCATACATCTAGATGGCATCTCCATCCAGTACAGAGGAAGGAACTGACCAGAGACCTGGCTGAAGACCTCTGAAAGGTGGGAATGAAGGGGAATGCCCTCCCAGCAGAGGCCCTGAAAAAGAAGGGTAATGGAAATTAACAGGGGTGATCCCTAATGGCTAGAGGATGGAAACAAAAAAACCCGCAGAGTAACCCGAGTAAGACTTCCGCATGGGATAACCTGCTTTGAGAGGCAGTTACTACCCTAAACAACTTACTGGGCGGACCATTTGGGTCTTCGTCTGCCATCATTTACCGTGTGGCTGTGCTGGGCACACTTCCTGATGAACCATGAATACTAATTAAGACGGGTTATGATGATTCCTGCCATTACCATTGGAGCTAACACAACCCACTCTGGATCTTGTTTAGAAAACGGTATCACCCTTCTTCCTTACCTACAGTGAGAGCCTGAGGGCAGGCCATGGGAAAATTAAAGATGATTTATTGGCCAGGCAAAGACATCTGGTTCCTCTCATTTTTAAGAAGGCTGTAAACCTACAGTAAATCTAAGCCTGCCAATGAGCTTCCCCTCTCCCTTTGATGGCGCAGCATGGAGTCACTTCTCTAGGGTTGCTGTATTCAGGGAACCTAAGAGAGCATTGGGATGCCAGAACACATAAAGGGTGTTTTACAATCTGCTGTTTCGTCTGATGGGGGGAAAAAAGGGTACACGATGGATTGTGTTACTCATCTAAGGCATCCAGACAGGTTGCAAATAACATGGAAGCAGTGTGGGAGCTTTCGTCTGCGGGGGGTATTGATATGGGTGGATGGGGCATAGAAAAATCTGCTGAGGACCATGGCAAAGGTGAGGCCTAGAAGGAGTAAGGCAAACTAGAAACGCTCACCTGTTTCTAGACTCTTTGTCTTACTCCTAGGCTTTCTTTCTTTTTACTTATACTCTGGTCGTGTTTTATATTTATTTTGACACAGCCACTCCCCTTTCTGTTCGGTCCTCAGCTGCACTGGGAGCGGTGCTCTTAACATGAAAACCGGAATTGTAGAAGGTGGTTTTACGATCATCACCAAAGGGGAATGCGTGTTGTGAATTAAATCTGATTCTTAGCAAGGAAAAACCAAACCAAGAGCGAGTTGCAAGCCTAACCCCCCCGGAGTCCCCTACACCTGTGCAATGCGCTCGGCGTGGACGGAGAAATATTTCCGGGAGCCAGCGGCCGGGGGGCTCTCAAGGTTGGCCGAGGCCCATTATTAAGCCCGTGACCCCTGCGGGTGGCATTTTAGCGGTGCCTGCTCGGATGTGGGCGATCCAGCAGTGCCTGGGGGCCACCGATGGAAGCGGTTCCCTCTCCTCCACCGCATCCCCCAAACCTGCATCTGGGAGAGGCTTCCCAGGCACTGATAAGGGACGGAGACCTGCAGTACAACGAGGCGCAGAAGGTTTTTCGTATGGCCTCCTCTGCTAAAAATACAATCTCTAAATCCGCTCCGATTGTAGAATACAGGAGGTGGTAAATCGTCCAACAGAGCAGAAAGGGAGCCATTCCGACCCACGAAACGACATTTCCTATTTAATCTGTGTCCGAAAGGCGTGGGGTGCAGAGTCTACACCTTGCGGGCATTAAGGGACGTCCATCGTGGCGCTCCCCTTCATATTTTATACAAAGATTTTGTTTTCCTAAGTATGATTGCACGCAGAGGGCTTCAAACTGCAGCATGCACCTTTTTTTTTTTTTTTGCAAGGTAGGCTGTAAATGGTGTTTGCTGACATCCTAAGATCCCTTGTGTGCCCCGCAGGCTGTACAGGACTTTATGGGACGCTGGGGTGGTGGGTGGTGGGCACCTCCTGGAGATGCAGTCAGCGCCCTGGTACCCGCCACATCATTGTATAGGGTCCTGCCAATGGCAGGAGATGCGGGTGCGAGTTCCTATAAGGGGTGGTGTGTGCAGATCGTTAGATGTTGGGCCATCCGATGAAGCATATCATATATCATATATCCTATCATATCATATATCATATCCTATCCTATCATATATCAGGAGTTAATTCTCAAACCATAAAGTTACTGCTGGCTCTTCCTTCAAGAGCACTCCAGCCATTCCATACAGAGGATAAACCGTCCCTGTGTGCAACAATCCCTGGTGATGAAGCAAATGCATCATTAAGAAGAATATGTTCATCCTTACTCGTCTCTCCCTACATCTAGGCCTGTGTGTTTTCAGGGCTCCGGTGTCCTAACTCAGAATGCACGAAAGGTTTGAGTGCAAGGCAGTTTAGTCGTTCACCCGAACTTCAGGGTAATCTTCTCCCGCCCATTTCCACTTTCAGACAGTTTGGGGTTTGAATAAAGGAACCGTTTTAAATGCAATGAGCCCGGATGTCTTTGCCTTTTTCGAGGACTAAAATTGCACAGTACCTAAAACTGAGAGATTTTGCAGTGAATGAGGGTTTAAAAATGATGCTGGCCGGTTTTCTAGTGGGAAATGATTCCAGCCCTGACTTCGCTCCCGCCAGCTGCAGATCACGGGGTTACTCATTCACTAGAAAATCGCTGTGCATTTTACACCTCAGGTTAATTTCATTGCCCCTAAAGTTTGAGGCAAGTCCTCGAAATGGGCAAGATTTTAAGCATGAAAGCATCCAATTTAGTTTTTGTGTTTTTTTTTAATAACATGTCTGATCTCATTTAAAATGGTTCCTTTGTGCAAACGCCATTCTTGCTGCTCCTCCCTTTTCTGGCGGGCTTGCTGGTCCTCTTCTGATTTTCGAAGGTGACTCCTGCCCCCGTTAACCGATGGAGAGAGAAACGGGGTCCAGGGCCACTTTTTGTGTGTGTGTGTGTGTGTGTGTGTCTGTGTGTGTCTCTAGTTCTAGACAGGCCTCCTTGACCTTGATCTCTAGCGCCACATTTTCAGACCAGAGATGGGAAAGGGATTGCATTGGATCCCCGAACCCTTCACCTGCCGCTAAAAGAATTTTCCTTCCTCGCAGAGGACAAGGCAAGGATCCAGTTCTGGTTCTTGGGTGCTAGGGGTTTCCACTGCAAGGTCCTC
Source organism: Rhinatrema bivittatum (assembly GCF_901001135.1). Taxonomy (NCBI): domain Eukaryota; kingdom Metazoa; phylum Chordata; class Amphibia; order Gymnophiona; family Rhinatrematidae; genus Rhinatrema; species Rhinatrema bivittatum. Next base: position 47,806,088 of record NC_042629.1, read on the forward strand.
TTTCCTGTCTGTCACGTTTCTGTGCGTTTTCCTCTCCCTCTGCATGTTTGTGTATACTTGTATGCATCTTTTTTATGCGTGTATAGTTTTTATGTTGCTGAAACAATAATACATATGTGCTTCCTTATAATAATTTTCCTATAGGTTTGTTTTCGTGCAACTTTTGTGTGGTGGTGGTGTGCATGTGGAGTTTTTTTGTTTTTGCCTTGAGTTATTTGACGTGTGCTTGTGTATGACCTGCATTTATTTCCAATCGACTTTTCAAATTGGAACCCATTTTCCCAACGTGCTCTCCCATTGAGCGTCTAAGTATCAGGTCTGACGGTCTTCTATTTTAAAAAAAAATATGGGAAAATCTGCATAAAAATTACGCAACAAGATAAGAAAATGAATCAGAACAGCCTTCTGTATATGAATAAATGAAAAGGGAAATTCTACTTTAATTTTATTTTGCATTTGTTATGCGCTGTATGTTCACTTTTTATTTCCTTTATAGGAAGTAAGATTATTTTAAAGAGAAAGTTCTTGAATCAGAACGTTAAAAAAACAAATTCAGTGTTAAGTTTTGACTTCAAAGGCGCTTACACCTCGGATGGATCAAATATAATTTGTCAGAACCTTCAAAAGTGCTGTTTCAATTGCATTCAGCTTCAAGATTTCTGGCAGTAATGTTGTCTAACAGCGAGGAGAAAATGAGACGCTTATTTTCTATTACAATTCCGTATTTATGTTAAGTTGTATTATTCCTGCTGTGCTTTCTCTCCTCCGAAAATAAAGTTAACTCTTGAAAAAATGGAGACAGAATTAGTTAATTTACCAATTTGACATCAATGATTATTGTTTATCACATATGTTTAGGGATGACGTGGAGGCTGATAGAAACTTAATAGTCTTGCCGTATATAATCTGATTATACTTTACTTTTTCCTTGACCAAATGGAGGACAGATAAATTTCTAAAGGGAGAGTTAAAAGAATAATTACAGTGAAGATAGCTACATTTTTTTGAGTCCCAGAGGCAAAACCTGACGTTTTTTATTGCAAACAGCTGGAAGATTTAAGAGACTGAGATTTATGTTTAAAGTAATATAATTAAAATGAGAGGCTTTTGTTGGTTTGAAACGAAAATCCAATTCAGTTAGGTGTGATTCAATATTGCATGAAAATTGAAACTATTCAGTAAACCAGGAAGGGGTTGAGCAGAACGATATAAAAAATACCATATGGAGTCACAATATGTAGGACAAAATGCAATGGATGCGATTACACCTCAATCTTGCCTCCAGTCTTGATTGTTACGTTCATAATTAATATGACACTTAATACTCTTCAAAGTACAGATAAAATAGTACAGTATACATATATAGACATGTATAGTCCAACCAAAAAAAGGTCTAAGGCTAAATTATTATATTTTGCACTCAACTAATAATAAACGTGATTTAACAACGATATAGGATCAGGACAACAAATATCCTTCTTAAATAAATCAACAGTTAGCGTGGAACATGTTTAAATTACTTGAATGATACCCACAATACATTTTGTTCAGCGCGCAACAGAGCTTGGTTCCGACCTTTATTTATTATCGGATATTTTACAACTTGGAAACCCTATTCATCCTGATGGATAATTTTAAAAGATCTCTCCGGATACTGGAAAGGGTTTGGAACGAGCGGGCAAACTCCAAGCGTTGTTTTCAAATTATTTGGACGTCGTTCTTTTCTATTTTTAATAAACACGAATTTCATAAACTGATGTTCTTAGTCTACTTCAGAGCCTGTCACAATACTAATTTTACACACACAGCATATATGTATATATCTATCTCTCTCTATATATAGGCAGTTTCGACTAGAACAATATTTTCTTATTGGTCACATAAATATTAATTTAATTGTCAAATGTACATTTTTTTAAACTTCCTTATGATATTATTCCAAGCCCTGGTGCATTTATGGAGGATTGAATTAATGCTGGTATACGTAAAATTTATGATTGCTTGGACAGTGCAATCAATTAATTAAAATGCGTCTGGATGTTCGGTGCTACCGCAAGGGCCCAGGCTATTTGCAGCTCTATAGAGTTTTTCTTTGGGTTTTCTTGAAAAGTTGGCTCTGGATGATATTATACCAACATCTTGTGGTCCTTAGCGGGTTCTCACACCGAGACCAAACAAAGATGAACGCCTTTAGTTTGGTTTTTTTTTTATACAAACCAAATCTTAAATTGAAACGGTTCTGCTGATTGGATAAGGAGACATTTAAAGGGCTGCTGGGTAAGGTGGGAGCATTTCGCAGGAGCTGTAAATCAGAAACGCCTTGTGGTGTGCGATCCCTACAGAGCCTCCAAGGTGCGTATTGATGCAAGAGAAGATCTCGTGTGTGTCCTCTCTGTACCTCATATTTTCCCTTGCATCTTTGCAAGCGAATTTTAATTTTAAAAGTTTGCTTTCAAAAAGTGCATGTTTGTTAAACCCCCCCCCCCAAAAAAAATGACTTTAAAGTCGCCCCATAATGCCCTACGTGTTCAGAAGAATTACTATCGTAGAGTTCCCTAAACAGTACAAAATGTAGGTGCACTCACTCAAAAAGTTTAAAGATCTTCAGCAGAGCCAAAAGTCAACTCTTCTGCTGCTTAGCTACGTATAAAGGAACAATAAAGAAAAGTAACATTTTTAGATCTGAATTTAAGCTTCTAGTTACAAAACTATACTAGATAAAGTTAAATAAATTAAAAAACGCTATTAGCCAATTTTTAGGCAAGATTGAGGTGTAACGCAATACATAATAGTTCTTATGTTCTTAAGATGTAGGTTGGAAAACACAGGGAAAAGGTAGGGACAGAAAATGCACATGAGAAGAACATTAACCTGATGCTGCACCTCATGTTTTTAAGACTATTTTCTTTGCCTATTCTCCAGGGCAAACAAAAAAAAAAAAAAAAAAAAAGAAACTGTAGTTCAGTGTCTTATGTTGTCAAATGTTTAAAGCCCATTTGGAGCCGCGCTCCGATTTCCCAAAGCTTTGCGGCTCTGAGGGCCTGCCAGAGTGCCGAGCGCAGCTAATACTGGAACCCGCGCTGGACATGTTTGTGAAGTTGTGGGTAAGAAGAAGTTCAAATAAAATATCCCAACAAAGAGAACCGAAAGGAGTACTACATAAACGTGAATTTTATAGTTAAAAAAAGCAAACCGCATTAAATAGAACAGGAGGAATAGATGGACCTGGTTTATGCCTTTTCCCTTGCACGCTGTAATAATTATGTATTTAAAAATCCATTCAAAATGGATACAAATCAACATTCATAAAACTAAAAGCGAAACAAAACACGGACTTGTCCACAAACACAGAATGAAAGAACGCCTTTGAAAGAGATGGTCCTCAGTATATCCCACTGAAAAATCTTGCAATAAATGCCTCCCTCTACAGCAGGATAGACTTTCCCAATAACCAATAAAATTTTAGCCAACAAGGACTTTAAATGGTTACATTCTGTATAAATGACTTGTTTTGAGCTTTACTAAACTAAAGGTTAACTAAACTATAAATATTTTTCAGCCAGACAAAAAATCCTAGGAACTCTTACTTTATTTTGAACACTTTGGATGCCTGTCATTTTTCTATGTGTCGTTTTATTTTCTCGAAAATGGTGTAGCAAAAAAAAAAAAAATTATAAAAAATCCTACTTGAAATGTGATGAAGTACCAACTTTCTTTTATGCTAACTTGCAGTCTTTCACACTCGGGTGCATTTCGGTATTAGAGAGACATCACGTTCTCTCGTTTGTTTTACGAATTATATGCTGTATTTAATATACTATTTTTTAAAGGCAACAATTTCATTTACAGTTCTAGTTCATGAGGACAGAAAAAGCAAATGTCCCATCTAATCTGCCTAGTTATTTATTCGACAAAAATAGAATATTCATTTAATCGTGAACTGAATTTGTGAATTACTAGAAAATGTTTCCCTTTTTTTTAGGGCAAATGAATGTCTAGGCGCCTGTCCGTCTATCGATCTATCTGCATTAAAAAGATCAGGCATAGAGAAATACAATAGAAATGATTCGGTGTTTTTAATATCAATTTTAATCCCCATATTTGCAAAGACGACTACATCAAACTGGAAAACTCATGACGAGATTTAAAACGTACTCTGCCCCAAATTCATTTGTATGTGACAGATCTAATGAAATGCTGGGGAAAAAAAACAAACCCCAAACACATTATCGCACTGCATATAGCAAACGGTTCAAAGCACAAACGAAAAATAATTTAACGTTCACGAATACTTTTTAGTACACGGAGCAGGGCAGAACGATAAGCTACCTTTTTTTTTTTTTCTTTAATTGTGAACTTTAAAAAAAAAAAAAAAAAAAAGGTGGGAGGGACTTTGAAAATTTGTTTTCGGTAAGAAGCCATTCAGCACAGGGAACAACAAACTTTTCTTTTTATTGCCCTTTTGTAAACATGCATTTTTTTTCCCTCCCGTTGCCCTTCTAGAAACTGTTTTAAGAGCAGAGAGAAGCTTGGTTTTGTATCCTGGCTTCCGCGAGCCCCTCGAGCCTGGCCCGCAGGACCCCGGCCCAGGCTCTCGGACAGAGGATTCCGGCCCTTTCGGCCCTTCCCCCTGCTGCGGCCCTGAAAGGGTTAAGCCAGCCAGCGCCGCGCGCCCAGTTGGCCGCATTCCTCGCCCTAGGACTTCGCCTCTCGTCTCTCGCTGCCATTGGGTCGCAGCTTTTGGGTTTTCTCCCGTTCTCCTTTTCCTATTGGTCAAGGGCTGGTTTTTTTTTTTTTTTGACAGGCGCAGAGGGCCGGCCCAGCTCCTTGCAAAGGGGGAGGAAAAAAAACCCCTTCCCAGCAGTTTGGATCAATCAGAGGAGGAAAAAAGAAAGCGATAGAGAGAGAGAGAGCGAAAGAAAGTGAGAAATGAGGAAATATAAAGACCCAGAAGGCCGACTGTGAAGAAGGGCAATTGCCTCCCGGCTTCCGCAGCCTCTCGCCATCCTCCGGGCTCATGTAGTTCTTTAAAGGGCGCAGAGTTTCCTGGGGGGGGTGGGGAGGGGGGGAACTGTTGCTGTGGTTTGGAGAACTTTTCCCCCCCACTGCAAAGCCCTTGCTTGCTGATTATATAGAGATATAGATTTTTTTTTTTTTAACAAAGGAATTTTTTTTTCTTTTTGCTGCTTTTGGGGGGGGGGGGGGGGGGGGGCATAAAATGAGTGAAAGGAGGCGAAGTGCCGTGGCCCTGAGTTCCAGAGCGCATGCTTTTTCGGTGGAAGCCTTGATCGGGACAAACAAGAAGAGAAAACTCCGAGACTGGGAGGAAAAAGGCTTGGATTTGTCCATGGAAGCCCTCAGCCCCAGCGAGCAGCTAGGGGAGAATGAAGACCCGACTCACTGCCTGGATCTCAACCCTGGTTAGTCCCTTTTTTTCTGCTTTAAGGATCTAGGGCATACGCTCTGCTATTTTTATGTTATTTTATTATTATTATTTCTTCCTAGCATTTTAGATCCGTCCCATTTCCTGTCATGGCTGAATTCACCGACCTGGCCAAGAGAGTTTTGGCTGCTGACGAGCAGTTTAGCCCAGAATGGAAAGGTGGCCATGTGCAGTGCACACTAAGGAGCCGTGAGACCGTTCAGTCCGAAATCCGCGTTAGTTACCACACCTTTCATAAATCCACACATTTGCTTTCCGCAGTTAGTGTCTTTGTACACAAATACCGTACGCGCACAGCTTCAATAGCTCTCGTCCTTCGATGCATTGCCCCTTGGCCCTGCACGCGCGTCTGTCTCGTTAAAAATACCCACATGGAAGGGCGACCTGCAGAGGAAATGTTAGCGCGGGTGACCCGACAGCCCAAGGATTGACCATGAGCCATTCACAAACCGCTCTCGTGGTTGAAACATGTCACAAAACTTCCATCTTAGCTTCACCGAGAGAGGGCGAAAACCGAAATTGCTAGGGCAGGCTCACTCATTACGAAGTTGGCATGTTAAATGCATTTTAGATTTACAAAAAAAACCCCAAAACGTTTTAAAACCCCAGCAGCCACAGTCCTCTTTAACGCGGAGGACTGGCCAGCTAGTTTACAACATGCGCACAGTAGGGCATCTTTTGAAGGTCATATCTTGGGGCGAAGGGAAATAGAGGCCTGAGCGCTTAGGTACCTGTTGCTTCTTTGCGGGTCTGATGGGTGTTTAAAAACTGTTATTCTCCCGAGCTTTGGAAATCATTTCGCTCCCTTCTAGAGATGATGTCGGTTGGAAACCAAACCATGCATTCATTCGTCTTTGTTTCTTCAATTCAGTTTTCTACTGTCCTCGCTGTGAGCAGAAGCAATATGGAGACAAATTTAAACCATGAACTCTTTTTTTTTTCTTAGAAAACTCGTTTTTTTTTTTTGCAAGCAACACTGAATATCAATGCAGAGTGGAAATAAAGGATAAGGTTTGTTCCTTGCCTCCATCCTAGAGTGTTGGCGGTAGTCACTTTCAGGATAGGATTATCAGGCACAGCTACTGAAGTTTGTAGCTTCAGACATATTATACGCCATGTTGAAAATCACTGTCAGTACTCATTTAATTTTGTACTTTCTGGTAAGAAATTGTGATGCAACATTTCCCAGTTTAAAATGTCATGGCAAAAAAAAGAAGATGACATTTCTAATTATGTATCAACATGCAGCAAGAAACTGTACACACATGTATTGGCCCCGGAATACATTTTAGTAACCAATAGACCAGGAAGAAAACGGACCCAGCACGGCTTCTGCTCCTTAGATTATACACAGGTCGTGGGGTAGGGGTGACTTCCTTCCCGCTCCTCCCGAATATCTTTCTTACAGTCTGAGAAATATTTTTAGATCTTCCACCCTAACTTTGCGCAATGCAGGCCTGGCAATTTTTGTATTTCCCCAGGGGCACAAAGCGGTTCACACTCTTTCTACATTAGGTACATATTTTTTGTTTGGTGTTGTGACGGCCACAAGAGACGGCGAATGTCTTCCTTTATGATGCTTCTGGCTGCTCAGAAGAGTAAAATCTCCCCCCATGGGGTCAACGGGACATCCCCAGGAGACCCGGGTGACCTTCTTGCCATAGATGACAAGTTGAACAGTCGGACATCTCCCATTAAAGAACCGAAACCTCATTTATATATATATTATATATAATGTTCGGGGGAGGGGGGTGTTTGTAAATATCATTTGCTGGAAATGTAAAATGTAAGTTCTGGAGGCATTTTAGCAGGCAAAATTAATCCACAGCATCTCAATAACCGCCTTTCAATTTGCAAGAAACGCCTGAACATTTCTTTTCCTAAACGATAATTCCTTTGAACTAACTTTAGATTGTACCATTGGTCCCGAATGACAATGAAATAATCTTTTACATTCTGGCTGCCTACAGCAGTGTCCACTGTGGCGGAAGGCAAAGTTCGTCATAACGTCCAAACCTAAAAGTTGGGCTCAGTTAAAAAGTGGTGACTGATTCATTTAGCTTTTTCTAACCAAAACGTTTTACTGAAGTTTAAGGACTGAAACTTAATCTTAAAAGCCCTGCTGTCGGCATTCATTTTCCCGTGTAATATTTTAAATAGCTTTGTGCGGGTAACAAACGTTTTCAGCTTCAAATATTTGTTTTATTTAAATAAAGCAGTCTTCCCTTTCTTCCTCAACGACTTTGTCGTATCGATGTGAATAGAAATAGAACCCCCGATAGCCAAACGCCTTGGTTTAACTTTTTTTCTTTTTATCAATAAATTGAATTAATGGTGCAGAAAGTTCGTTGGCCGTAGGGCTCTTGTTTTGATGAAAAGTTGACAAGTTTTATGTCCCTGTGCCATGGAAGAGGGCGAAACCTCTGAAAACTGAAGTTTATGGGTTTGTTTTTTTTTAAGCAGGGGACTGGCGTTACACCTTGGCCATGCGGTAATTAAGCCATAGCAGGGATTTGCAAACTGGAGACAGAGAGGGGGCTGTTCTGAACTCAGGAGGGAGAAAAGCCAACAAAACACCCTAGGAAAGGTTGCTTTCAGCGCTATCACTTCACCGAAACGCTTCAACTGAACAAAATAATGCAAACGCGTGCTCTTTCTTCAATTCTAGAATACAAAATCTGTTTTTCTGCTCAGCAGGAAGTGAAGCCAGAGATGCAGGCCAGAGGCACTTTCTGCTCCCCACCCCCAGTAAAAAAAAATACGCTTTCCCCGCAGAATCAATGTAGTCAGACCCTCTCTCTTTCAAAACGGGGAGGTTCAGGGAATGTCGAGTCTGGAAATGGAAGCTCGGAAGGGATTTCCAGCCAGGTCACTGCCAATAGTGTGGGGGACGCTACCGAAATGATCGAGCGGACTAAGAGGACGGGGATTAGGGCTCGGGGGCTGTGAGGAGGACCCGGCGGGTCCCCAGGCCGGATTATGAAGAAGAATTTATTCTTCATCTTGCTGCCATAAGATTATTATTATTAAGACACCAGGCCACTGAAGGAGTAGGGAATCCTTCCTTCCTTTTTTTTTTTTTTTTTTTTTTAGTATACAAAATGGACCAGAACTGAAGTAATCCCACAGGCAGATTTTAAATCCTCCATTTTTCTTACAGTGCTGCGTAAAACAGGCGATTAAACCCAGCTCTGAATTCTGCAGATGATTTTTCTGACAGGTAAACCCCCCAGTCTCACTAAAAAGGGCTTTGCTGGGGTATGGAGCGCAGGTTTACCGAACAGGCCCAGATTTCTCCAGCCAAACGATCTCTCTCCGTGCGTGTATGACACAGGCGCGCTCTGTAATATGTGTTCAACCATTTTTTGTTGGTATTTAAGTAGAGTATCAGCTGTTACACCCGCCAATTACTCCTAGAATTAAGTTAGATTAATTATTGCATAACATATATACTTTAAACTATTATATTGCCTCCAGCTGCTCTGTAATATTAGATATCTATTTTGTACTCACTGGTTAGTCTGCTATATAGTGCGCTAAAATTTACTTGAACTGTTACAGAATAAATTAACCTTTCTCCTACTTGAATAGCAGGGATCGTTTGAAACTGTAGAAGGAAGGGCTGTGAGACGATCTTTAGGTTCAGAGTGGTAACGAGGCGGCCAGGGCCACGCTAGCCGCGATAGTACCTGTCGCTTTTAAATTAGCGCGCTTTCGTGTATTGTGGGGCATGGCTGAAGGGCAAAGGTGCTCGGCTCTGGGCGAGAGAGAGAGCAGGGCGACCCCCGACCCCTTGGCGGGTTCCGGTTTGCTTAGAAGTAAGCCAGCGAATAGATCGCCTTCCGCATGGAGCTCTCCAACCGGGAAGCACGGGTCGGGATTTGGGGGGGCTGGGAGGAGAGGCACCGTCTTTCTCCCCACCCAGATAGAAATCCCAAGAAGGGGTGCATTGATTGAGACTACCTGAGAGCCGCATGGGGTGAGACTGCAATTAATTCTCAATGGCTTAGCTTCTCCATCCATCCATCCATAAAATGGTAAAAGAAAAACATGTCAGCCAGATTTGCATCGAGTTGATGGCAATGAATGGCTACAGTTCTACCCCAAAACTGCCCCTTCAACTTGCTTTTGCTCAGCGGTCTACTAGAAATAAGAGATTTCTATATGACTGCCCATACGCAGCGAATCAATTACACTTCATGATTTCATTAATTGAATTTGGTTGCCAATGTATTTGAATTAATTTGATTATCCGACTGTTTTCCATGCACACTGAAATATCTACCCCCCCCTTAATGACTAATCTCCGCTTATGAACCTTAGAGACATGGCTGAATTACTTCTTACACCTGCTGATATGCAATTACTCTGCGTGTTTAAAAAATAATTCAGAATTTCCTCATTTTTTTTTCAATCATTGCTTCCGGACTTTTCCCAGAAGCAAAGAGAGAGAGAAGGAACAGTTCTGTATTTTGTAACTGTATTCTTAGTATTACGCTGATTTTTTAAATTTTTTTACTCTCTTACTTTTATGCATTAGTCACATGTGCACTAATTTATTATTTATTTATTTATTTATTTATTTACAGTTCTATATACCGCACAATGGGTAGGGAACTATCCGTCTAGGCGGTTTACATATTAATACATACACAAATAATGTGCACAAATTGTCAAGCCACTAAAGTTTCCCGACTGAAAGCGAGAAGGATGCAGCCGAGCAATACAGAAGGTGCCACTTTCTATTTCAAAGTTTAGTTTATAAATCCACATAATGCAAAAAGCTCAATGCCGTGTATGATGATGAGAATAGCAATAATAATACCCCCCCCACACACACACACACAGAGTGAACATAACTAATTGTTCCCCCCCCCCCTTTGGAAAACGGCCTGGAGGTCTTGTCTAATTTTCCATGGGCTCTAAGATTCCCGCATTAGAGCGATTGCACGGGGCAGGAGGCTGTTACAATGGCACTCGCCATACATCATCCAACCCCTCCCTCTCCCGCAAAGCTAAGCAGAAGGAACTGACACCCCCCCCCCCCAAAAAAATAAAATATATATATATCAGCAGTGGGGCTTCTCGGTGTCCTCAAGCTACCACGGTACAATGCATTCCTAAAATAGCAGCAAGAGAAGGGAGCTAGAAACGCATCTAACGTAAATGAAAATTACATCAGGAAGTGCCCACACGCACTCCCCTGACCAGGCGTGCGTGCCCAGCTAACCTAGAAGTTGTTAGGAGAGAGTAGGCCGACCATGCAACAGGAGTGCAACCATAGGCAGAAGAGCCCCGGAAAGGCACGAGGAACGCTTAAAAAACCCCCCCAAACAACCTGCCACCATAGGCGCTAAATATCCAGATTGGAGGGAAATGCCAACCATGTGAATCCCAGGCTCTGAAAGGGTTATATTTTTTCCACTGAAAGTTCCTCTCTTTGAAACCCTGTACAAAGCTGGGTGGATTTGGTCTGGACGATAAAGATAACATTTTTTTTCCTGCTGGCCCTTTGCATTCTCTACTGTGAAATCTAACCGGGGAACTGGCTAACCGATGCATTGGGGCTGCGCTTTAATCTCGCTCTCTCCTTATCGAAATTTAAAAAAAAAAAAAATGGAATTAGATACTTTTCTTTTAGTTCTGCAGTGCATCAGACAACCATACATTAAATAATAAATTGTACAACCTACAAAAGTTGAGTATAATTTCAGATTCCCCAAACCGGATTTTTCTCTCTTCCATTCCTGCTCCAGATAATTCACCTTCTCTTGCATTGCGTTCTAGAGTAATCTCGAAACTTCATCTGCTAAAATCTAATTCTGTGAACAACAGATGACTTATTTTGAAGGAGATAATTTAAAAACGTTTTTTGTAGGCTTTGTAACGGTGTAATTTTGAAGTAGACTCGAGAAACCCGCTAAAATGAAATATATCGCTGCACTCGACTTCTCTATATGGATCTATTTCGAATCGTACTTATGAATTGAGCTATTCACACAACGCAGTCCTCATTAACTATTCCCATAAATGCATCTAAAAGTAAATGCAAATATTTTAGCTTTAAACGAGTCTCCAAAGTACTTTGAGTTCATCTATTAGAATATTAAATAGGGATTAGATTGTACACAACCGAGAAGGAAGCAGCCGCACAGACAGACACTGGCGAATTCAACGACAAAGAGACCGAGTCACTTCTGTTTCCGAAAACTGGCTCTTTATTGCGTTTGGCTTTTGCATTCCTTGAGGTCAACGATGTCTATCTGAAGTCAAAATATCATTAGCAGTTTTCAGCAACTTTTTGTTACTCATGAATTATTTGCCTTAAACGATTTTTATTTCTAGCTGTTGACTTGTCTTTTTTATGTAGCCATTTAAGAGCGGCTGTCAATCCAGTCAGCCCTAAGGGCCCTTCTTCGGGATAAGAAGCAAATTATCCTGAAACAGCCTTATATGGTCATGATAATACTTGTATTAAAAAGACAGGAGGCGGGTAACCAAAGTTATTGAGGCACAAACGTTGCAGGACAGAGTCCACTGGTTACTCTATAAGGTGCCATCCCCTCTTGTGGTGTTTTTTTTTTTTTCTATACCAGATTAAAACGGCTACCCCCTTTATCTGTCGGGCTGGATTGCAGAAGAGCTTTAGGGTTGTGACAACTGCAAAAGCATTTCCAGGCTGCAGGAAGGGCTCTTAACTTTACCGAGTCTTCCATTAGGTGCAGTAGCCGTGAATGCCGAGGAGGACTGTTTTTTGTTTTTTTTGGCATTCTGATTATGTGCAAAGAGATTAAAATCGCGGGAACCCATGACAAAAAGCTGGAGGAAATTTTGTATTAAAAGAAGACCCCTTTCAAGCAAATTGGATAATTTAGCTACTTGTAGACAGGATAGGGATAACAGTCATGTTAAAATACCATTTCTAGTGCCACCCCTGCTTTTCTCTGCAGGTTTTGATCCTGGGATTTTTTAAATTATTATTATTATTTAATGCTCACTTCCAGTTCCTTTTGTAAATAAATCATTTAACAGGCAATTGTGGATGAACTTAAATCATTGCTTCTCAGACCTAACAGCTAAATTTCTGAAATGAGCTCTGTATTGCCAGCACGCACACTTAAATAGTAATAATGATGATGATGATAATATGAACAACATAGCTGCCTTGTTTCTTACAGATAAACTGGTCTTGTAAGATTACCCTGACTGTCCATCTAATATCTTTTGAAATATTCATCCAAATGGGTTAAAACGTCAGCTACAGACAGTGTCCTGGACCTCCAAATCCCCTTTTCTTTTTATTCCCTATTTCAGTTCAGCTGAAATTTGAGCGTACTGTGATGTCATCCAGCATTTTTAAAGCTGCCTTGCCATTGGTCAGTGTCTGTGATTACCAACTGACTATATTTTTTGCCTCCTTCCTATAGATAAAAGGTCTTTAATGGTACTGATGTCCTTATTAAATAGAAATTCACATAAGAAATAGCCACGTGCAAATTTTTGTATCCAAGAAGGAACTAGTCATCGTGAAAAGTTCTCAATCAGAATATCCTTATGAAAGCATTCAGGGTAAAATCTGGGCTTAGTGATAATAGCTCACAGCTTCAGTTACTGCATGCAAATTTATTATTATTTAGATTTTTATATTCTGCTTGTCGGCACTTCAGAGTGTACATCAAAGCAGATTACATTCAGGTACTCTAGGTATTTTGGCCACAGCATGACTCCACATGCCATCCTGCAATTAGGAACCTTCGTTTTCAGTTTTTATTTTGCATGGGCATGTCAGTGTTAGAACAAAAAAGAAACCAGTAGGAAAATTACTTTTCCACGGATTTTTCTCCTCCGTGTTCTCTCAGAAGTCATTTTTCCCACTGACATCTTTTGTTCTAACAGTGAGATTCCCAGGCAAAATGAAAAACTGAAAACAAAGGAAATGCTGGATGACAACTTTCAGCCCGCACTGAAGGTAAGGAGCTTGAACAGAGCAAGTTAGGAATGTTGCTGAGTCAGCTTGATTAAAGGAGCCCGTCTATGGAAGATATCCAGTCAGCACGGCTGTTGTCATCAAAGGGGAACGGCTCACATGGTATGCCATAAGAAACAATAATCGGTAAAATATAGACAGGCCCAACGGATTTCAATGAGTTATGCTTACCTTTCATGAGCTTATGAAAGGTTAGCAGCAAAGAGTCTCTGATTTGGCTTTACAAAACAAGCATAGTACTTGTTGCTTACGTTTTTAATTTCATAATCTGGGTGTGAGGCATTTGAGATAGATGTGGCCTGATGACTTAAGATGGATAGGTAGAGATATTTGCTCACATGCCAAGCAGATGAATTGGCATCATAACTCCTTAGGCTTATAATCAGTCCCATAGTCTAAGTGACCCTAGCAAGGCATCTGTCCCCAGCCTCAAGCAGCTGCACTTTCACTGCTTGGGGTTATCTCTAAACCTGAGATTGCCCTGGCAATTTATTTATTTATTTACATTCAGGTACTGTAGGTATTTCCCTATCCCTACTTTCAGCCACATTTCTCTTGCTCAGTTTTTTATGACTTATTTTGTGACTGAATTATTGCAGTATGGTCTACACCTGGAAAATCCTAACGGGTTTGAAATAACTGCAATGTTTTATGCTTTACAGGAGCTTGGAGATTGAGTATTATTTATTTATTTATTTAATTTCTTTTACTATACCGATGCTCAAGACTAGGTCTTATCGTACCGGTTTACAATGTAACTGAGGGGAAACCAATTAACATCAAGGTAGAAAGTAAAGTTACATTAAACAGGGAGCGTAAAACCTGGGCAATGGAAGACAGTACAGAATTATTATTATTATTATTATTATTATTATTTATTTATCATCATCTTACAAGCAAATTCAGTAACAATGCCAGCAATTTGTCATTTTTAATGAATCCTTTACTAATCTCTGGGATAACTAATTATCAAATTATTTTACAAAAATGCTGGAGTCCATGAAACCTTTTGATGCATGGGGCCCATGTATGTATCAGTGCCATGGTTCCGTATTTCAGTCATTTTGCCTATCAGAAATCCTTCCAGGTGATTCTGTGAGATGATGATGAGGATGATGCATCTGTAGGGACAGGAAAGAGATGATGGTGGTGGGGGGAGGGAATGTGACCTGGATTTTTCTCTTTGTGATCTAGAATTCTAAGGGGCTCATTTACAGTCTCCAGAGGAAAGATCACCCAGCGCTGCATAATTTTGTTTTTCTGTGTGCTCAGGCACCATGTTTAGCTCCAGGAATATTGACAGGAGAAGGTGTAATTTAATTTAATTACACGCAGCACTAACTGAAAGGAGCTAGGTCCCATACCAGCACTACTTGTACTTACAGCACTGGCCTGATGTCTGCGCTTCAGAATAGAGATCACCAGGAAAACTATTGGATTTTTTTCCCCCTCCCCCAGATTTCTAAAACAGTAGCCGACAAAACTGTCCCAAGTGACTAATTTTGTATGGCAAACCTCAACTCTATAAAAAAATGTCCTGAATTTTGCTCAAACCTTTGCCACCAGATTTGCCCCCTGCTTTTCAACAGTTGTAAATTAGCCGGCCGATGCAGGAAGGAGCGTTCAACCGAACACACCTTTCTGCCTGCACCTCAACACACTTTTTCCACACACAAAATGCCATGCAAATGAGGGCATTAAGCAATACTCCTTGATGTAGAGAGGTGTGCTGGCCAAACACGGGCCGATGCAATAACATGAGTTGGGGTGATCAAACAGTTTTAGCTGCTCTTCATCATGCATTTTCTGCTTGCAGGACTTACTGCCCATGCAGAAATTCCATGCTAATGAGGGCATTGAGCATTCCCTCCCAATGCAGAGAGGAGCACTGGCTGGACACACATTTTTAATGCTGGAAACTTTAGGCCTGGTCAGAGGTGGCACAAAGTTTCTAGTATATGTATCGGCAGTGTTAAAGGGGAGCGGGAGAGGCCTCAGGAGTACACAGCGACCTCTCCTTGCGACAATCTTCAGGGCATAAGCTTGTGCGGCACTATTCTCTTATGTTCAGGGGCGGATTGGCCTATTGGGGGTTGGGCATCCCCTGGTGGGCTAGTCTTCCTGGTCACGTGGTAATCTCAGCTCCTGCTGAGTGATTGCCACAGAACTTGATGTGGCCCAAGGGAAGTGTCGGCATGTCCGCGTGGCCTGAGGGAAGTATCTGCGTGGCCCGAGGGAGGTCTCGGCCCAAAGAAAGGCCAACAGGCTCAGCAACAGGAAGCATCTCGCAATTGCAGGGCCACTTCCCCCTCCAGGAGTAAATGAGCAGCTCGGGCTTGGCCAAGGTCCAGAAGAAGCCTCAGAGGTGTGTGTGTGAAAGAGAAAGAGCATGAATATGTGCATGAGTGAGCACCTGCATGTGTAAGAGAGAGAGCACACCTACATGTTTTTATGAGAGTATCTGCTTGTGTGCATGAGAATGAGAGCTTGCATGTGTGTATGAGAGAGAATATCTGTGTGTGAGAGCCTGCATGTGTATGAGAGAGAGAGTGCCTATGTGTGTGAAGAAGAGAGAGGATAAAGATTGTCTTCATCCAAATCTACAACAATCTCTGGAAAATCAAAAGAAGCCAGTTTTTTATTTATTTAATGGTATGGAGAGCTGGAGATTTTTTAATTACTTAATTTTTAATTTTACATTTTGGGGTGTTATTTCATGTCTGCTGTTTTGAAATATGTTATTGGTGTTTGGGAAATATTAGAACAAATTTATGTGACTTTTTAAATCATTAGGGGCCCAATATTGAAAGATGGCCATTTAAGTAACTTGGCCGGATATAACTTATCTGACTAAATTACATGGTATATTCAGCAGCACGGCTATGTTGCTGAATATGCACATATATATTTGTACTTGGCTGTATCAGTTATAACCATCTAACGTAGCTGGTAAACTTATGCGGCTAAGACAAAATGTTGCTACTTAGTTGCATAAGTTATGTGGCTAAGTCGCTCCACCTACTGCCCTCCCACAATTTATGCAGCCAACATTTTAGCCAAATAAGGGACTTATCTGCCTATGCAGCAGTCATTAAATGCAAGTGCATATTCAGTGGCCGCTACTTAACCACATAAGTCCCATTTATCCAGCTAAGTAGTGCTGAACGTGCTTTGAATATTGGGCCCCCTATGTTTGTCGGTTGCTTTTGATATATTCATTCTTTTTATGGTTTTAATATTATGAATGATGTCTTATATCTCTTGATTTTATTGCTTGGTGTTTTGTGAGATGTGATTATGTTTCTGTTTTTCCATTGTTGCATGCATAATACAGTCGGGCTTGTTGTGGTTACCAGAGCATGTTTGTGAGCGAGAGAGAACGACTGAGCCAATGAGCATATGTTTGAGCAAGAGGACTATTTAAGCCAGTGGGCCTGGGTGTGAGTACAAAAGAGAACGATTGAGCCAGTGAGCAAGAACAAGTCAGTGAACGTGTGTGAGCATGTATATGAGAGAGCAAATGAGCTAGTGAGCATGTGCATGAACAAGAGAATGACTGTGTAACTCAGGGAGCATGTGAGCCAGTGACCATGTACGAGAGAGACAGCATATGATCTAGTGAGCATGTGTGTGAGAATATAAAGGAGTTTGTGTGAGAATGAACATGTGTGTTAGAGAGAGAAGAAAGTTGTGCATATTTCCCACCCCAGGGTGACTGGAATCTAAAGTTCCCAGATATGAAGAGCAGGGGTTTTATTTTAGCTTTAATTTTAGCTTTAATTTTAATTATTGGGGAGAGTTTGCTGTGTCTGCTATTTTGAAATATTTTATCGATGTTTGGGAAATTAAAAAAACAATGTTACATGTTTGAAATGATTTGGATGATCTTTTCATTAGCTGTTTTGAAATATTTATTCTTTTTATGAGTTTGGTTTTACTATTATGATTGATGCTTTATATTTCTTGATGTTATAGTTTGATGTTTAGTGAGGAATGATATTTGTTTTTCCATTCCATACAGTCTGGCTTGTCGCGGTTTCAAGTTCAGTTTTTGACTGCATGTTTCTATTGGTGAGGGTCTGTCTGAGTTCTACATGTATGAGTAAGGTGAGGGATTCTGCTAAACAGACTTGTGGAGTGGCCTCAACTGATTTGCATGGATGGGATGGGGGTCTACAGATTCTTTTACTCACTGCTGGTCTAGAGTATGCTCTGTTTCTTAGTTATTTAGGAAAAATGTAACATTTATTTTGGAGATATTTGGGCTTAATTCTGCCGGGTTTCAGAGTCGACTTGGCGTGTTGATGCATGTGCCTCAGCGAGAGTGCACAAGGGCCGGTTTTGGAAAAAATCCCCCGAGCTGATATTTTCCTGCAATCCGCCCCTGTTTATCTTCCCCCTACTTGGGAAAATGTTACTCCCTAAAGTAGTTCCCATTAGCAGCTCCAACCCCACCGCTGTAGCCAGTAAGTCTTCAAATACTTGCAGAGATTCCACAGGAGCCTGGTTACCGCTGCTGCCGGCTCAGAGCCCCGGCCACGGGAGAGAGCCTGCTCGCTGAAAGATCCCCTTCCCCTTCTCGAGTTAAAATGTGCGTTCAGCCTGCTCTGAGCACACGTTTTCCAGTCAATGTGCTTTTTTAAACTCCCGATGGCTTAGCGTTGCATTAGCTTACTGCACTGGGCATTAAAAAAAAAATGTATCTGGGTATTAAAAATGTGTTGAAATCCAGTTTCTTAATACCCAGATTACTGCCTTAGCCCCACGGTCTTTCTCAGCACTGGAAACTTAACTCCTGGTTAGAGAGAGAGTTAAGTTTCCAACGCTATAGTGCTGGCACAATCCTCCAAAAAAGTGTGGAAAAAAAAAGTCTGGACTTATCTTCTAAGTGGTGGCCGGTAAGCCTGATAAGTGTGACTTATCTGGATAAGGGCAGCGGCCACCCCTTAGACGGATAGATTTATACTTATTCAGATAAGTGGTGGAAGCGCCTAATGGGACTTCATCAGCCTGTCAGGATTGCTCCTTCCCTTCCGGAGTTAAAATGTGTGAACTCACGTTTTATACTCAACGCACTTTTATTTTTAAACTCCCAATGCATTTGTATAGCATTAGTTTACAGCATTAAAGTAAAAAAATAATGGTTTTTTTTTTAAATCTGGACGTTAAACAATATGCACTGAAATCCAGAACACAGCTTCTTAACACACAGATTACTGCAGGGTCAGTGCAATAAGGTGTGTTCAGCAGAGCATTCAATTTTACCCCCAATTGTGAGCGAGGTGTGCATAAACCTTCCTGGCGAAATGTGCATGTTAAACTGTGCATCTTGCTTCGTGCCCTTGCATGGTAAGCCCCATGCAAACGAATGCCTTGACCACTATTCCCGGATGCAGAGAGGTGCCCTGGCTTAACTTTGGTTTGTTAGCGCTGGAAATCTTACTCCTGGTCGTAGATGGAGTAAAGTTTCCAGTGCTGCCTTGCCATTAAGCCGACCCATTTCTGTGCTGCTCTGTGCAGATTTTGCTGATAAACAAGGAGGAACACAGCAAGAAACCAGGAGATAATCTATTTCAGCCAGGTTCTGAATAAGAATCCACCCCCTCCCCTCCAGTTTGCACTCAGGCTGAGGTCCTCAGCCACTCAAGTCGGTAAACAACAATGAGATAATAAAAAAAAACAAACCCTCCAGATTCTGCCTTGGAAGGAAAGCAAGAAAAGTCATAACAAAGTGTCCCAGATTGCAGAGGGTTGGGGCTCTGTAGACCTCCTCTACAGCCACAGTCAAAGGTATCCAAAGCCCAGGGTAGAAAGCTGGGTCCCAGTCCTGAAGCTTGGATAAGGCCCTGGCTCCTGTTGCAGAGTTGGCACCATGGGACCCTGGGCTGGTGCGGACGTAGCTCCTGCTCACTGATCACCGCTCCCGGGCTGCCTTTTCCTCAGGGGGAGCCAGAGGACCCATTTGAGATCCCTCTGATAGGCCACTGCAACAAGGTGCGTCCAGCCTAGGACACGGGTTTGCTTGCGGCTGGGCACGCAATTATAACGTCCAATGCCGTAAGGAGATCGGCGCATCTATAATGCGCGTACCCGATAGCGCCCAACGCGTGTACATTCCATGTAGATGAAGACGTTAATTATTACCTTCCCTTGCAGGAAAGCGAGCCCAAGGGTTGGGCGTCTGACGCACATTTTTAATATGGGGAATTTTAACTCCGGCTTTGGAGGTGGAGTAAAGTTAACTGGCAGTCAAGGTCTCATGTGAAACATGTGTCCTCCTCCACAGGATCATCCCGAGTCTGGGATTTACTGCTTGCGGTGGCAAAAATATAAACGTGTATTGATTTGCTCAAAAAGAAGTGCATGTTTCTCATGCCCGCTGCAATGGGCACCTGATGTAATAAACTTCAGTATTGAAATCAGCACCTCAGCAAAATAACCAAAGCAAGTCTGATCAAAACGAATGCTGGGGCTGAGTTGCACCATTGCAGTTGGGGGCTCCTGATGCAATAAACTCCTTTGAGCGCCAGAAACGCACCCCCCCCCTTTTTTTTTTTTAATGCTGCCTGATTTCCCCCCTCATTTAAATATTGCATCGGGCGCACAGGGAATGTGGCTGTGCATGCGTTAGGAAAATGGTTGCTCAGAAAGAGTGTGCATCTTACTGCATCCGCCCATGAATCTTTGCCTTGCTCTGCTCTCCAAATGTTCCATAAAAAAGTTTTTTTTCGCCCCCCTGCTAATGTTGCGGCCATCAATCAGACCCAGTGGAGCAGAGCTATATGCACTTACAATTTGAGTTCAGCCGGTGTTGAGCGCACATTTTCCAGTCTACACGCATATATATATATATATATATATATATATATATTTTTTTTTTTATTTTTTTTTTTTAAACATCTGATACCATTAGCTTGCAGCATTGGGAGTTAAAGAAACAATATTTTGTGCATTAAGAAACCATGCGCTGAATTTCAGCGCACAATCCCAACGCCCAGCTTTCTGCGTCGGCCTTAAAGCTAGAGAGGGGTAATTTATTTATTTTGTGTGTATCGTGATTAAACTTTCCTGCTTGATCTCCCTTGATTTTAATGTTCAAGGCTCATCAACAAATTGTGACGTCTTATAATTGAACCTTTCATTCCTGGTGCTAGCCGAGGGGAGTCGCTCAGTTAACCTGAGACTCATTTACCAAGCCGGGTGCAAAGTGGTGCTGTAAGCCTTCCATTTATAGGAAGGGGGAAAATTAATATGAAACGGTCAATATGCTAAATGCAATGCACTGGGCCTTGGAAAACCAAACCCTGCAGAGCACAAATCGGTGGGAAATCACATCTTTATCCTCACTGGCTTCTGAGATCAAAGAAACAAGCGGCTGGTTTAGCAGGCCATACCTCAAACCTTGAAAAGAATCTTTTTTTTTTTTTCTCTATTTTTTTCAATCTTTTGTCAGCAAGCTTGCCCCTGCTTTTCTGCACTATTTTATTATTTAAGTCCATGTATTTATTTATTTCTTTGATAAATTTCATAATATCATCAGAAATGGTTGACGCAAGAAATAAGTACATCTACAAATAGTAGCCAAAAGTAATATTAACAGCATTAGACCTAGAGCATGAAGAAAAAATTATAGATAGACAGCGATTAAAATCTATAGCTCGTTAATATTCCTTAGAGTCTATGGACAGAAACAGAAGGAGAGGTTCTCGCTTGAAAACAAAAAAAGCCTCCAGTTGTTTAGGGTCCATAGAACAAATACCTAACAACATTTCTAGATTTCACCAACCATTTACATGGAAACCTCCGCACGATTCGAAACCCTAAAGCAATAACCCACTCTTTAAACAGCAAAATAATCTTTCCGCTTAGACTGCGTTACTCTACGTGCATCTGGGAAAATGGCTACTCTAAGCCCTCAAAATATCCTACTTGTACTCCAAAAGAACATCTTCAGCGTTCAGTTCGTGTCTTTATTGAAGTTTAAATTTATACAAAACATGGGATTTAGCAGTAGAAGACACCACTAAACAAATAAGAAACCTATATATATATATATTTATTTAAATGCTGTTATATGCCGGTATTCATAGGTACATCAAATCGGTTTACAGATAACTTAGTGCAATACGTAGAACAGGGAAAATTGAACTAGGATGCAAAGAAGTAGGAACATAATGAAAGATAATATGCAGTAATGGATTACCAAGGGGAAAAAACAATATGTAAGTAAGAGCACGGAACAGTGCAATAAGCAGATTTTAAGGCGCCAGGGGTGGCATAAAAGGGTTGATTAAGGGCTAAGGAAGGTATAGGGAGAGAGAACCTGAATAGAAGGTGCATTTTACTATAAACCTTAAATCTCGATGGGCCTCCTTAATTTCTTTAAATGGCCTGACAATTTCATATTTGTGTAACATACATGAAGTATTCCACCTTATTTCTAGTACATGTTGACGGGCCTTGGTTTAAATATTTTAACGAAGGCACACTAGGGAGCCGTGCGGTCAGATACCCCTTTACCCCCAGGGCTAGCGGTTCTACATGGTTTCTCTTCGCTAGAGCGGCCACTAACAAGTTGTAAATGAGCCCCATATGTGTGCTTGGCTGTCATTGAAGAATGCTTTACAAATGTCAGGAAAAAAAAAAAGGGTCTCATTTTGTTGTCAGATTATTATGTATTTTATCTACTCCTTGCTTTTATTTTCTCTCTGTTGTACATTATACATGTAAAGGATATGTTATACCTAATCTTCATTTTATATCAATGGCTTAATGGGAAAGAAATAATAGAGACCATTTTTTAATGCATTGTATGCAAATCTCTTTCATGCACATTCATTGTGGATATCCTGAAAACCAGACTGGCTAGGAGGCCCAACCTCTAAGGCACTTTTTATTAATAAAAGGATTATCCACCTCCCTGGGCCTGAATTCCGTTCTAATATTTTAGAAACCTGAAGAAAGGAGCTTGTAGGAGGACGAGCTGTAGCTGCTCAGGAACAGTCAGAACCTCTCTCAACGCCTTTGTTTCAAAAACTTAGTGGAAACTAGAGACTAAAGGGACAAAAATAACCTGCGTAGAAAATTACCAAATCCATTCGATTTTTATTTGATGATAGTCCTGCATTGTATGGCTCTATCTGGTCTAAAGTGCACTCCACCTGCATTTATCAGTTGCCTGGCTGTTTTTAGGGGAACATTACTGCTGTTTATTGTAGTACCAGACTGCTTCCTCTGGTCATCAACCCTATTACACAAAGTATTAATCTAGCTTTCTCTTCCAGTCAAGGCAGCCTTGAATTTGTCAACTCTTTGTTCAGCTCCCCAGGCATCTTTGCTGTGTCCTAATAATCTGATTTGTCAACCCCTCATCCTTTCAGTAATAATAATTAAAAATTAAAAAAGCAAAAACAAAACTAAGCAAAATAAAAAAAACCCCAAAGGTCAGCATTCTTGAAGTCTGTCATTTTAGACTCCTACAGAAGGCTTGGGGGTAGCCTGCAAGGACGCCAGTTGCTAATACCCTTAGCAGAAGGCATCATCACTTTAATGGGGGGGGGGGGGGGGGGAGGAAGAACGGGAATTGGATTCGGAGATGGACAGTGCTGAGCCCAGACTTTTACGGTCTGAGGTACTGATTCGCAGACATTAGGGGAAAATGCGCAGGACTGCTTTTACAACCAAGTCCAAAAGCAAACCACGATCAAGCAGCATTGTCTGAATTATCAAGAAGGCTGCTCACCCTGTAAAAATGCTGCTAGCAGTAATTTTGTTGGGTTTGGCAGTTGCTAGAGATGTGCTTTGTTTAAGCATATCTCTTCGGGCTTCGGATCGGGCACTCCACGGAAAATTTCGGTTTCCCATGCTTCTTTTTTTTTTTTTGGCAATTTTCAACAAAGTGTGTTAGTGCGCATTAATGGGCCTTACTGCGCACTAACAACCAGTTAGTACATACTATCTCTGCATTAGTGTGCAGTATACTAAAGAGAGAGTGTGCACTAGCTAGATGTTAATGCACAGTAACAGGTTAATTAGTGCGCCCTAATAGAACTTACAGCGCACTAAGGGGGTCATTTATCAAAGTGCTATATGGCATTTTTGCATGCGTTAAGGCATTTTCGCATGCAAAAGATGCCATTAATGCATGCGAAAGCACCATAATGTTTGGTGTGGTGCAAATGAGAAAAAGGGGAGGATATTGGGGTGGGAATTTTGGCCAAGCTCAGCTCATGTGAATTTGAACTACATCTTTTGTGTGATGTTTGTTTTTCCTACATGCCCTCCTGGGGGAAGAGGAAAAGGGAGGGGGAGAGCCTAGCCATGATGCCCTCACACTAGATTGGTATTTATATCTCTATGGGAGGCCCACCTAGTAACTTGAGGTGAGATTTAGGTATTAGTGTAGGGGTTAGGGGCCAATTTGAATGTCAAAGTGAGACGTACGAACAGCACAGTGCTCTCTTGTGAAGATTTGATGACCTTTGGAGTGAGGAAACTCACCCAAAGATGAGATTTGTGCATTGTTCTCTCAACCTAGCTTGATGGACTCTCTATCTGGGTAACGTCTGAATTGATACTTTTTAATTTTTAAGTAGCATTTTTTAGTGCGCACTAACAGTTACAGCACCCTACTACATACTTAGGTCTGGATTTATCAAAATGCACTAAATATCGCATGCGATAGGAATGCGCTAAGATAGCCTATTACCATAAAGCACACCCCTTTTCCTATCGCATGCGATATTTAGTGCATTTTGATAAATCCAGGCCTAAGTATGTAGTAGAGCGCTGTAACTGTTAGTGTGCACTAAAAAATGCTACTTAAAAATTAAAAAGTATCAATTCAGAGGAGTTCGTTAGCTAGAAAAACAGTGTGCACTAATTGGTATTACTGCGCACTAAGAGATATGCAGTGCACAGTAACTCCGTTAGTGCGCACTAACATGAAATACTAATTTTTCCAAAATTTTAGCAAAAATCGGTTTGTATATCGGCGCTACCAAACCATGACAAATTAGACAATATCGTTGACATTGTCTAATTCATGAAAAACAAATGCACATCCCTAGCAGTTGCTATCATAAAATAATGTAACCAGGGGCATTCGAGAGAGCCCTCTCCAGCCACATCACTGTTTTTAAGACAACCTGAACTATAGATAAACAAACTCTTTGCGACAGATTCATAGGGCCCCTGCTAGCACACACAATGTGTTTTGAAGTCTCTCTTGTAACTTTTACAAGTTCTGGAGGCTTTGGAAGGGGTCATCTGATGCATGATCTCCAGGCACACACAGCAAAAGATTAATCGTTCTGATATGATTGCCTTTATGAAATAATATCTTCCAGAGCAAATTTATATCCAAAAATATCTCCTAAGAGAAACTCTTTCTGTATAGAATCCCTCATCGCAATAAAAATTTTTTTTAGGAAGGATATGTCTGAAACACGGCCTCGTTGTTCTGTTGAGTTGGGAAAACAATTGGGTGATCAGAAGAAAATTTAGCGATGAGGACATTTTTAAGGGTGAAAAGTATAGGCATGTTTTTCAGTGCTGCATGATAGATGCTCAAAGAAACACAATTCTTTTCATAATAGATTCACATTAGTTTATAGGGAAGGTAGTTGGCGGTTAATGATTATAACATGCTATGGTATTGATTACCCGGTAGTTTAATATGAAACCACAACCCTTTCCATAAAAAATTTTTTATTGTGATGAGGGATTCTATAGAGAAAGTGTTTCTCTTAGGAGATATTTTTGGATATAAATTTGCTCTGGAAGATATTTCATAAGGGCAATCATATCAGAACGATTAATGTCTTCAGCATTTTGGAAACAAATTTAAAAAAAAGAATAATATAAAAATCGTAATATTTAGATAATAGGTTCAAAGGGTGCGAGCTGAGTTTTAGGATTATTTAAATATTTATATATATTTGTTTCATGAGTGTCTGCAATATGACTGCAAAGTCATCATCAGCGTTATAAGTTTCATCTCCAGTGGGTCGTGGTCTATTAATGATAAAGATAACATTTTGGGATGCAGGATGTTGTGGGTCCAGCTGTGAAATGTGTGTGTGCCAGTTTTGCACCAGCATTTTTCCTCCACTGAAAAATAATGTAGAAATCTGCCTGACAACAAGCATCAAAGCTGCAGCCAAAGGGAGACCTTGCATCTTTACAGAGACGCTGACAGGAAGCATGTCCAAAACAGGAACCAGTGTGTGCCATAAGACACATTTTCCTTACAATAAAGGGAGACTTGCATCTTTACAGAGACGCTGACAGTCAGCACAGCGGGAGCATGTCCAAAACAGGAACCAGTGTGCGCCATAAGACACATTTTCCTTACAATAAAGGGAGACTTGCATCTTTACAGAGACGCTGACAGTCAGCACAGCGGGAGCATGTCCAAAACAGGAACCAGTGTGCGCCATAAGACACATTTTCCTTACAATAAAGGGAGACTTGCATCTTTACAGAGACGCTGACAGTCAGCACAGCGGGAGCATGTCCAAAACAGGAACCAGTGTGCGCCATAAGACACATTTTCCTTACAATAAAGATTTCATTATTGGCCATATTTGGTTCTCCTGTGTATTGGTACTGGGAACTAAACTCACTATAACGGGATAATTTCCTTGAGATATCTGGTGCAATTTTTGTGCTGGAGCAAAACTGGCACAAAACTAGTGTGTGCCCAGATATGTGCTCATTTTTTAGCTTGCACACATATTATAAAATAGACTGGCCATGTGCACGTGTGCGCACAATTTTAAGTGGGCATGTGCCCAGGCGCGTAAATTGGGCTTCTATCATGGAAGTCGAGGTATTTTTTTTAAAACCGGAGCGTGTCCATGCCATGACCAGTTTCATCTAGTTCGTCCACCAGTTCACCCAGTGTTAAAGCCCCTGGTTTAATAGCCTACAGTCCCCAGACCCTTTAAATCCCTCTAAAATGGCTGTGGTTTGTTTTTTCTTTTTTACAGTTACACCTCCTCCATAGCAGAAGTTAAGTTACGTGGCAGAGGACCTGAGCGTGCAAATATTTACCTGCACATCTCTGGCCACACCCTGAAATGCCCACATTCTGTCCAGACCACACCCCTTTTTGAAATCGAGTGAAATGTGCATGCAGCGGGAGATAAGTGGGCATCTAGGCGGCTTTTAACATTTGGTTGGCACAAGTAAGCCCAACTTGTGTGTGCATCCTCCAACTGATGCTTGCACTGGGCTTTTAAAGTCTACCTTTTAATGAGTCCCCCTGGGGGATCCCTTATCATGGCCATTAAGTATGCCCAAGCTAGTGACATTGCTAATTACCCCTTCACTAACCTGATTATATATTAGCTCATGTGATGAGTTTATCATCCGAACATGAAAGTAATGAGGCCTTAACCAAGTTCACCAACGCAAAATTAATATGAACTATCGTTGGTTCTACAAAAGTTTGTCTTTGTACTATACAACATCTTTGACTGATGAGCTATGATTTATGGTAGATACCAATTACAGGTCAAAATTCAGCCACTATTCGGCTGAGCAAGTTAGCTGGATAAAATTATTTGGTCACCTTGTCCAGATAAGGCTGAATGTCTGCACTTATCTGACTAACTTAGATAAGTAAAGTAGCTCCACCCCCACCCCTCACTTATCTGGCTAACCGTTTAGCCAGATAACTATTTAATCATCTTAGTGATGGTCGATATAGACCCAACACCATTTAGCCAGAAAAATGTGGATTTATCCAGTTAAATGGCCCTGAATATCGTCTTATTTACAGATACATTCTATTTAAATAGAACCAGGTAACTTCTGACTGACTTGTAGTACTGCTGATTTCATATTTAAAGAAGCCATGTGAAGAAAGAAAATCTCAAAGGGGAGATTGTTTGGTTTTTTTTTTTAATAATCGTTTTAATCTAATAACTAATTATCAGTTTTAGGAGTAAATCAGATAGTGACATGCTTATGACAGGTCTAGGAGCTGGCCCTAACTAATCAACAGATCGAATGTTGGTATATAAAAATAAATAAATAAACAAACAGCGATTCTGTTCCACTCCCAAGTGCAAAGTGGGAGGAGATGTTGTCACTTTAAATATTGCCAAGACGTGACTAATGGAAATGCTAATTTAGTAATCTGTTTTACAACACAGGAAAAGCTATTTAAGGAATCAAGTTAACATGAGTTTCATGTGGGACAGGTTTGCTCCATTGGGATGGAAAAGCTGTCCTGGGGTTGCTTTCTGTATGACCACATCTTATATTGACTCAGTTCTGTAAGGATGTTTCCCATGCTGGGCTGATAGAAAAAGTGACAGCAAAGTACTTTTATTTATTTATTTATTTATGAGCTTTTATATACCGATGTTCATGTACTGGTACATATCACGTCTGTTTACATAAAACCAAAGTAGGAAATTACATAGAACAATCGAACATTATGTCAGACAAGAGGTAACAAGTAACAGGTCAAACATCATGAGAACTTATAGATTATGCTGGGAACAACTTATGATTAAAATTAAAATTATTACAATATCAAATAAATAAAATTAACAAAAAAAACAGAGTCAATAAACAGTCAATAAATAGAATCAATAAACATAGTCAAATATCGAATAAATAAAATTAACAATAAACAGTCGGAAATTACAACCGACTTATTAAACATGGGTGTAGATAGATGTGATAGATACTTTTGTGCATTAGCTTTCAAATAAAGTACTTTATAGACTCAGAACATCAAACAGGACTATAAATCTTGCAGATTGCAATTATTTAGCGTTACTGAAGAATGACTTTTCCCATATTCTAAGTTTTATTATGGAAAATATAATAATGACTTTACAATCTTGAAAAGGATTTTTAAAGCAATGAAAAGGAAAGCTTTTAAGAGTGCTCCACTGTCAATTTTTCCTGCCAATGGTGAAATGGTAGCAGTCGCCATGCAGCTTCTTCTGCAAGGTGCATTTCATTAAGCTGTTTGGATTTTATTTTATTTTTTTGCCACTTTTGTGCTGGTGTGAATGCTATGAGTGGTGACTTGCCTTGCTTTCAATCAGGCTGATGCAATATAAAATGTGAAAAAACATGCGTCCAAACTGAGTGCACATTTTTCAACACGCACACATTCTCCTCTCCTGGGTGCCTGATGCAATACCCAAATGAGCTGCTATGCTAAAAGGGATGCACAAAGTGTAATTTGTGCGTCCTTAGTGCTTTACATCAGGCACCCAGGAGAAGTGGCTGTGCGTTTCACAACAGCCTGGCCAGAGCTCCCTCCCCACCCCCTGGCAGGTCTGTATCTGACTGATCCTTTTCACTGACACTTGTCAGTGAAAAGGACCAATCCCCTTTCAGGATAGCCTTCTGAAAGGGGATTGGTCTTTTCACTGATGTGGCAGTGAATGGACAAATCGGCAATCAGAGAAGAAGTGAATAAATTAATATTAAGTGTTCGACCCTTAATAATAATTTATTCACTCCTTCACTTACCCCACTACTGCCCCGAGACCCCTGTCAGCACCTCCTCCCAGGAAGGCTGCTTCTCATGCTACTCCAGTCCTCTAAGCAGCAGCAGCAGCTTTTAGCTCAGCAACTGTGGTGAGACTTCCTACCCCAGCCGCTGGCATTACCCTCTCTCAACCATGAGATTTAGGGGCCGATCTCCTCTTCTTTGCACTAAGCTGCAGCCTCTCTACCTCCCTGTTGAGGGTTGCTTGATTTTAAACAATCACTAATGCAACCTTGACTCACGGCAAGTCTTAACACCAACTCCGGGCTGGCGTTAAATATGGTGCGTTAGCCAAGCGGCGATTTTCTACATCGGGGATAACAGCCAATAGCCTCATCTACGTGGCATTTACATGTGATGTAAGCTATTAGCTACATGCCTGTTTGGATGTGCGTTTTAGGATGCGCTAATCCCATTATTGCATCGGGAGTTATTCTAGCGTGTCCAACCGAGGGTTAAACTGGGCGCAATGCTGGGCGCACTATATTGCATCAGCCTGAATAGGTTAATCGAGGAGTAGGGTAATCCATCCCAAACTGAAGGCATGGCGCTTCTCTTAGAGAGTAGGGGGCTGAGCTGGTGGGCGACTGTTCAGATTGTCAGGAAAGTCTGTGCAAGTGCTCATCGTTGATAAATGAGTGTTTATTTATTTATATTCTGCCTTTTTGGCACTTCAAAGCGTACGATGGGTAAATGGTGCACGCACATGAACTCCAACTGAATGCAGTCGGGGGCGGGAAGAAACTGGTTCTTATCCCCATAAAACTCCTTTAAACCAGTTCTTCTACAGCACCAGACGGCGGCAGACCATCTTTTTCTATTTTTAGTAGCAGCAAACAGCACCAAAGGGGGGTAACGGTGATTTGCACCACATGTGGTGTGAGACAGGCTGCAGCCTGGAATAACCCCTCTGAAATAAGGCATCAGCTGGGTGTACGGCTCTCCTTGGGTATGTATTATATTATACTGATGATGCTGAATACTTGATTTAAAAAAAAAATACAGATTAGGATCGAGTGCTGCTTACAAAAAGGTTTCTGCCCTCTTTTATGCTCAGTCAATAAATAGTAGATTCACCTCCCACCTAGCCCTGCTTCTTAGCCCTTTTTCTCTTAGGGCAATCTTTTTTTTCTTTTTTTTTTTAAAGCATTGGCTTTGTCTGTCTGTGTGCAGGTTATCTCCCAAACCATTCGATTGACAGCAATAACCTTGGGCAAAACACTTCATCTTCCATTCCTTCAGATACAAACATTAGATGGTAAGGCCTCTGAGGCAGGGGGATACCTACTGTACCTGAATCAGGTGCAAGTTAATAATAACAAAAAAGGGTAGGAATGGGGTGTACCTATGGCAGTCGTCTTTCCGTCACGTCCTCCTCCACGTTCTTTCTCCTCCTCTCTCCCTAGCGCCTCTTTTTTGACAGGAGCGGCGGCTGTCAGCGGGTTTGACAGCTGACGCTCAATTTTGCCGGCGTTGGTTCTCGAGCCCGCTGACAGCCACAGGTTTGGAAACCGGATGTTGGCAAAATTGAGTGTCCGGGTTTCGACACGCGAGCTGCGGGCCTATTTCAATTTTTTTTTTACTTTTTTTTAAACTTTCGGGATGTCTGACTTAATATCGCCATGATATTAAGTCGGAGGGTGCACAGAAAAGCAGTTTTTACTGCTTTTCTGTGCACTTTCCCGGTGCCTGGAGAAATTAGCACCTACCTTTGGGTAGGCGCTAATTTCTGAAAGTAAAATGTGCGGCTTGGCTGCACATTTTACTTTCTGTATCGCGCGGGAATACCTAATAGGGCCATCAACATGCATTTGCATGTTGCGGGCTCTATTAGGTTCAGGGGATTGGACGCGTGTTTTGGACGCGCTAGCTTTACCCCTTATTCAGTAAGGTCCTGGGACTCTCCATTCTCCTGCCTTTGGGCCTGACCATTTTGCTCTTCACTATTCTGCCTTTGAAGCTAGTCCTGTGGATCTTCATGTAATTACATTTGAGGCTGGTCCCACTCCTTTGTGTCCGAGGCTGATTCCTTGAGCTGCCAAAGCCTGCACCAGTGGTCTTCACCCCACTGCCAACAAGGCCAGCTCTACGGCTCTAAACCAGCCGTGTCACTGCTCTGCTGCAGTGGTCGTTGGCCTGTGGCTTCTCTTATTCTCCAACTAGTAGCAGGGACCCAGAGCAGCAGTGGTGCATAGAGCATGGGCAAGGGGGGAAGACCCTAAGCACAAACAGGCCGATACAGTACAGTGCGCTCCAGTGGAGCTCCAGTGGAGCGCACTGTTAACCCGCGATTGGACGCGCGTTTTGGAATTCAAGGAAGATCACTTTGAATGTTTATAACAACTAACGCATGCAGGAGCCCCTGGGAAATCTTTAATATGGTGCTGCTGCTGCTCTACTTCTTGTCCTTTCACTCGGACCTCCCAGCTTTGTGAATTTCAATGGAAATGTTCTCCCCTGTGAATTCTGAATGCTGGGTGTTGCATCATCAGCAAGGCAAGGTGCTGGGATGAGTTAAAAAGAGATGAGCTAGGTTGCTGGTCCTTTTTTTTTTTTTTTTTTCTTTTTTTTGCTGCTGATCAAAGAAACATATTGGGGTAGATTTTAAAAGCAGCGTGTGTGGCGTACATGTGCGCCCGATTTTATAACATGCCTGCGCCGAGCCGCACTGCCTTCCCCTGAAAGCGGAGAGGCCTCAGAGGGAATTTCCCTTTCCCCCCTACCTTTTTTGACGTTTTCTTTTTGTTTCAAAACTTACTTGAGCCCTAGGCCTGCGCGCGCTGGCAAAGCAGCAAATATGGCCGCTGTGCCGGGAGCCTGGCCCTGCCCCTTTTTGCAAGCCCCCGGGACTTACATGCATCCCGGGGCTTTACGCGTGTTGCCGGGCCTTTTTAAAATAGGCCCGGCGTGCGAAATCTTTTGAAAATCCAGCCCATTAGGATCACTTAGCTGAGACGGTTCCCAAAGTGAAGGTTTTGGTTTAGGTAATTGCTATGTGCCACAGCTCTGATGTGGGCTACAGCAGTTGGTAAGATAATAGTGGAGTTTAGTGAGTGTAACCAGGGGCTGGTCAGTGATGTCACCAAAGTACGGAGGCCTATCTGGGACAGATGGCATGATAAATGATTCAGATATTAGGGTGACCCTTGTCACTAGCTATCTGGTTGGCTAGTTGTTCTGACTCTGTGGGCAAATTTTGCTTGGTTGCTGAATTGGGAGGGAATCCCCAGTGGCCTTCAAATGCAGAGGCTTGGAGGCAGTTGCTCCCCATTTCTGGCTAAAGTGAACAACCCAGAAGGGCATGACTGTGGTACAGCTCTCAGAAGGGGTGCAGGTTAGGAAGAGGAGTGAGGGGAGGGGTAGCAATTGGGTATATGCATTTCAGTGTGGTGGGAAATATTGCTGACTGCATCAGATTGAACCTCTGGTTATATAGAATTCATCAGCTGTGGAGGAAAATTATTTTTCTATTCAGTTTGTTTTATAAATGTTTGGATAATTATTTATTTTTTTGTTTCATGGGTATTTTTTTCATTTTTGTTTTTATTTCTGTCAGAAAATAGTGCACAGTATTTTTTGAAATCAGCCCAAACATTTTGGGTTTTTTTAAGGGATTGTGCACTTATTGTGGCATAAAATGATCTGAAACTAAAATGTCTAATGTGGTTTGGATTACCATTTATTTTAAAACAAATGCGTATGCTAATAGGCCACAAGACTATGCTGAGGCCACTTTGGGTATAAGTCAGGCTTGACCAAATTTAATTCTTAAGAACCACAAACAGGCCTGATTTTCAGGATATCCGCAATGAAAATGCACGAGAGAGATTTCCATACAATAGAGGGAATGCATGCAAATATACCTCGTGCATATTCATTACGGATATCCTGAAAACATGGCCTGTTTGAGACTCTTAAGGACTGGAGTTGTCCTCTCTGGGTTTGGCAGAAACAAAAACTTCCAGGACCGTTTAAAGGGGTGAGACAAGAAGTACAGTCAGGATTTAACTGCCTTTATAGCATGAGCTACACTGGTCCTCTAACAGGACTTGAAATTTACAGAGACAAAAACAACAATAAAACAGAAAAAAAATGACAAACCCAATAAAGAACATGAGAGTACCTAAGAGATTTAAACCTCTCTCTCTCTCTCTTTTTTTTTTTTTTTAATGTTTGTAATATTTTGTTTTATTGTGTATTTTGGTTGTAATCCACATTGATGATCTGCGAGTTGTAGACTATAAATCGGTGAAATAAAATAAATATTTTCTGCTTATGGGGAAAAATGAGAAACAGAAAAAAAGCCTTACCAAAATATACTTTGGGGCAGAGACAGAAAGAAAGAAATGATGCATAGTTAGTCTTGTAATAATAAAATCAGTGCCTCTAAATGGCGCAGGTGATAATTATTTATTTATTTAAATTCTGCAATTCTAAGACCTGTTCATGGCGGAGAACCGTTTACACAGACAGACAGACAGCAATACAGAAAACAATAAAACATGGACAGCTTGTGTTAGCTAAAGCTGAAAAGATTAGAATAGTGCCAGGGTCTCCCCCTCTTTAATGCTGGGGCCATTGCATTCAGATATTATTTATGACTAAATCGCAGATAATCCTCCGGATATCGTTGGCCCGGCCTTTGCACCCACCTTTAATACTTTCCGTATTTCCACAGAAGTGAAAGGAGAAAAGCTGAAATAATAGTCGAGGCTCGCAAGCTCTTGGGTGATAACCCCGATGAATGTTCTAGGAGGCAAACCTTTTAATAAACCTCCTTTCAAGAGGTTCGAGGCAAACTGAAGCTTAACAGCCTCATTTCGTCTATTTGACATGAATTTATTTAATGCAAAACTCCGCCCTTTCAGCTTCCACCGTTTTCTCTTCTCCCAGATCTCTTCCTTGTGCCCTTCAGGCCCGATTATTTTATCTTTGCCAGCGCCTTTGTGTTAACAGAAAGGCAAAACAAAACTCAAAGCTAAATAACAATATTCTAAAATATTTACCGTAAATGAACCGCATAGACGAGGACATCTTTTATGGCTGCAGAATTACTGTTCTGATCCCACACTAAGCTGTCGTAAAAAGCAGAAATTTAAACAGATAAGTAAAATCTGGTTGCACCCCAAATATTGGTCTGGAACGTGCAAAATAAATTGCTCTCAGATAAATGCATTTCAAGCAAGTCGGGTGCTGGGGAAAACCCATCCATAAAACCTGAAATCAAAATCGGCACGAGGGGGAAATGATTTGTCTTATATGTTGTTGGTGGTTGGTGGGTTTTTTTTTTTTTTTAATATAAATTTGAATCTTTTAAATGACCAACTCGTGAGGCAACTTTCGAACTAAAGGTTTTTATTCTGGGGGATGGAAACCAAAGAAGAGAGGAAATAACTGATGCCTTTAAAAAAAAAATAAAATAAATTTGTGTGTGGACATAAAATTTCAGGAAAGTAAACGAGTCTTCCGGATGCAGTAACTGGAGCAGCTGCTGAATTTCTAGTTTTATATTTTAAATTCCCCTTTGCCTGGAGGCAGCCTAGGGCCGACAGTGGCCGAAGAGATTGGAGGACCGACGAGTTCCGCTCTTGCTATTCATCTCATTATAGATCCCTGGTTTTATCCCCATCCTCCCCATATTCTAGCATTTATCCTCCAAGTTTAGCTGCTGTTCTCAGTATTTCGTTAGGTATAAATTATATATATATATATATATATATATATATATATAACACATCTAAATCTACAATTAACGTTTCCTGCTCCCTAAATTACATCTCTCTGTTAATGTTTTCACGCGACAGACGGACACTCTCCCCGCTCCCGCCGTGTCCACTTCCGTCCGTCCTTCACCCGATTACATTTTTTTCTCATACAATTGCGCACTCAGTCCAAGCTGAATCCAATAATACATTCGCTTTAGAAGTCCTGTCTTTTCGATCGGTTTTCCGCCGAAGTTGGCCAGGGATTCCTCGCCAGCAGGCAACATCCAGGGTCCTCTTCCCGTCGGGATAACGCCCCGCTCTGCGGCCCTGCTGTATCCGGCGATGCTCAGTTTCTATCTGTGCTGCACCCCGAGATCGCGGAGCTCTTGGAAGCTCCTCACGGGAAGGGCCGTTTGGCTTTTGCATCAACCACGGGGAAGGGGTTTAGCCCGGGCGGGGGAGACCCAAATAGACATTATTAATATTATGGCGGTGCTTGGGAGAGGAAGCTTAAGGCGCAGCTATAATGGAGACTTTGACAGTAAAACGCATCTAGCTTGCTCCGGTTTTAGGCAAATACTGTAGCTTAATGGCACTGGTTCTGAATTTGCCGACTTTCCCTTTAACATTTCAGGCTATTTTGCATTCTGAATAACCCAAATAGAAGGAATTTAAATCTGTAGCGCCGCAGAGTTCCAGAAATTGTATTGGTTTCTGAAAAGAACCGGGACCTTTCAAAACTGATGTACTAATGGACCGAGCTCAGAATACAATGGGGAATCTTTTTCTTAGGCTTGGTTTAAGTAAAGGTATCGCAACTTACAAAGAATTCAGTTTATTATTAATATCAGTTCAATGGTAAACCTGCCGGATCAAGTGCATCCCAGGTCTGAAAACTAATTATTTGGGCAAAAGTGCGTTGGCACTCTTGACTTTAAACAGATGAATGCTTCTCCTCTTTCTTCATGCCATCACTAATACACCAAAGAGCTCTCACCTTGCCAAGCCCCCAGTGACATAAACCCGTATTGTTCAAGCCTAAGAGACACAACTTGCAAAAAGCACACGAATCCAAAATGCCTGCGAGCTACAGACCCTTAGAGAAAATCTTTAGAAAATCGAAGGCAAATCCGCTTTTAGAGAACTAGTTTAATATTCCTGCTAAACTATCAAGTTTGCAGCGAGTATTAGGGCTGTTTTTATTTACTGAGGAGGGGAGAAGAGGAAATGAGCTCCAAGGATTATCACCCGGGCTCTCTTATGTTGGGGGCTTATTTTTAAAAGTCGGAGGGATTTTTTTTTTTTTAAAGGAAAGAGCAATCGGAGACAGGTTTGTGAATCATTATTATGTGTCTACTTTATCTCTGTGTCCTCAGAGAAAGTAAAAAAAAAAAAAAAAAGAGAAAACATGGTAAAGGGGGTGAAAACAGAACTAGAAAGGAGACTAGAGTTTATTTATCTATGCTTGATTACTCTTACAGGAGGCCATCAAAGCAAGGAATATCATACAATTATTAAATACAATCATACAAAATATGGCAGTGGTAATAAACATGGACACAGGCTAAACAAATTAACTTAGTCTCCAGATTTGTAATTTATCCCAATCACTCGGTCATGCTTTTTCTTCCCCATGTCCTACATTTCAGGTAACTCCCTTCTTTCCTAATCTGGAAGGGTAATTTGCTCCAGAATGTTGGGTCTAAATAACTAAAGCCTGTTTGACACCCGAGTCGCAGCTGGAAATCCCTTCAAGAAGGAATCTCCAAGAGCCACCGCTGAGACGATGAGCCCCAGTCTGTTCGACAGTTAGATACTGGGAGATTAGGCCACACACTGGAAGACCAACATTGGCACTTCGGACTGATTTCTAGGCTCATTCGTTGTCAACCAGGGCAGATCTCCACGACTGGAAGGATATGGATCTTATTTCTGCATTCCAGTCGGCAGTCTGGCTGCTGGGTCTTGGAGCAGCTGTAAACGCTTCAGATTCCCATTCCCCCAGAACCCCAGGTACTAGAAGCACAGCCGAACTGAGCACATGGTGGCACCAAGGGCTGCTGTGGATTCCCACAAAAAAAAAAAAAAAAGCTTCCCAAAATACTCCGTTTTCAGTGGAGGCAGACATCTTGTCTACATTGTTTGGATATTGCACTGGTAGAAGTTTAATTATTCTATGATGTTTTCCCATGTCAACAACTGCGGGGGAGTTCTGCTTGAAATATTCCCCTACATTGTTCCCTTTATCCCCCCTCCCCCATTCCATTCACCGGTCCATTTTTTGCAAGGAGAAACGCTCTTTTTGCCCAGCGCTTACTAGAGTGCGCACTGGGCAAGAAGGTATAAACTAGTGCTATAACTTTACCCCCCTGCCCTCAAGAATGCCCTTACTTCTGATCTATAGTGACTCAGTGTTGTGTGTGGCATTCAAGTCAGTGATTCTGCTGTTAAACTCAACATCAATAAGTGACCTTACACTTCTCCACAATGTCCATAACCAGGGCGACCTCTTTTTCAGGTCTTTGGTGACAAGATGCGCCACCCAAAATGTAAGAACGGCAGTCACACGAGGAGAGAAATATGGGCGGTGAAAATCAAGAAATGCATGCTGTGAAACTGAACAAAAATATAGACGCTTCCTCCAAGAGGGCCTTTCCTAGGCCTCTGAAAATGTAATATGGGTGGAAGCTTGGGCTGCGATAAATCTCAGCCTGAAATGGACACTGTGCAGCCCTTGAATCTATGCCGTTATAAAGGTGGTATTAACGAGGGACTTGCTGGCTACTGATCTACAGCACACCGCAGAACCGGCAAACGTCCGGGAACACCGTCTCACACCCTGCCTTAGACATCATCAGGGTTTTCATTTCTAGTCAAAAAGGATCTGTGGAGTGGGGGAGGGGAGAGGAGATGGAGCTGGAGGAGCAAGGCCAGGGCTTGGGTGCGACCCCCCCCCCCCCCCCCACACACACGTATGTGAAGACACCCAGCGGAAGCACCGAGGCTAACAGGCTCCTGTCGCTTTGACCTTGGCTGTTCTACCTCATGGACTCCTCAATGGTGCCAGCAAATTGCACAAAATCAAGGCTTATGTGGCCGCTCCCATCTCAGAGCAAGCAGCTCCCACAAACTCTGCCTTGGGACCCAGAAATGATCCGGGCTACCACCAGCTCTGCTTTTCTGCAAAGGACCCAGCAAACTGATTTCTGCCACAGACTCGATCCTGCCTCCTTGAGTACCAGAAAAAATTGATAGAAAGCCATTCCGTGTGGTGCTGCCAGAAAATGAGTCCTGGGTATCGCCAAAAAAGAAGCTGGATTAGCACAGGTTTGAAACTTGGGAGCTGTAGTGCTAATCATCCAGGCCGGGACTGAAGCCTCGACAGTGGGGAAACTTGTTCTAATCTAGCCTCTTCGGGGCTTCTCCTTCGCAGCGTCTGCTTCAGTACCAGGAGGTAAGGGGCTGGCTTAGGGAGCAGAGGTGCTGTTCTCTGCTCTGTCTGCTCCAGGCTATCTTGCTATTTGGAGCAACTTGAATTTGTGAGCTGTGAGCCTGTTGATATTTTTAAAACGCCTAGAGCTGGAACTGGCAAAATCTTTAGTACACCAGAGCTTAAAAAGTGATTTATCAGAAAGATTGACCTTGGTGGGGACACTTTTTGTGTTTGGTACGTGCAGCTTTTCTATATCGATTTCTTGCTGTTTTTGACTATTAAACTGAGCAAAAGAAGAGAGAAAAAAAAAACCAGCTTTTGGATATTAAAACCAGAGCTTAGTAATATGGTTTGGAATGAAATCTGAACCGGGAGAAATGTGGCAAGATTACCCAAGCAGGCCTGATGCGAGCTTGCGGCTGTGTTAAAGTCACGTCGGGCTCATAAACACTGCAACATGTTCCTCTTCCAAAAACCCAAGCCAGAAATAGCAAGAGGAGTCCGCCCCTCCCTCCCTTTTGCTCTTCACTACAGCTGTTCCAGCCAGAGCAGGCTAGAGCCCTACCCCTGTGCAAATCACAACCAGGCCCAGGAAGAAGAGAAAAATTAAGAAAACAATAAAACACATTTAAGACGGTATCACTATGTACCCTAGTGAGGCATCTTGGAACAGAAAAAGAGAATCAATAGACTCTTAATGCTGAGCAGCAAAGTGTCTTCATGTTTTCGGTCTTTGCTGGGAAGCCCTCATACATTACTAAATTTAGGACGGACAATTTCCCCGCTGTAAGTCTCCTGTCCTTCCGACAAAGAAGTTCCTGGTTTAAGGAATAGAGAAAAGGGATAGATATACCCTATCCCGCCAGACTACCAGGCACAGATCCAAGAATGGACCCGCAAACATGAGGTCGGCAGGGCCCAAAAGAGGAAGAAAGAGAGCAAATCAAAAGCTTGTTTTGCTAAATGTTACTCATGGAGGGAGGGTGGTTTCTACTGTAATCGACCAACAAAACCACCTCAGAATAGACCCCAAACTTTGCCCCCACTTCTCATTGAATTCTGCGGCTTAGCCAATTCCAAGGTCTGCGGAGGGTTTCACTGCTGGCTCTGGGTGAAGCTTCGTTGGACGTTTCAGCTCCCAGCAGATTCCACCCACGGAGAGGAGGGGCCAGGGCTCTCCTAGTATCCATCCAGATATTGTACTTTGCTTAAAGAGAGGTCCTGCTCGCAGTCATTAAGCGAACACAAATGCACAGGATCAGATTAAGGCCAAATGATGCCCTGAACACAGCCCAACGATGGTGCCCCCCTCGGCCCTTCCACTGCTTAACTGACAAGACATTAAGACTCGATAAGTGCTGAAGGTGGAATAAGAGATTAAAAGTTCAGTTTTCTGAAAATGTTACGCATTTAACACTAAATAGCAGTAAGCAATATAGGAAAAGTATTTACTTAGCGCAAGGGGGCGACAAACAAAAATGTACATTTTCAACACTGTGGTGCCCCCCTGCCCCCTTCCCTCGGTGGCCTATGCACCTGCTTATTTTGCTTAATGGTTAATCCAGGGCTACAAATACTTCCAACACGTGAGCAAATAAAGGTAGGGGGAGAATTCTCTCCCCTTCTTAAGATGGTTCTGAAGCCCAATACGGTTGTACTATCAGTTTTTTTTTTGTTGGGTTTTTTTTAAACGTCATGAACACATCCCAGGATATTTTTTATTTTGTTTTGCACAGTTTCCTGTCCGACATAAAAAAAAAAAAAAGCTAACAAAACAGTTTTTGTTCCTCATTTTAGCATGCACGAAAGCATTTTAGTACCCGTGCTGGCCAAATCACAAGAAGAAAGTGCACTGTAAAAACCAAGGGGACCCATTTTCAAAGGAGTTCCGCGCATAAACGTAACGCATCAACGTAACGCACTATCCTGGCAATTCTCAAAAGCCATTTACTCGCGAAAAGTGCACTTACGCGCGTAAATCCTAGGGACAATTCAATGGCATGTATCGTAGCAATTTTCAAAAGCCCGCTTACTCGAGTAAATGCTTTTGAAAATCAGGCCCTAGGTGCGTAGTAAAAATGACAAATGCACCTTATGGATGGGAAACAATTGTTTTCCACGCTCGTCCCTGAAAGGCCCGTGGGGGTTTTGGCTTGGGAGCAGGCTGAAGGGCTTGGACCAGATGTAACTTGACACAGACGCAGGAGGGCTCAGGCCCAGGAAAAAGTAAACTGGCAGGTTATGTTTAGGGATCAACCATGTTGTTGTTGTGTTTTTTGGTGTTTTTTTTATTAATTTTTAATGGCCAATCAAATTTCTGGAGGGGGAAAAAAAATCAGCAAAGTGATTGGCTAGAGGCTGTGCTAACCAATGTTAATGAGATGTAAACGTCCGGGTGTGAAGGCTGCAGCTTTTCACGTTCATCAGCGTAACGCTCCCGTGTGTTTTTTTTCTTTTGGCTTCTCTAGTCCAACTACCATTAGCTGCTAATTGGAGTTGGTTTTATACAGAACCCTCAACCCCAAGTAAATCATAGGAAATAGGGATTTTATTTATTTATATACCCTGCTGTTAAATTATTTGTCATTCTCATCAGCTTACAACTAAACATTCATAAAAGATTTGCATTTAAAACATATCAGAAAAATAGTACTGTAACACAGAGATACAACCCCATTGCTCTTCTGGGCATGCCTGCATAAAAAGTAACCCTTTCAATTTCTTCTTAAAGGTCTTAACATCATTTTCCTTCTTAACCTCTGCTTTGGAAGATCATTCCAAAGTGAAGGCCAATATTTGAGGATGCTCGTCCACGTATATTCTGCCGTCTTATACCTGAGCTCTCTCCGTAAACACTTATCTTCTTGTTGGAGGGCCTGGGAAGCTCTATAATCTGCAAAAGATTTTACCTGTCTTCGGAGCTTGCCAGAATTTTACATTCTGGTTTTATTTTCTTAAGGCCACTGGCAATCAGTGTAGGGTTTTCAGAAAAGGGGATATGTGCCCCCCCTCCCCTCCCCCCCAGCCGCCGCTACAAACAGGCCTTCCGGAGGAGAGGAAGAGTGGCGGCGGGGACACCGTTGATATGTGTGCTAAGTCTACAAGCGCACATTGACAGCGGCCAGGGAGAAGGCGGAAATGTGTGCATGCATGCATGTCTGCACTGGTTCTGCGCACACCCAGAAATACTTACGCGCATAAGTCCGCTTTGAAAATTTGGCCTGAACTCTGCATGCACTTTGTACATGCAAACAGTAGCTCTGTGCATGCTGCTGGTTATTAACAGGGAAGAAGAAATAGAATGGATTATAGCAGACTTTAGGAGCAGTACTAAACAGTGTTTACACAGGTGAACGTGTAAAAATGCAGTAAGACTGTTGCTTTCCCCCCTTACTGTGGGTAAAAGTTTGGGAGCTGTTTGACAGCGTGTACACTTGTACCTGTGGTATTAAAAAAAAAAAGAAAGGGCCGAG
This sequence comes from Rhinatrema bivittatum, assembly GCF_901001135.1. NCBI lineage: Eukaryota > Metazoa > Chordata > Amphibia > Gymnophiona > Rhinatrematidae > Rhinatrema > Rhinatrema bivittatum. The sequence continues at coordinate 47,847,652 of NC_042629.1, forward strand.
CATGTGCGGAGATTTTAATTTTGAAGTTCCATCAGGTACCTGGCACCTGCTTCACGGGTTTCCAGGTTCCCCTGCCAGCCTGCGCTTTCCAAGGGAACTGTGGCTTGCAGGCCCGGGGGCAACGTGCCCATAACCAAAGGTTCAAAGTTAGCTGGCACGCGCTTGCAAAGCCAAGGCGGAGTCTTTTGTGAGTAATCTAAGACATTAAAACTGCAGGTAAAGCAAACGTAATGATCTGCTGTGAAGGCGTCAGAGTTTGAGACATTTCAATATTCACATCTTTACTCCTCGAAACTAAAAACTAAACAAATAGAAGCAATACAAAAATGCTATCTTATTTTTATTTTGGGGGAAAAAAAAAGGAGAAATTGAAGACTTCCACCCATACATGCATAGAATCTGTTGACTTCCACAATCTAAAATTAAACCAAAACCATGTGTGTGTGTGCATTTCCTGTGGATTGCTTACGATATTTGTACCATCCGGAGTATTTTGTCTGAACCAGAAAGATGAGATGCATGCACAGCAACCTCAGAAACCTCAAAAAAAGAAGTGACCACACCATGCAAAACACATCCTGGCTTTCCCATGACCAGCAGCAGCGGACTTCATCATATTTATGGCATATGGCTTGTCCAAATTTTAATTTTTCACTGCCAGTTTCAACAGAGCAAAAAAAAAAAAAGCCCTTACAAATCCTTACCAGCGTGCAGTGGAAGAGTCTATTACTGTTTCACTGCCAGAAGCAAAAAGTATTTCAGATAGAGACTTTTGGGAACTTGATCTAAGTTTGCTTAACTGAACTTTCTTTATAAAGTTTCTTTAACAGGGAAGTGCCATCAGCTACAAGGTGTGCAAATACAAATCCTCGTAATCTGTTTAGGCTTTTTGAATACTAATTTTCTAATGTTTAAGATTGACAGAACAGTGAAAGCCATGAGAAAGAAGCAAGTTCCCATAGCCCTGGACTCCCAGAGTGCACTGCAGGTGATGACATCACAATGTGCGGTGCTGCTGGAGGAGGCACAAGGAGCTTGAGCACTAGCAATGCTGATTTTATTTTGAGGCAATAACTGACACAGAAACATTTGAAATTCAGGGCCGGATTTAAGAGTTTGGTGCCCACAGGCAGAGTACCACAGCAGCACCCCTTCGAAGCTCTAACTGCACGCAGTCTTAAAGCAAGCAGAAGCAGGCTCCTCTGTGGCCTGGATATATTTGGCGCCCATGACGGCGATGGCCCTGATGAGATTATGGGAATGGATGACCGGAGTTGCCTGCTGAGAGAGGAAATTTTATTCTGCAGAGCTGCGAAGTACTGGCAAGAGGGCTCCATGGCACCATGGAATTATGGCGAGGAATTGGCAACAGGGCAGACCCGTCAAACCTGTGACCTCGTCAACGAGAGCCCCTCTATCCACAATATGCTGGGAGACAGCAGCAGCTGCTTCTGAGGTGGCATCAAGCATGGTTTTAGGAGAGGATGGAGAAGGGAAATTCCAAAAATAGTGATTCATTTTAGGTGCTTCTCAAGGCATGTAAAATAGAAAGAAGTCATTTTGTGTACGTTGAGAGGCATGAAACTTGAAGGGACAATGCACTTACATTTTGTGACAAAAGAACTTCCACTGTGCTCAAGTTTGGGAAAAGGCCTCACTTATTTATGTTAATAAGTCACAAAAATCCCATTTTTTTTTAGCACATAGCAGGTCCCATGGTGGACCTGATTATGTCAGTACAAATCTTCCCTGCATGTGGTCAGATCTGCTGATGAAGCTCCACACGGCATACTCCTGTCCTTGCTAGTTTTAAATTGCCAATACCAGGAGCTGAAAGCTTATGGGAGAGAGAAAATCTAGAAGGGCAAAGCCTAAAGGGATCCTGGTGCAGACACATTAGGAATTTGGGGCTTCATTCTGTTACCATTCCTTGTTCTATTGATCCTCCTGCTAAGAGTCTGAATTTATATTATTCATCTATTTCTCCTGCATTTATCCAGCTACTAATGCTCAGTATAGTGAATTCTTGCTTAAATAAAACCATTTTTAGTTTGTGTTATATGCCGGTGTGGTGCATTTCATCAGCTGCTATGGTTTCTCAAGCAGTAATGATGATTACCACTCCCAGTTCTTACAGTGGGTGCTAATTAACATCAGACCAAGAATTACTGCTACACAGAATGGCTGTGGTGCGCTTTTATCAAGCAGGAGATAGGGCGGCTTAGGGCAATGTTGTAGGGTTACTGCGTGGCTCCAAATCCTCTTTAATGGGCTGAGCCTCTGAGCCAGTCCTGGTTAGCCCCAGTTGACGTACAGCTTGTCGTGAAAGCCCTGGAGCCACCCAGTGACCATACAGTATTATAGGGCTTTTAGCCCAAGCCTTCCTTCCCCTCTCTCACCAGTCACTACCCCAACCAGACTCTCTCCCACCCACCACCCCATACATTCACCCACAGTCACTTCCACTCTCACCAGTTACCACCCCTCTACCCAAACACACAGACAGACACCAGGGGAATTAAAAGTATGCAAGTACCAACTGCCAGGGTCCCTTTCCTAAAATACAAAGGGATTGGCAAAGTCAAAATATGCATTTGCATTAGATGTTTTTGCAATTGCTGACGAACTTGATGGTACTAAATATATATTATATCAATTATTTGTTTGTTACCAGGCACTGGCCACCCCCCCCACCCCCTACAAATACCACCTTGCAACCTTGGCAACACAAACAAGTAACTATGGGAATGCATAGCCATAACTCTAGCTAACAAACTGCTCCCCCAAATGACACTTTTTAAATGATTGCTAACTTTTTCAGTTAGTATGCACTAAGTTTCGTTAGTATGCACTAACACGAAATACTATATTTTAAGGGAATTTTGTCTTTTTTTTTGTTTTGTTTTGTTTTGTGGCGCTCCTGAAAAGAATTGAAATAGACAATTTTGTTGCCATTATCTATTTCATTTAAAACGAATGCACATCTCTAGAAAGGATTACAACAGCTTCTTCTGACAGAAGAAGACTTAATAGTTTGGAAACCACTTTTAGACTGCACAATCAGGCTTTTTCTTTCTTTTTTTCTCTTTAATACATTTATAATTTTGATTCAGCAGTTTATTCCTGCTCCTTTTGGCTGCTAGGTCAGATCCAGGCTGGGATCTGGCACCAGGAGGCTTCATTCACAACTGCCTACCGTAAGGATTTTGGTCCCCCTGTTCCATAACACCTCCCCACTTACTCTAGTCCCATCATTGCAGCGATGGTCCTGGGCCAGGGGCTGTGCACCAGGACTCCTCCTGGAACCTTGCAGTTGTGTGTCCTGAATCTGGTCACTAGGTGTCACCATCGCACAATGACTGTGATTCCCTTATCCCCTCCCTGCTATGGTCTGTGAGCCCTGGCTGACCTGGGGAGTGGAAGACCTGAACCAGGCTGTGTGCAGTTCATGCCTCGAAGCCATTAGACTGGCCTGCTGGTTTCTTATTGAGGAGGACCTGGCAGTTCTGCTCATGTGATTGTCTTTCTTTGCCATCATAAAATAATTAAGCAAGGAGCCCTGGAAGCTTCCAGTATCTCCTTGGTTGTAGATACAGACCAGGGACATTTTTTTTCTCAGCATAAACGGAGGAGGCTTGTTTAACAAAGGGATGTGGTGGGTGGGAGAACATGTTCTCTCCCATTGAGACCACATCCCTCCTGATCTCTCTGCAGCAGTAAATCCCATATTGACAGATACCTTGGCGAATACAGACAGAGGGCTATGACTTGCTCACCTGGGCACAGGGGTACGTTCTGTCCAGCTGGTGAGAGCAGCACAGGTGCCTGTGGGATGCTTCTCACATAGTGCACCTTGAATGCAAGTTTTCCCACAGTGCACTGCTAATGCATTTTAAAAGAAACTGCAAAGGTGCCACCCTGCTAACTCCCAGGGAGATAAGATCATTGTGTGTTCAAGGTTTTTCTCCCACTGGTGGCTTGATTGAAACCATCATTGCAGCAAATCCATTTTACAGTCTGTTTAGTAGCTCATTCGGTGTTGTCCACACTCTCTAGCAAATGAATTAAACATACAACACTGCAATGTTTGTGTGCAAAGGGTTTTCTGGAACCTAACTAAAGTTAACATAAGACCAAGCGGTTTGCCATCCATCCTGTTGTTCCATACTGTAATATATCACAATAAGATAATTAAGGCATTTTGTATCACCAACTGATCTCAGGACTGTAACCAAGCCTCAGTTCTCAATATCATTGGTTCCAAAACCTGTCCTGGGGGACCCTCAGCCAGTCAGGTTTTCAGGATATCTGCAATGAATATGCATGAGATAAAATTTTGCATGCATTGATTTTTAGGAAAAGATGAAAGTTTTTAAATCAGGCCTTTGAGTTTTAAGTTTGACTTGGATTTTCATTTTCTGTTAGTTCTATTTAGTAAATGTTTGATACTATGTTTGTTACATGATGATCTGTAATCTGCACCGATTGATATTTGTTGGATTCTGCAGAATATAAGAATGAATAAATGTATCCGTAGCTTTTACTGTGCATGTGCCGGGGTATGCAATAAATATTTGTCAGCTAGTCCTTGCTTTTCAAAGGTGCAAGCTATATTTCCAGCACCAGCAGACATCACACGGTGTTGGAAATCGAATAAGAAAAAGAGCCAAGTACAAAAACCCTGCCAGCTGAGACGGTTCTGATCACTTCAATAAATATTTCTAAAATAAAGCTGAATTTTTATTTTTTTTTTGGTGGGATTTTCTTTTGCCTTCCTCTGGATCACCAGAAACAAACTTTGGGTAATTTTGAGGTTTACTAAACCATGTAAGGAATAAAATTTAAATTGCACCCCAGACAGAAATAACGTTCTGGATATCTGCCTGGGTAGAGTTGGGCAAGGGGTGAGATCCTTCAAACACAGAAACATGCAGATAACCTGCACGGAATGGCATTTACTACCATAAGAAACTTGCTGGGCAGACGATGGACTATTTGGTCTTTTTCTGCCATCCTTACTATGTTACAAACATTCACTGCCATTTCTACAAAAGGTTTTGCTCTACTTAGGGCTGCCAGCTCCATCCATGTCAACCCAAAGGGGCTGATCCAGTTCTGATTATGCCCCATTGCATGTAGGGAAATGTAGTCCTCCTTCTCTCAGGCAAAATCAGAGCTACAGCTACATGTATGTAATGGATCAGCCTCTCTGGATTGACTTGGATGAGGTGGCAACACTACCTTTTAATAACAGGGTTTCATTAATAATGACTTTTAGAACAAAGAGGGAATACTTCATTAATTTTTTGACAGCTTTATGGATCCCCTCAAATCTAGAGTAAGTTGGGGGCTGGCTTGGTGGCACCTAGCAATGCTGCATGCTCTGTGCAGAGGAATGTGGATTTGATTTGCCGCTTAGGTTTCCTGTTCCTCCTGGTTAGCTGCGGATGCCACAAAGACAGTTCTCATAGCCCCTGGGGGGAGAGGGTCCAAGCTGTCATGCAATAGCAACACCCAGTGGGAAGAGCCCTCATGCATGGCTCCAGGCTGCAGGGCCGACCCTGGGATGAATTTGTCTGAGCATGGCCCCTCCCCAAAGGTTGAAAATCAGGGGGAGGGGGGGGGGGGGGAGAAAGGGGCTGGTGTCCATTTGTTCCCCCTTCCTCAGCCCCCCCCCCTACCAGCAACATACCAAGAGGTTAAGGAACAAGGGGCAGGGGCAATCCTCACATTGGTGGCCCAGGTGCCTTAGAGAACTGCTTCTTTAGGGAAATGGGAAGGAATAAAGGTTACATTTTCATCTTAAGGGAGCTACTGGCAGAGTGGGAGGATTCAGGTGAAGTGGAAGAAACTAACAGGAGCCATACAGAAAGCAACACATCTTTATCTTTAGTAATTCAAACGGTATTCTCTGTGTTTGTTGTTTTTTCAATTTTGTATTTTTGTGGATGCTGTTAAGCTCTGCAGCCTGGTCCGAGAGTAGAAGGAATGAGTCTTGATTAAGAAGCTTGAATCATAGTTGACTGTGTGGTAGCAAACCTTCCATATAAAATGATGCACTGTTATGCATTTTGGATGGAGCGGTCCACAATAAGGGGTGAGATGCTAATGTCCACAAAGCAGGAAAGAGACCTCGGAGTGATTATATCCAGAGAGTTCACAGCAGGGGAAATGGGGTGATAAGATGGTGGCCAGAGGGATGCCGGGATGCATATGGAGACGTATTACAGTGCAGATTGCTAATGAGGGCTCACCTGGAGTATTGTTTGGTTATGGAGGCTTTACTTCTGGAAGAATAAAGAGTGCAGACGGTGCAGAGAAGCGCTACCAAAATGGTGTGAGGTCTGCATCAGAAGCCCTATGAGATGAGACCTAGAAATCCAAACATGCAGAACTTGGAGGAGAGGCGAGATGCAAATCTGTTTCATGAGAAAGGAAGCTCTAAATTGAGTCGTCGTGATATGAGGCCACAAGGAGACAGACTAAGCAGTAGCATCAGGACATCTTTATGGAAAGGGCAGTGGAAGCGTGGAACATCATCGCAGAGAGGGTGACGGTAGCTAAAACAACAATGGAGTTTGAGGGCATGGAATAAGCACAGAGGATGTTGCCAAATGTGGAGAGAGCAAGAAGAATGACTTAGCGGCAACTGTTTGTGTTCATAGCACCTTACTCACCTTGATTCAGCAGCGAGTGTCATGGCTGCCAGAATATCTGGTGAAGTGGTGAATATGAAATGTTTGAGGTCCTCGTGGAAATGCAGATGGTCATGCAGGCAGGATACCTGGGAGGCTGGGTATTTTGGTTAAAAGCCATGCTGGTATTGCTGGCTATTTAAGATTATTACAGAGCTGTGAGGAAAAGTGGGTGCTGGAGGGAACTAAGTGAAGATCTTGTATGCACTTGTGTACCTAAGACACAAAGGATCATTCTGGATAAGGAGAAACCCTGCAGGTGGTCATGCTCCGTGTCTGGCAGCTGGAATGTATTCTTCGCAGTGTGGAGAGAAAAAACTTGGCAAACTGGATGATCTTGCTCTAGCGTCATTTACTACATTACTGTGCTCTTGTGATCTGTGGTTCTGCCACGTTGAGTAACATCAACGTCCCTGATTTATACCAATAACAAATTCCTGCACTGTATTGCATGCAGTATTTTAGAGTGATGAAATGTAGTATGGGGATGCAACAACCTAAGTGTGAGGCAATTTTCCTCCTACCCTGCAATGTCCCTGGACAATTCTTACCTGCAGTTTTTTCAAAGGAGGAAAAAGAACCCGCGCCTCCCTGCTCTGCGGATATTTCTTCCGACCAAGCTATGAACCTGCATGTGGTTTTCTCCCTGCGCCTAACCCCGCCCTGGGAATGCCTCCACTATGACACGGGTAAAAGCCCGTGGGTTGTGGAGCTCTGCATGTATGTTTTACCCACGTACAGGATGGGCGGGTTTCACACAGCTGACTCCCACTGTTTGGGAAGGGTAAAATTACCCTCCCCAAATGGCACATATAAAACGGTTCTACCTATCTTGTATGTGCCATTTGGACTGGCAACATATTTTGGTTAGATCTGTGATACAGCAACAAAAACATGCAAATTCTCGGATTCACCCATTGTGCTTCTGCTGGTCCCCATAGAGTTGCTGATGAACCCCTCTTTTGATTTGCATATCTCTGCTGCTGCATCATTACTTGTAGACAAATGCTGGCCAGTGCCAGGCAAACCTTCACATTTTCATTAAAAGGGTTACAATAATAATAAAATACTGCCAGAAACCTTAAAGAAAGATGTTACAATAAATAAGAACGTAAGAGATGCCAAACTGGGTCAGACCAAGGGTCCATCAAGCCCAGTGCCTGTCTCCAACAGTGGCCAATCCAAGACGCAAGTACCTGGCAAGGAGCGAAGACGAAGATGAGGGGACCTGGAGCGTCCTAGCAGTGAAGGTGTTGGAGGGCAGCTTTGTAATGGAATTTAAACAGGCTTTGGGCAGAGGCAGGGAGGGGGTTGAGAGATTTCGGTAAAGGGAGCAGGTGTTGGTTTGAAAATGAGAATTTATATGGTCGTCCACCTGAAGAAGTAGCGAACCAGAGAGGAAGAGACCTGGGCAAATTTCCCTTCCAACTAGAGAATTCTGTGCTGTGTAAGGAGAGGAAAATGTGCCAAAAATGGAAAACCAATTTGGAGTTATGTGATGTAACTACTGCATACATTTTTTGAAAATGAAATTGAGTGACAGAAAATGTAAGGCAAATAAGGGTTTTTTTTTTCCTGTTTGGGATGACCCTGCAAAGTATAGTCAGATACAAGTTATTTAAAAAATATTGAATATCACACTAGGAGCAGAAAAACACAACTATAATAAATAAAGCAAACTGTATAAAATCTCCCAGTATAGCATGTTCTGGTTTTGCCCCTTGAGCACTGGCGTGTTTCAGTTCTCCTCCTTACCCATGACGGTCTTGGTACTTCCACAGATTCGGAACAGAGTACCGGCTCGGACACGGAGGCCCTGGCTGAGAGGACATCCTGCTCCTTCGGCTCCCACTCTGATCTCACCACTCCTCCTGCAACCGATGCCCCTCCGCCTTCTGCCTTGTCCATGGATGAGATCCAAGTGGAACTGCAGTGCGCCGACCTCTGGAAGAGGTTCCACGACATCGGCACAGAGATGATCATCACTAAAGCAGGCAGGTGAGAAATGCAGAGATGGAGTGAATGACGGCAAATAAATAAATAAATAAATAAATGTCAATGCCTGTTACCATGGTAGGAGCATGTTATTGAAAAATGTCAATGTATTTGATTCCATCAGACTGGTTCTCCATTCTTACTCGCCTACAAATGCATTTGCACTGCAGCGCCTCGTTACCTGCCTTCCCTTCGCTCTCCCTGCACCCTTCCTTGGGCATGTCGCTCTTATCTGTACCTTTCTCCTCAAATTCCAGCTCCCAAATAAGTGGCAGCACCTGAATATCCAGCCATGCTCCATGGCCGCTATTTACCCGGATAACTTTTTATCTGGCTAAGAGGTGGGTGGGACGGGGCATTTTGGGGAGGAGCTATTTATGCGGCTAACTTAGCTGGATAAGTGGTGATATTCACTTCAGCTTTATCTGCTAAGTTTGCCAGATAAGTTAGATCTGCTGTTGAGAATAACTTAAAGTTAACAAAGTTATTTGGGCCACGATGCTAAATATCCCAACTAAGTCATCCAAGTATGTTTATGCGATTGACTCTCCAAGGTGGATGTTCTTTGAATATCCACCTCACTGTGTTTGTTGGAGAAACGCTCCAGTTAAAACCAGTCCTCCCTTGTGCTCTGTGGCCTGAGTTAAGTTTCCTTCTGACATTGTCTGGGTATTTATCTCCCATATTGTGATGGGTATCAGAATAGCTGAACCTGACCTAGAAAATACAGAGCCATGTCCTTGATACTGGAGAGCTTGGTATATTAAATGATATATTAGATACAGATGGGGCTGGATTTTCCAAAACTTAAAGATTTGTCTTAAGAGTGAAAGGGGAGGTACTGTAGTGCCTGAAAGTCAGAATATTTCTGACTCACTCCATTTCCGTCTTTGCCAGCCCTGCATGCAGCTGTTTTCTTCTACTCCACCAGCAGCCCGGTTGTCATCTGCCCGGGCCCCCAGTCAGGATGAGGAGCAGGAGGCTGTAAAAGAGGGATGTGCATTTGTTTGAAACAACAAATGGGTAAAATGCAACGAGTGGGGCAATTTTCATTTCAGGCGTGGACCCACGAAACAAATGGAATTAAACGAAAATTTTAGTTTCATTCTTGTATGCTTCCCATTCAAGTTTATGGCCCATTGAAAAGTGCTGCAATGAGACTGGTAAGTACAGCAACCATGAAGTTCCTGAGTGAGATTGTAGCCAGGACAGAGCGGAGGCAGGAGAAGAGAGCAAGTAGACAGGATGACCAATCAAGATGACTCTGCCCTGCTTCTGACCATACACCATGGGGAAGGGGTTCTTGCTGCCGTACCCCAGACTCTACACATTACGTCCTGCTGCCACTTTGCCTAGTTGACAAGCTACATTTAGACAAACATAGAAATGTGATGGCAGAAAAAGACCATCTGGCCTATCTTAGTGTGCCCATCCACTTAACTAATTTAGCTTAACAATCCCCATCACTATCGTGGAGATCCCTTGCTTTCTTAAATTCAGATTCTGCTTTTGTCTCTACCAACACTACTGGGAAGGCTGTTCCATGCATCCACCACCCTCTCTGTAAAGAAATATTTCCTAAGATTATTCCCGAGTATACCCCCTTTCACCTTCATCCCATGACGCCTCCTTTCCATTAAGAGGCTCACCTCCTGTGCATTGAAACCTTGGAGATATTTACATGTCTCTATCATATCTCCCTTGTCTCGCCTTTCTTCTAGGATTATATATGTTTAGATTTTTCTGTCTCCATATGCTTTAGAATGAAGACCACAGATCATTTTAGTAGTCACCCTCTGGACTGACTCCAACTGGTTTATATCCTTTTGAAGGTACAATTTCCAGAATGATACACTTGGGGGTCTTTCTGCTACTCTGTCTTATTGCTAAACCCTTTATATTACACCTTAGGGGTCTTGCAACCACTCAGCCTTGCTGAGCTGCTCCTGATGCTACCTCCTGGGTGTCTCGTTGCCATACCCCAGATTCTACACCTCGGGTGTCTTGCTGCCTCTCTGCCTTTCTGCTATGCCCCAGACTCTACGATTTTGGGTGGTCTTGCTACTGCTTTGCACCTTTCATGGTACTTTGAGGTCTTCATGCCATTCTTTGTGCTGCTTTGTCCCTCTGTCAGTGCCTGGGACGTTTTTCTGAACCTCTGCTGCTTTGTTCATGGTGCCTTAAGATGCTCATGCCATGCTTGGAGTCACTTTGCCCCTTTTGTGTTGCTTTTGGGGGCTCGTGCCACTGTTATCAGTGCCCTCTTTGAAGCCTTGGGGTGTTCTTGACACTCTTGCTGTTGCTCTGACCATGCCTTGGAGTACTTCTGCCACTGCTGGTACCCTTTTGTCCATTTATTGTACCTTAGGCTATTCATGGCACTTTTGGGTCACTTTGCCACAGTCTTTGATGCCTTGGAATTCTCCTCCCCTTTCTGATGTTGTCTACCCACAAGTTTCATTAGATTTGATTAGAAAATCCCAATTTTGAAGCTAAAAATAAGCTGCATTGCTTCCCCCATTGACTTTTATGGGAAACAAATGAAGCAAACAAACATTTTGTTTTGTTTGAAAAAAATGAAAAAGACCTACTAAACAAGGGATGTGAATCGGGTGCCTGATCGTTAGTGCTTTTGGGTTCGTCTGGCCGCGGGAAAATCTCGTTTTCCCGTGGATCGGCATTTTTTTTAGTGAAAAATCTTGTTTTGGCTTAGTGCACAGTAACAAAAAATAACAAAAAGTAACAAAAAAAATAACAAAAATAAACATTTTTTGTTAGAGCGTGCTAACTCCCGTTAGCGTGCACTAATCCGAAAAACGATTTTCATGAAAATTCGGGGGAAAAAATGTTCGTTTCGCTTTTTAACAGATATATAACAAATTAAGAAATATTGTACAATATTTCAATTCGTTATAAAAACGATTCACATCCTTACTCTGCACATCCCTAAGCATAGTGTGCTGTGTATGAGGGCTGTTCTACCCTGGTCTTAGACAGGAAGTCCACCCAGTTGCAGTAAACCTCTAGGAGAAAGGCACAAAAGGAGTGAGGATGAGTTGTCTTCTGATTAGCATGTCTGCGTGCGTTGCATAGTGCTGTGGCTCTCAGCTCTGATCTTCAGGCCACAATTCACCCCCAAAAGGTCTGCTTTTCAGGGTAATCTAACTATGCAATTAACACAGTATATAGAGATATATCTCATGACTATATATTGTGAATATCCTGGAAATCAGGCTTGTTGGTGGGACCTGTGTTAGAGAACCATCAATGTAGCATTCCTGTTTAGTAATTATGCACTCAGGAACATAGAATAAATAATCTTATGATTATATTTTCTAGATTTGATTTATCAAAGCTTAATGTCATAATGGTTCCTACTTTTGGATTGAAAAATAGAGCATGACATTGAGAATCCTCATGTCCTAATAAAGGTCTAGCTCTTGATGGTATCATTTTCAGAAGTTATAGCCTCGTTGAGGGATGGGTTAAACTGATATTTCTCTGTTCATCTCTGTCTATATGTCTCCCTACCAACATCAGAAGTGCCATGCTGGGTCATTCTGTCTCAGTCAGTGTCAACCCAGATCTCTAAGAAGTACCTGCAGAGTCTACCTGGCCAATAATTATTTATGAACGTTTCCTCTTCCAGAAATTTGTCCAAACCCTTTTTCAACCCAACTTTGCTGGATGCCTTGAGCCCATCTTCCAACAACAAAATGCCATAGTTTAATTGTGCACTGAGTGAAAAAATACTTTCTGCACTTTGTTTTAAACCTTATTTAGTCATATATTTAGTATTTTTGTTTTTAGCAATAGCTTCCACCTTTTTACCAGGCACTAAACGTTAGGCTGGCTGGTCTGTAATTACTCCGGTCACCCCTGGAGCCTTTTTTGAAAATTGGTGTTAAATTGTCTATCTTCCAGTCCTCAAGTACAGAATCAGACTGCAGTTTTGTATTTGACTTCCTTTAGAGTGAATACCATAGGTTCTTGGTGATTTGTTATTAGTTAGTTTATTAATTTGTTCTAGCACTCATCAAGATTCACAATGATTTGTTTCAGTCCCACTGAATTATCATTTTCAAAGAATGGTTCTACGGTGGGATGTCCCCAACATCCTCCACAGTAAAGACAGAAGCAAAGAATTGTTTGTTTGTTTTTTTTTGCTATGGACTTATTCTTGCTCTATCTGCTGTTCATTTAATGGCCCAGCTGATTCCATTTCCGGTTTCTTGTTTTAATGTAATTGAAGAAAAGCTTCTATGATTGTTTTTTTGCCCCATGTCAAGACTTTCCTCACTTTCACCCTATTCTTGTTTCATTGGTGTTTACATTTAACTTGCAAATGCCTTGCCTTTTCATTTTTTTAAAGGATGCCTTTTTGGCTTTTCTAGTCTTTTACAGTCCTATTTAGCCACATTGGGAGATGCTTGCTCTTCTTTTGTCCGTTTTTAATTTGTGGAATGCATTTTATCTGAGCTTCCAAGATAAACTTTTAAACAGTCCCCTCACCTTATTCATACTTTCAACCCTTGTAACTGCTCCTTTTAATTTCTTTCTAACTAGTATTTTGTCATAGTTATCTTTTTTGAAAGTCATATGTTATGACAGTAGTTTCTCATTATTTTTCTCTGATTATCTCAAATTACTGTCACTATTTCCAAGTAGCTCCAGCACCATTAACCTTAGTACCAGTTCCTGCATTTCACTCAGAACTAGATCTAAAGTCATACCCTTTCTTGTTGGTTCTAGGACCAATTGCTTCATGAAGCAGTCATTTATGTTCTGATGAAACATTCATCCAATCGATACTGGGGTAATTTAAATCTCCCATTACTATTGTGTTTCCATGTTTCTTAGATCATTAATCTCCTTTAACATTTTGCAATCTGCTCCACCATCCTATTTGGGTGGAGCGGTGGTTAACCTCCTTTGCTATACTCTTCCCCATTGCATATGGAGTAGTTAGTTATAAAGATTTCAGGAAACAATTTATTGCCTGCAGAATCTGGATGCTTCTTAACATACAGGGCCACGCCAACATTACTTCTATCTGCTCTGTTGTTTCCATATATTTTGCACTCTGGTATCATTGAATCCTAGGGATGTGAATCATTTTTTGATGATTTAAAATATCGTCCGATATTTTTTTAAATCGTCATTAATCGTTAAAGAGTGCGATACAATAGAAATTCCACCGATTTATCGTGAAAAAATTGTTAATCGGGTTAGTGCACACTAACAGGAGTTAGGACACTGTGGGAAATATGCGCTTGCCAGCAAGCCATTTCATCAGGGTTTAAACACTTAACTTCCCTTCTCCCTGACCTTTGCCTGAATAAAAGCATCACTTGTGCTTAAGTCTCTGCCTAGGAAAGGATACCTGACTGTCATGTATTTCTCTGGCTTATAATTAATCCTGATAGCCTGAAAGTAGGGCTGGGTGTTCCCTAGTCAGAGGCAGGACAAAGTCAGGAGGTATAGATTTCAGCAGCCAATGAAATGATCCGTGCACACCCCCTGAGCCAAAACCAATAGTGTAGGGACTTGTCTGTTGCTATGGGAAAGTAGCCAATCATGTAATGATACATCATCTGCCTTTGTATGAATGTACAATAAAAGGAAGAGCCTCGTGAGGGCTCAGCCCTCCTTTTGCTGCCTGCGATGAAAGCTGCCTCAAGTGTCTTCCTTGCCTCCATACTCTACATCTACCTAAAAACCCACCCGACCCTTTAAAACCGCTCCCTTAGCCTCCACCACCCTCCCGACCCCCCCCCCCCCCCCCCCCCAAAACATTTTAAAATTACCTGGTGGTCCAGTGGGCCCCGGGAGCGATCTCCCGCTCTCGGGCCGTCGGCTGCCACTAATAAAAATGGAGCGGATGGCCCTTTGCCCTTACCATGTGACAGGATAACCGTGCCATTGGCCGGCCCCTGTCACATGGTAGGAGCACTGGACGGCCGGCGCCATTTTTAAAGATGGAGTTAACAAGAAAGTGACCACCCGCAGATCCTGCTCACATGCAGGATAATTTTAAAATGAATATGTATGCGCCCAAGTGCACAAGTGGAGAGACGCTGCAATTTTAAATTGTGCTTGCGAGTATGCAAATATCATTAAAGTACCTCTCCCATGTGTATCTTTGCTAGGGCTTTAGCGGCTTTTCCGTTTGTATGCAGGCAAATTTTAAAACGTGCTCACGCAAGGGAAAAACTAATTTTTCCAAGTAGTCCATCAGCTTGCCTAGTTCATATCGAGGTCTTCAAGACCCCTCTGGTTCTTCATCCTGGAAGCCCCACACTTTATTCTGAACCCCATGCCATGCTAAACACCTTAAAACTCGAGATCTCCAGACTTGGTCCTCATCAGGACCAGAAGTAGGGTTACACAGATAAGCTGACGTGCGCCATGGCCAGTTTTTTGTTTTTTAATGCGGACTTAACCATGCGTAGGTCCTAGAACACCCATTCCTCGCCCCTTTTCTGCCCCGTTCTTCTTTACGCATGCACGGGTATGTACGTGCGTGCTTCGTGGCTTCTTAAAATGTGCATTGCTCATGTGAGGCCCGTATATGCATGTATGTCGCCGTTTTTAAGTGAGCTGCACTTTTAAAATTGACCCGTTTTGGTCTAAAAAGAGGATGCAGAATGGAGCTTGGAGTCTAGGTGCATTTATGAGCTGGGATGAAGGGGCTCAGAGTTGGGTCAGAACACTATATCTCCCCATCCCTACCTCGAGCCACAAAGAATTAACCATGAGACCTTCCGGAATAAAATGGCCATAGCTCAGTTTTATTGTAATAATATCCTGAATCAAGCCTTACCAATGTACTCAACTGGGTACTCTTGTACAACCCACCGAGCCTGCTGTATACCAGCCTAGGCCGGTTTGCTTGGGCATCCATTGTGATCTTCCAAGGTAGGGGCTCACGGTGCAGCATCCCAGTATTGTGATATACCACCCGCTGGGGCAGGCTGTCGCAACACTACCTCCCCACAGGCAAATTGCCCCTCAACATACATTTCCGATAAAGGATGGAGAGGGGGTCTAAGGACTAACTCTTCCCCTTGGCCAAACGTGCTGAGCATGGCCATTGTCTTGTGTCCAGCCCCTTGGCTCGGGTACCCTTCCTCTTATAAAACCGTCGTATTCCGAACTCTTCCTCTTGTCCTGAATGCTCCTGAATAAATTGGAAGCCGCTGAAACTCGCAGCTCGCTGGCCGTCTTCCCTTCTCGGTTTCTAATTGCAGACACAGCGTGATTAAAAGTCCTGGGGACAGAATGTTTCTCTCTCTCTCTCTCTCTCTCTCTGCTATAACTGTAAACATGGAGATGTTTCACCCCCGCCTTTCTTCCAAGAAAAATACTATCTGAAAAATAACCCTAAAAAGAATCTCCTTCCAAACAGTCCACGTGAGCTGGCTGCCCTCCTGTGCTTTCTGCTGGTGACCTCAACTTCACTTGCTCCTCATTTGCATTGCAGTAACCCCCCCCACCCAGTATCAAGGTTTCACATTAAGTCTGCACTCTTCTGGCCCCCTCCGAAGTTCATTTCCTCGTCTGAAATAACAAAGATGCATTTTAGAAGAGGACATACAAATGCCCTGTTGCTTTGCTTCTTTACTATTTTTTGGTATTTTTCTCTTGGGGTTTTTTGGGGTTTTTTTGTGCTTATTCAGTTGTTTCGTGACCTTCTCTGAGCCTTTCCTTTCACGGAGAATAGACGAGAAGTGTGCCCGGAGAACTATCCAGCGGACAAAAGCTGTATTAATAATTATAGTAAACACAGGAGAGATGGAAAGAACCAAAATCTTCCCATGATAAATAGTAATTCAAAGAATTTGTCCTAGTTGAATAGATCATTCCAGGCTTGTACGGAGGATTTTACGCACGAGGAAAGGCTGAATCATTTCATCTGATTTTTTGTTTTTGTTTTTGTTCTATGCTTGATAGTACTTAGTTACATGGGTTGGGATAAGTTAAAAAAAATAATCAGAGGCCCGGTGAGGCCAGCCTTGTCCAATGACCCCATATCTCTCTCTCCATGGTAATATAAGACGTGCCATGCAGGGTTAGACCAAAGTGTGCACTGAGCCCTGCATCCTATCCTAACAGACTTGACAGTGGCCAGTGCAGGTCCCTAAGGAGTACTCGGCAGATCCCAAAGAGTAGCTCCAATTCCTTGTTGCTGACTCTCAGGGAAACGTAGTCTCTCTGCCTGTCCACCTGGCTCTTAATCATTTATGGACTTTTCCTCGAGCGCCCAGAAAAGGGCTGAGCTATGCCTAAGATTAGACCAGATGTACTCTTTGATGTATACGAAGTGCTATGCATGACAAGACATCCCCAAAAAGCTGGTTTACAAAAATTACATGTTTATACACACATTTAAAACTAATTTTAATAATAAGAAAATGTTTCCCTATGTGTTTCTCTTAAAGATTTTTGCTTTGGAACTGTGCCAGTTGTTTTATCCAGATTTCTTGCAGTTTTAAAATTGTAAATGTGGTGCATACACTAATACCCAAAGTGACTATCGCTCTCCATCCTCCTACAAAACTGGATATTTTTCCAGTCTGCTGTGGGGCCTTATCTCTCTAAGTAGAGTGTAACGTATCACTGTGTTTGGCAGTTTCCTTTCAAAGAGTCCCATGGTAGCAAAAATATGGCAGTGCCCTGAAGCAAACAAAGCAATGTGACTACATCCCTAAAATCTAGCCATGTGTAAGAACAACATAACCACTTATTAACGTGCAAAACGTAGATCTCACCTACGTTCTTCTGTAGTTGGAGATTCAGATGATGATGGGCACGAGGGAGAAGAAAGCTTTTTTTTTTTTTTTTTTTTTAACCTGAGAACCTTGGAGATTTGCACAAGTAAAGGATTAAGTGGGACTTCTGTAGATTTAGATATAATAAGGCTAATTAAAACAAGGCATTCTGGAGGAAATGGTAGGAATCCTATCTGCGGCTCTACGTGGCAAGACTACGGATAAAGCCAGAGAAAGAGGCCTGAAGGTTTTTAATCAAGAACTAAAAGTAATCGGCCAGGGAGATCGCTCTTCTCTTTACACGGCCCTGTCTAGCACCCGCATCTCCCCTAGCTCTGATTTCCTAAAGGAAAAAGTTAGAGGGAATAAGCATTGGACTTAGCGACAAAAATGATGAGAGAGATGATCTGTCATATCAAAGCTTTTTAAGAAAAATTTTGATACACGTAACATGTTCAGCCTGGAATGAGAGACTGAGTAAAATATGTTTTTAGGACGCCGAATAAATTAACAGGCCGATACAGTACAATGTGCTCCGGTGGGCGTTAATTTCTGCAGGCGCCGGGAAAGTGTACACCCTCCGACTTAATATCATGGCGATATTAAGTCGGAGGTCCCAAAGTAAAAAATAATAAATTTAAAAAAAAAAGAAATTTAAAATCGGTCCGTGGCTCGCAGGTTGAAAACCGGATGCCCCCCGACACGCCCCCGACACCCCCCTCGGAGAACCCCGGGACTTACGCGAGTCCCGGGGCTCTGCGCGCGCCGGTAGGCCTATGTAAAATAGGCTTACCGGCACGCAGGGCCCTGCTCGCCTAAATCCGCCCGGTTTTGGGCGGATTTAGGCGAGCAGAGCTCTGAAAATCCGCCCCTAAGTGTGGACTGCACAACATTTTTCATCAAGTGAGTTTGAGTCTGATAAGGACTTAGGAATGTGTTTTATTTTTTTTTAAACAAAATGGAAACGAAATTTGTTGCTTCAATTTGTGTCGTCATCTTTTTTAAAACTCTTTATTTATAATTTCATATTAACAAAACACAAGCATAAATTGCTTGAGAGAAAACACACAGATATTGACAATTAGAAAAACAATAAAACAAATAAATGAGTATAGAGTATGAGTATAGTCGGATCCCTTAATAAGGCCACAAAAAGGAAGGAGGAGCAAAAGACCTTTACCAAAAAAAAAGGAAATATAATTACAAAACACAAAGATGGTAACTTTCAAACTGGCGCGCATGCATCGGCCTGCGCCTAGGGACACGGCTATTTTAAAACTTGAGCACGAATATGCGGGCATCTTGTAAAATAGCCTGGCCGCACTCACACGTGTCAACTTTTAATTAGGCGGGTGCAAATCCCGCTTCTACTGCATAAGTCGGGGTTTTTTTTTAAAAAGGGGCAAGTGCTCACGCCATTCCTAGTTTACCAGTTCATCCACCAGTTTGACCAGGTAACAGCTAGGTCCTCCAACCCTCCTGGCTTGAAAGCTTACACTCACCCCCCCCCCCCAGTTACCCCACCCTTTAAACCCCTCAGAAAGGGCTCGATCCTTTTTATTTTATGACTTGCCCGTCATCCATAGCAGAAGGACCCCTGCGCGCGCCTGGGAGTGTGAGTATTTACACGCGCATCTCTTGGGCAGCCCCCAAAATGCCCATTCCCCGTCCAGACCATGGCCACGCCCCACCCACCTTTAAGATTGTTGATCTGAGATTTAGTCTGATCGTCTAATCACAAAACTCTGGAGTTGATGATGAGGGCACGGCCATCATATTTTCCAAGAGCGCTTTCAAATGACTTAACTTCCAAGAAAATATAGCTATTATTAAGAACTTTAACCATGCATATAGCTGAATTGTTTAAGGGGAAAAAACCCCTCCTTTAGCAATCACAGCTTCTCTAAGCTGAAGGAAAGCCTTCCTTCTAACCTGTGTATGTTGAGAAACATCCTGGAATATCCAGACTTTGCGTCATTTTCAAAACATAAGAAAAACATTTTTTTTTTAAAATATGTATATTCCGTCTTTCAGCTACATCAAAGCAAATTACATTCAGGTACTGTAGCTATTTTGTTTCATCGAACCATTTCAAGTGAGCATTAATCGGTTTATTAATGTGCCCTAAAATGGGAAAAAAAAACCCCCGAAAGACTTGGTTAAGGTTGGATCAAAAGTCGACTGTTGTTCTGACTGGCGAAAGAGACCAGCCCAAGCCTTTTGTGTTTCATTACCCGAATCATTTTGTCCCCCAATCTCCAGTCACAGACCATGGGAAGTGTCTTACTCTGCAGACACGGAGAGCTTTAATGCGTTGGATTTTCATAAATATTTCCTGTAATTGTAATCAACAGTGCCTTCTCTTTGAGGCCATTAGATTTTAGGCATGTTTACTGAATCGAGCTCAAAAAGAGTAGAATATATATATAATATATATATATATATATATATATATATATATATATATATATATATATTTTTTTTTTTTTTTTTTTTTTTTTTTAATCAGACCTTCCCCTGCCTTTACTTATTCTTTGCATTCCTCATGCTTTCCAGGAGAATGTTTCCAGCCATGAGGGTAAAAATAACCGGCCTCGACCCACATCAGCAGTATTACATAGCGATGGATATTGTACCTGTGGATAACAAGAGATACAGGTAAATTAAACCAGTGCATTACTAAGCTGCGGGCAGCCGTACATTGCACACCCAGGAATGTATGAAGCACACTACAGTTTAATACGTGGCAGGGGTGTAGTTACCACAGAGGCAAGGAAGGAACGTGCCTCAGTAAAACTACTGGAACATGATGAAAAGTGAGCAGTGTTCCACCAATCTTGCCTTTAATAAAATCTGTTCCTAGTTATGACCAAGCCTGTATTGTAACTAAAAGCAATTGTTGAAGGAGGTAACTGGATTCACCTTTTTACTGTGGCCAATGTGAGAATAATCCAACAAGAGATTTAGATAATTCTTAGGTTGGTTCAATAAAAAGCAACACAACTCACCGAGGATCCAGTTTCCTCCTAAAACTCTGCGGTCTCACTGCAAGAATTAAGCAACTGATTCTTACCAAGGAACAATTCAGCAATAATGTTTTAACAAATTTGTAATTAAAAGAACCAATTGAAATTGACTTTTTTCTTTCTTTTTTTTTTTCTTTTTCAATTTGAATTATTGCCTATCCTGCAAAGTCAGAGATTTACAAACTCAGTAAAATATCAAACAATTCATAAATAACAATAAATCAAAAGACATAACCAAAAAAAGTCAATAAAAACTTTGTCTACATGCTACAATAGATTAATCCCCAAATAAAAGCAACATGACACGTCTTTTGTACAGTGTCTGTCCCTAACCAGTAGGGGCGTGCAGGCTCACAATGTTGTCGTGTTGTTTGGAGGTTGATTTTTCATTGTTAATGTTTTCTAATTAATTTGGAAAGAGTGCACACTACTAAAAACAATAGAAGAAAAACACACACAATTTTGTGGTTCTTTTCTCTATTGTTTCATTGTCTATTTTGTTTCAAATGAATGCACACATCCCTACTAACCAGGCTGATTTTCTGGGTAGCCATAATGCATATGGCAAGAGCTAGAGACCCCCAATGAATGCAAAGTGTATTTCATGCATATTTATTTCATTTTACTTTAATTGATATTCTGAAATTTCCTTAAGGATGCTAGAAGTGGATTCCATAATTGGATACAAATTTTTATTTTTACATATTTATGTATAATTGTAGTGCCAATAAAATATAAACAAATAATGTCCTTCCACCGGAAATACTACATCTCCCACTCCGCTGTCCAACTGTAGGCATGTTGAAATAGCCAGGCTTTAATTTTTTCTTAAAATCAGGATAACTGCTTTCAGTCTTTGCATATATCCTGATAATCAGACTGGTTAGGTCTGCTTCCTAGACGAGGTTCTGAAGCACTGACTTGCAGTTGGCATACGAAGCTCCAGCAGCCTTAACATCATAACCCTCACTGAAGGCCACTGTTTTGTCTACCTCAGATATGTGTACCACAGTTCCAAGTGGATGGTGGCTGGCAATGCTGACTCCCCAGTGCCTCCTCGGGTATACATTCACCCTGACTCTCTGGCTTCTGGAGATACTTGGATGAGGCAGGTGGTCAGTTTTGACAAACTCAAGCTAACGAACAATGAACTGGATGATCAAGGCCATGTAAGTCTATTTTTCTCCTTAGCATTTCTGCATCTCATTACTCAAGGAAACCATTTTAGGCATCATTGCCTTTAATCTTTTTAAGTAACACAGCTGAATATGTTTCTGTCATGTGACTTACTACATTTTCTCTTAAAATGTAACTTTTGGCTATTTCAGCTGAGTCCAAACTGGCATCTTAGGCTGCGGTACCATGAGCCTTCATTTGTAACTATCCAGGGCTTTTCCTCTCTCTATCCCTCTCCCATCACCCTCCAACTTAGCTCAACCATTATAGTAATGGTCCTTCTGGAACCCAGTTAAAGTGGACCCTAACTCTGGCCACTAGATGTCGCCAATGCCTCATGATTGGGGCCCCCTACATCTGTGAACGTTACCTCTGTGGCACTTCCAGCCCTGGTCAAGCTGGAGGGGAGTAGAAGACCTGATCCAGGACTCAAACACAGGTTTCCCCAGAAGGCAGGGAGCAGCACAACCATTGAGCCACCAGGACAGCTTGCTTCCAGCTATTTTTAATTATTTCTGTGAGAGGGCATGAAAAGTATAAAAAGAGCAAGGCATGGGAAGCCAAACGTGTTTTTGCTTCTAACCTTGTTTTGTTTCTGTAGAATTTCTGTAAGACGGCTGACATAAAATGCCACATTCTGAAAATATTCTAAAGATTTCAACAAGCCTCACATATTTCCGGGTTCTATCAATACCCAATTATTAGGGTTTTGAGAGGGTAGCCCATGGGGGAAATGTCATATGTAGTCAGTTTTGGTTAAGGTACTATGTGTAAGGTATAGGGTGGATCTTTTTACATTTTTTTTTTTAGCTAAACAGAATGAGGTAAGTTTTAAAAGCCTAACGTGTGCTAAAATTGGGAGATGTGCGTGCATACAGGCCCAATGGATTTTAAAAGCCGCCCACATGTGCGCATATTTCCCAATGCGTGAATATCTCACGCTGATCCAAAAAGGGGATATGGTGTGGGCATGGTTTGAGCAGGGCGTGTGTGTACTAGGGCAGGGCCAGGAGATGTGCGCACACGTGCTTACTCGCCTGGGCACGCGCTCAGGTCCGGTGCTGCGTAACTTTACTTCCATTATGGAGAAAGGTGTAAGTTAAAAAAAAAACCCAAACAAAAAAAAAAGCAGCCATTAAGGGTCTGGGTTACCTGGGGAATGCAAGCTATTGAACCGGGGTGGGGGGTTGGAGGACCCAGCTCTACACTGGGTGACTGGTGGATAAACTGGTGAAACTGAGCATCCGTTGGGCACATGCCGGTTATAAAATTCCCCCGCTTGTGCAGCTCGTACCCAGATGTGCGCGGGTTTGAGCACCCAGT
Source organism: Rhinatrema bivittatum (assembly GCF_901001135.1). Taxonomy (NCBI): domain Eukaryota; kingdom Metazoa; phylum Chordata; class Amphibia; order Gymnophiona; family Rhinatrematidae; genus Rhinatrema; species Rhinatrema bivittatum. The sequence goes on from NC_042629.1 coordinate 47,870,638, forward strand.
TGCAAAGTAGGGCGCACACATACGCGTGCCCAGGCTGTTTTATAAAATCTGCGTGTGTGTGTGTGCGCATGTATGTTAATAAAATAGCTGCGTCCCTAGGCGCATGCTGAGGCACACACGTCAATGTGTGCCCGCACGCCCCTCTGAAAGTTAATGTCAATATGTTATTCTCCCTCCTCAAATTAAGGATATAGACATTAAGCTAACATATTTTAGTAGAAATGGTGAAAAACTGAAAACCCAACCAGCAAAAAAGGGAAAAAAGCTGCAAAGGAGTGAACTCTAAATATAGCGATCAGATGTAAGGAATGACCAAAAGTCTTTTTTTTTTTCACATCTTGAATTATGTGCAATTATTTTTTGCACAGTTTTTTTTTTGCCTTGCATCAACTTTACACTTCAGGTTAAACTTTCTATTTTAAAATTATGTAGGCTCCAGGGCTTGCAACATTTTGTTCAGTGACTTTTCGAACAACTTTCTACAAATTGACAAACTGTGGGACCTTTTTATTAGCCCATGTGCGCACACAAGCATCACTGAGCCCAGCAGAAATACTTGCAATGTTTTTGCCCATTCTTTACACCTGGTCTTAAATCTTTCTCCTAAAGATGTCCAACCCAAAATGCTGCAGGTCATCAAAATCATGTTTGCCATGCCTTGAGGGTAATATATCGATGCCACTCTGAATGTAGCCATTCTAAGACTGGTGCCAGTCGGTGTTTCCAAGAACCATCACGGCCCTACATCAGTTCCATTTCCCGGAGTTGGTATTGCTGTTGTAACTGAAGCTCCTGTTTAGGAAGATCAAGGGAGGGGAGGCTTCTGGTTCAGTCCATCAGAAACCCTGGTGCTCGGCTTCTTTGGAAGACCCCTCTCACGCTGTGGGGTCAGTTATCCAAGAAATAAGGTTCATGTCTGGTTCCTCCGGCAGCTTCTTTACCTTAACAGAATAATACAGCTGGAACGTCCTTAGGGGTTGGTAGTGGTCACTTTGAAGAACTGGGAAGGCTTTTATTTACTGATGGCACGCCCAGCGTTATTACCTACCTAGTCAAACGGAAAATTAGTGCTACCAATGCAGTGTTTGCCTTTGCAAGTCTTTCTGGGTGGCAAGTCCTCGACACGTAAAATCTCTTTCCATTTAATGGGCTGAAAGTTCTTCCCATCTCCATGGGGCATCAGGTAAGCACATAACCGGCACTGTAGATGATGTCGGTGGAGAGAGAGAATCGCTGGACAGTGGTTTCCAGCTGCTCCGCCTTTGCCTGGAGATTTTCTTCTTCACCAGGTGCATGCTGCAACGTTACTTGGGCCGTTTATATTGCAAAACGGGCAGTCGATCAGCCCTGACCTGGAATGACCTTCGTCTTCTGTAGTCCCCGGGGGAACCTGAGATGTGCTTAGAGGGAAAAAAAATAAAAATAAAAAGGGAGCAGCTCTCTGCAATGCATTCAAGTGCTATTCAAAGCAGAAAGAGCGCCAGGCCATCTGTCCTCTATTAGTTCTGGGGCACCGTCCCAATCTCCTCTCCGTCCCGGTGTGGGTGATGTCCCACTCTCACGCTCTTGATTTATGAGGGAAGGAAGCTTGCGCCACTCTTCATTATTTCTTTCATTAAAAAAATCTACACCGTGATTCTCCCATATTCATTTTGGCCTCCAGGCACAATATTCAAGATTTTTGCGAATGGCAGCTGCTGTTTAAAAAAAATAAATACATAAAATGCACCAGACATTCGGCAAAAGTAAAAGATCTTCATATCAGGCTGAGAAAAGCCTATGATAATGCTAATGGGGGCCCTTCTGCTGCGCTCTCAAGAGTAAAGGATCTTGGGAGCACGGGAGTCCTTTTCAAAACCACTTATGGGCATAAAACTGGGGTCTTAGGCGAGTGAGTAACTCTATGAAAATATCCCCAGCGGAGGGGGAGGGGGCAGGACCTGCGCGCAGACGTTTTGCATTTTCCAAGGTCTCCACATAGGTTTTACCTGCAGAGGTTACACACAGCAGCCTCTTCCCTTGTGTTTGCAGACTGACTCAAAAGGGTAATGTTGCACGCCCCTCCCTGGCTTGATGCCCACTGTGCTTGCCCTTCTTGCTCACGCCTTGCGACAGCCCTGTTACGGGGATCTGATTAGCGTCGGGACGCAGAGGCTTTTGTCTCTAGGTCAGTGTTTCTCAATGTGGCCACCATGCTTGCAGATGGCCTTAACCTTTTATTTTTTTTGAGCCACTACAGATAAAATTAACTTTAGCCAATTAAGCGTTAAAGAGAAAATGGTCCTTGTGGACACCAACTCTGATTTGCACACTGAGGCTAAGAAAATATTTGTTACAAGAACTCTAGCCTACCAGTATAGATGCAAGTCAGGTTGATGGAATCTAGTATTTGTTAAAACCAAAAGCTGTGGATACTGTGAAACGAATTGGTCAGTCTCCAATCCATCCAGTTCTAGGTGTCCACAATTAAAAGAAATCCACCATCACAGTCTGCTGGAGTTGGCACCCTTATCGCTTCATTGTTTTCAATTCCCTTTCCCTGTTTAACTTACTTGGTTAAGGACATTTGAAAAACAGAGTTGAACAGGAGCCTCCAAGTTTTATAGCTATGTGCAAAACATTTAGTATATCGGGCCTTAAGTTTTCCCTGTCGTCAAGTTACTACCTTTATTTTTAAATTTGATTGCTTTTCCCTGGTCATTAGCTTCATATTTATTTCCCTCTGGTTTAAGCACTGATGAGATGAAATACAATGATGTGATAAGGCGAGAAACCTCCAGTCTACGTGGGCCGTACCACCTGCTGGGTTTTCAGGATATCTCCGATGAATATGAATAAGAGAAATTTTGCATACGGTTCAGGCAGGGCCTGCAGCTCTGTCTCATGTACTGCAAGTCATCGGGGATATCCTGAAACCCTGACTGCTCTGTGGCCCTTGAGGACCACAGGTTTTCCACCCCTCTGTAGGAGAAAGCTCTACCAGCCATTGAAGATCTCAGAGTGAACATGGCATACTTGAAAGTACTGCTATGCTTTTTTTTTCCCCTAGTTACGTCTCGTATAGATTTAGTTTGGTATTCTGTATGTCTGCGGAGGGGAAAAAAAGCTTAAAACATCAAGCCCATAGAGCGAATATTTGAAGAGTTACAATCTTGGTGAAGGTTGACTCCTGGTCATGGAGGATCCTGAAACGTGGAGAGAGAATGTGATCATGGACTGGATATTCACTCCACCCCAGACATGGAAATGAGAGAAGCTGTGGTGTTGACACATCCCCACCTCTTACTGCAGATACACAAAAGCTGAACAATGTAAATCGGGTCATTTATAAGACTCGGCAGCGCGACTCCACACTTGTAACTGGTAGAAAGTTTGCATATTGTTGTGTTTTCAGCTTGCTCTTTCTTAATCCAAAAAGGTCTGCAGAAGAGTCAGGTAAAACCTAAAAAAAAAATTAAAAAATAAAAATTGCCTTTTTTTCATTTTTTTACAGATAATCCTGCACTCTATGCACAAGTATCAGCCCCGAGTCCACGTCATCCGGAAGGACTTCAGCAGTGATCTCTCGCCCACTAAACCCATTCCCATGGGCGATGGCGTGAAAAGCTTCAGTTTTCCGGAGACGGTGTTCACCACAGTAACCGCATACCAGAATCAGCAGGTAAGGCGGCAGTCGTGCAAGCCCAGCATTTGCACCGATCCAGAGAATTGGTGTGATGTGTGTGCAGTTTATCCCGCACCTAAATGGATATGTGCGGCATTATCTTCCTTCCTTTTTTTTTTAATTATACCTGTAATTAAGGCCCCAATGACTCCATGTTCTGACTGTCATCTCAACATGGTGCTGTTTGCAGCTGGATTTATCCAGCGATGTCTTATAATTCTCTTCAAATGAAAGCCTGGCCACAGTAGGCAGAGCTCATGCCACCAAAGTATAAATTACCATATAACACACTCTCAGCAGTGAAGCTGAAGTGTTATTCCCAGCTGGTTTGTTATAAGGCAAGAAAGAAACAGGAGCTGTATCGGTCTCCTGTAAGGCAGATGAGATAATGGCAACCATAATTTGATTAATTCAGCAAACAGATGATACATTTAAGGCCCCTTTTTTTCAGGTCAGGTGTAAAGTTCATACTAGCTTTTGAGCTCTCGCTGGCCTTCTTTTTTACGGGCGAAGAGACCTCCGCCTTTGGGATCTACTCATGGTCAACAAGCAGAGGCAACACGCCAACTTTGCGCACCTTTCTAATAACTCTGTTTAAGCTCCACTGCACGCTTTCATTACTGATGCACGAATGAAACAAACACATATATAGCCCCAGTTCTTTATGAACTTCATAGGTTGCCCATTTACTGGAGGGGTCCAGTGTAAAATCGCAGTGATTGTGTTCAAACTCGTTTCCTTGGGCTGCGGCCCTACGCATTTCCATCTATTGCTTTACGGCCAGCCGAGAGGGGCAGGATTGATGTCCCATCTCCAAGAGACCTTTCTCAGTAGCAGAAACTTTGGAATTACGACTTGCCTCATGTCCTAGGTCCCTTAAAACTTTGCTGAAGACACTTATTACGTTAAGGCTTGCCTACGGATAGTACGTAAGGCAGTTTTTCTTGAACTTGCCAATGCATATTAAGCATGGTCCCACATTATTTAGTTGTGTCTAGTAGACCTGTTTTTAAGTTTTGTATAGTTTGTGTTTTATGAGTCTGTGTTTATTTCTGTGCTGTATTTTCTAATCATTCTGTGGGTAATTTTATAAATTGCCTAGAGCCTGCTGCATCAGGCAAATTTTAATAGTGTACTGTCTTTGCAACCTTTCTGAAGGGGTCTTGGAGTATGAGTAGTACTTTTTAGGACCCTTCTTCATATGTGAACATGTAGAGTGCTAATGTGCCTCCCTGGCTAGAACAGCCCCCACCAAGAATCCCCCCCCCCCCCCAGGCCTGACAAGGCAGCAGGAGGAGGAGAGCAGCCATCTTGCATCCTGCTGCCTCACCAGTCTGTTTGCAAATGGCAGCCTTGCCACCTTGCACTTTTGACTGCTGGTGCATGGGGGGAGGAGGATCATTGCAAAACCAAAGGGGCTTGATTTCAGTGGAGGGATGGGCCCACACTAACTGGTTTATTAATACTGGGCTGGTTAACAAAGAGAGGCAATGCTTCCAGGAACACCACCTCTGAATGTGGCTATGAGGTGTGTTTGTTTTCAGGATATTCACAACGATCAGGTATGAGATAAATCTGCATTGTGGATATCCAGAAACCTGACTAGCTGAGGGGTTCCCAGAACAGGTTTGGAAAGCCTTGAATACAGTGCTTGGCTCCATTTTAGGAGTTGCTGCTCAGGAAAAGGAGTTTAGAGCCATTCTAGACCCTACTCAGCTCGGTGTGCAGCAGGAGTTAGTTGGGATTGGAATAGAAACAAAACTGCAGATGTCATAAAGGCTCTGTATAGCTCTATGGTGTGACTTCACTTTAAGTATTATGTGCAGTTGGGGCGGGGGTCACCCCATCTTAAAAAAGATAGAGCAGAGCTAGAAAAGATACAGAGAAGTGCAACAAGAATGATAAAAGGGAGCGAATTGCTCCCTTATAAAGAAAGGCTAAACAGGTTAGGGAGCTTCAGCTTGGAGAAGAGACAACGGAGGGGGAGATATGATAGAGGGTTATCTGTTGCCAAAGAACATGGCCAAAACCAACAGCACAGCCAGATTTAAAGAAGGTTTGGACAGGTTTCTGGAGGACAGGTCCATTAATTATTAGCCAGGAAGACTTTGGGATCGCAGCAGTTAATGCATCTCCCTGATCGGATTTGTTGGGTACTACTTCCAAGCGACTTGGATTGGCTACTGTTGGAGAAAGGATGCTGGGCTCAATGAGCCATGGGTCTGGCCCAGCTTGGCACTACTTATGTTCTTATTGAGATGCATTTTATATGTTAGTATATTTGGGTTATGGTGTATTGTGTGTGTTAGATTGTGTTTTGGGTTTAAGTGTACTCCATCTTGGGCACTTCTGGAAAGACAGGTAAGAAAGTAAGAAACAGAGAGAGAGATTTCCTTGCAGAGTATATTTTAGGAAACAAATCCAAAATGTACTTCCCTTTATGGTAATGATTTTAGACAACGGTCATTCTGTTTTTGCTTTCCCTGAATTTTTGCTTTATTTCGAGCCATGCCAGAGCCCTGCTATGTTTTCAAAATAGCGATAAGTGGTTCCAGATTGATACTGCATCTTCCTCAGTGACGAGCACGATTGAATGCTTCTTCACAGCGGTGGAGAGTTCCTAATAGATTATGAACGTTCCTCAATAGAAATCAAACCGTTCTTCCAGCAGTAACACAGACTGCTCAAAATCTGCTGATCGTTTAACAGTAATTTATGAGACCTTCCTAAATCAACGGTGATCATTTCTGACTCTGAGGAAATTGCTTGATGTGCTTTGCCAGCTTTCAGAGGGTAACGTTTTATAGCAGAATTAGAGTGATAGATCAGCACATGGTATGGCATGCATGAACCATCAGGGAAGTTTCTAGTATTTGTGAATGTTTACGATGTATTTATTTAGACATTTTATATACCGTCGTTCCATGTAAAGATCACAACAGTTTACAATAATGACATTCATAGGTATAAATCAGCAGAGAATGATGGATTACATAGGAAGTATTCATAAACAGACCTTAACATCTATCAACTGAATTCTCAAGTACATATTAAAGATCAGGACTTGAGACACAAAGTACAAAAATAAAATAAATAACAAATGTCACAAATCATTCTGTGCGTAGTACAATCTCTTGTTAAATTGTTTATCTTGTATCAATTAGTATCTTTTGTCTGTCTCTTTATTTTAGTTCTCTACATTCTGATGTTTTAAATTAGGTTGAATGCATTTTTAAATAACCACATCTTTAGTTCACTTTTAAATCTCTTTGTCTGTTATCATACGTAGCCAACAGTCCTAAGTAACTATGCAGCTATTTATTTATTTATTTATTTATTTTTATATACCGACATTCGATCTGAGATATCACATCGGTTTACATTCAGGTACTATAGGTATTTCCTACTTCAGTTTCTCTTCTATCTCAACATGGGTAGTTCCCTTGAGGTCTGTTCCGACCACATTAGGGCCAACTCCCCCCCCCCCCCCCCCCCCCAATGCTTAAGGAGACTCCAGATGTAGAATTCTGCATGTAAACCTTTATTGCAGACAATCATGGCCGCAACATACACTGGATAGCATAAATAGCATACATTAACCATCAACTTCAAGTACAATTCTATAACTGGAGGCCTAAACAGCCCAACTTTAAGCCACGTCTATTTCCAATAACTCTCCAGGTGACCATCCCCCTCTGTAACTGTCAACTAGGCCATTGACAGAAGCTACTCCCTTTTATTTGTTTTCGACCAATGACATCTCTTCTGCTGGGGTTGGGGGGGGGGGGGGGATTTACCAGGAATTCCGGGGCTCCACAATCTGTAGATTACCCAGTTTGAGCGCTGTTCATGGGTTGTTTCCCCCACTCCCCACAGCAACCCTTCCATTATCGAAGTGGAAGTGACCTGCTGCTCTCACTAAATCCCTCCTGCTTCTGTCCAGGTGGGCTTTGCTACACGCTACAGGCATAAACCCCTCCCCTGCGGGGGCTACTTGCACTGGCTCAACTCAACAAGTCAAACCGTCTGCTGGTCACTCTGCCCCATTGATGCTGTGACAGCTTGGTATTAAATATGGTGATCACATGTCTCAGTGCCAATTGGTCAAGTTAAGTCCGTCTTGTTTGTTTACCTCATCATGTCTGGATATCATGAAATTGGTTAGTAAATCCCCTCTCCCCCACACCGACAGGCTAACCCACTAAGCCGTCGGAAACTCATTTGTCTCAATGGGGGCACATTGAGCTGCCGCAGTTCCATTGCAGACTTGCAGGTTGCTGGCACTCTCCGTATGGTGCTTGTGCCACACAGAGGTTGGATGGACCATGTGGGATGATTCCACTCTTCTGGAAAAAAAATCAATTAAAAAGTGATTTGCACATTGTGTTTCTTTCTAGATCACCAGATTAAAAATTGACCGAAACCCCTTTGCCAAAGGATTCAGAGACTCTGGAAGAAACAGGTAAACGTTAAGAAGTCTTTAAAATTTTCCTTTCCATTTTGTACTATACTGCTATGAAATCTACCTCAATACAAGGGCAGTGCTTCTATTAGGCAAACTGGGCGGTTGCCTAGAGCAGTGGTCCCCAACCCTGTCCTGGGGGCCCACCAGCAAGTCGGGTTTTCAGGATATCCACAATGAATATGCATGAGAGAAAATTTGCATGTTATGGAGGCAGTGCATGCAAATTTGCATGTTATGGAGGCAGTGCATACATATTTTTATCGTCAAGCCCCTATGTTTTTGCATACTGCAGGGGTCGTCGAGTAGGTTCTGCTGCTATTTCTGCTAGCAATCGTTTATTTAGTGGCGGGACCGTACAGGCAAAGAAAAGACAGTCCCCTGCCCGCTGGAGTTTACAATCTCGTCGGGTCGGACAGACAAGACACATAGGAGGAACTTTGCTCGCTGTAAAACGTCCAGAGGGGTTGCTGTGGTAGTTTAAAAGTTAGAAAAGAGGACCCAGAGGCTGGTGGCAAGCAGATTTATTGAGGCGTAAACTTCGAGGACTTTCATGTGGATGGACACACGCACCTGTGGAGACCCAACCCAGAGAGTGCACCCAACACAGAGGAATGACCCTAAGGGGGGGGGGGGGTCAATATTCAGTGGACCGGTGAGGGAACCCGGATATTCAGTGGAACATAACCAGATAACGGTTCAGCTAAATATTTGAGGTTAACATCACCTGGATAAAGCTATCTGGGCACCTTTAGGACAGGAAACTTTCCCCTTTACTTACTCAGCTAATTTCAACTGGGCAGCACTGAATATTCAGTGGTCACCAGTTAAACTTTAGCCTCACTCCCAGAATGCCTCCATCACTGCCTCTTTGTAAGGGTAAGGAGTTACCTGGATAAGATTTAGCCAGAAGTGCAGGGGGATTAATGAAATCTTGGGTTTGGTCTGGGTTGGTTGAAAAACTTAGCTGGACAAACTCTTTGGATATCAACCTCAGTAAAGTTTTGAGACTTGGAAAGATCAAGGCAGAGTGAGTTCTGGGGGAATACAGTGCACACATTGAGTTTGCATGGATTACCACTCTCGCGCTCTCTCTCTCTCTTTATACGATGTCATACGCTTGTGTGTTGATCACTCTGGAGTAACTTTTCAAAGGAGTTTCGCTTGTAAAGGTAGGAAATCCATCCACAAATAGCATTTACTCGCCAATATGCTATTTTATAAATGTTGCTCATATGCACCTACTTTCAATTGTGTGCATACATTTTACCAGCAGGAATAAAGGGTCGGGCTAAGGGAGTTTTGGGGCATGGCTCAGAAGTACCCACGATAGATGGCATGCTATTATTTGTAAGAGATATGTTTACATAAGCGCCAAAAACCATATTCCTACACTTTTACAGCTGCTCATTGATTGGCGCAAGTGGAATTGCACTTGGCTGTTGGCTGCAGGTCTTGGTGAACTGATTGGGGCTCAGGGAGGTCAGGGTACAGTGCTAGAACTGGCAGAGGAATCAGTGAACTGGGGATTTCAAGTCGGCGTGCAAGTATTTTCAAAATGGTATTTGTGACTAACGAGAAAGCATCTAGTTCCCTTTCACCGATGATGCATAGACTTTTCCTTGGCATGACTTTTTTTTATGAGGGATATTTATAGGAATGGCAAATGCACCAAGATGCAGTGCGACATCCTGTTTCCAGGAACACCGAACCGCGGTGGTTGCACCCAGCATCCAGGAGGTAATTTCTGGAGCACCGGCGCACTTGGGAATGTCTTGCCAGCCTGCCCTTCTAGCAGCAAGTCCCTGACTGGGATCATCCCAGGCAAAGCACAAATAAACGTGACAGCTCTTGGTTTCTCTCACTTTTCTTTGGGATTTCAGTGAGGTGCAGGCCAGGAGTTGGCAGATCACAGTCAAAGATTTTTTCATTTGACTAAGACCCAGTGTGGGAGGATACTGTCACATCCAATGGACGGCGCTCGAAACCAGTTGACTACAATATGCTGCTTTGTGACAGAGTTGGTTTTAATCATTTTTTTTTTTTAATTCTTGTTTGCTTTTCTTGGAGAACATCCCTGAGAATCAAATAAAATATCCTTGGCTGGCTTGAGCTCTGGAAGAAAAAAGCATTTGGCTCCTAAATGGAGACAGCAGGATAGGAGTAGATGCCTCAGCATCATATGGATTGTAAAATGTCAAACTTCCTCGTTCAACCTTCACTTTTCTGCGAGTGTCACTGGATCTTTTCTCATCGATGCTTTTTTTTTTTTTTTTTTTTTAAACCAATTTGTAGGAGTTTTCCCATCCCTCTACATATTAATCAATCAATATTCTAGGTAGAGTTCCCCATCGGGACTATTTTTTTTTTTTTTTCAGATAAGCTCATCCAAATCCTGAGTTTACCCCATGAAATGTACCCCAGTTTTATTAGAGAAAAATAAAACAAAAAAACAAAAAAATTACAGGTCCCAGCATGCAATGAAGCAAAACCAGGTCTGGAAAAAATGGAGCTACCTGGCAACCCTAATTTCTAGGTTAAAGCCTGGTGACCACCTGGACGAAAGCAGGCTTACGATTTGAGAACATCTCCAAAACAGTAGTCACAAAGCTTTTCTGTTAATTCTCAATCCACAGCAACCTGGGTCTGTTAGGGCAGTGCTGATCATCTTAAAGTCTGCTGAGAACTGTGGATATATTTATAATTTCATGCTGTGCGCTCGCCGTGCCCTTTCGGCTGGGAATGTCCTTTGTAAATTTGGTCGCAGGATCATAATACTCTAGAGATGGATCTGAAGAGGCAATTGCGCTGCACTTAAACATGTAGTTCATTCTCCGTTCTTGTTCATAAGTATATGAAAGTAAAACAAGGCACTCAAATAGGACCCAATAAAAAACATGTCGGCATTCCTGCGTACTCCAGCAAGAGCTATAAGCAAGCAGGGCCTGATTTTCAAAAGTAAATACATGCTTAAATGCACTTCATCCATGTAAGATTGCTGCAATGTATGTCACTGAATTGTCAGTAGGATTTACCCACGTTATGTGGATTTTACTTAAGTAAATGGCTTTTGAAAACTGCTACAATAATAGTTATATTTACATTTGTAAATCCTTTTGAAAATGACCCCTAAGAGCATATGTAAGCTCAGAGAATTCAAATCCCCCCCCCCCCCCCCCCCGAGGTTGATAACCAGGACTATGAACATTGATTGGCGACCTTCAAAAAGCCCCATTGCTTGACCTAATGGAGCTGAACTGTCCTATTACAGCTATCAGAAGAAGGTGCTCATTACCCCAGCATTACCAGTATGGTGCACATTATTAACAGGTGATTTCCAACGTGTTCCCTGATGTAGAACTTTGTGGGGACTAAAGTCAAGAAGAATCACAAAGAAAACTCACTCGCTAGAGAACCACACACGTCACTGTCAAAATTCTCTTCCAAATGCCGTTTCACTCTGCCGCAGCAGACAAAAAGGTTTCGATCCTTTTGCAGGTTTTTCTAATAGAAGTGTTTAGCTCATCACTATTCTTTTTTTTTTTTTTTGGTAGTTTATATTTCATTCTACCATTCTGTTTTGAAGTCCGGTTCTTACAGTGAAAGAAAAAAAAAAAAAAGGTTTTCCAAGGCGTACGTGCATAGGAAGTGCGAGGTTTGACAAAGGGTGACCCACTGATCATCTTTCGCTCAGCTCCTAAAAAGCACACTTAAATCATTTAAATAACGTAGGAAAATTAAAATATATGGAAAAATTGGGGAACTGGGCTAATTAGATTTTTTTGTATTTTCCATTTTCTTTCTCGTGACTTCTGCCTTTAGCATATTTGCCTGCTTTTCTTGTGGTTCTCGCTTCTTTATTTTGCCGTTCCGGAGTCACCGCATCACTTTTGCATTACTGTACAAGTTCTCCTTCGGGGAAAGACGCTCACAGTAGCAATCCTACCATTCACCCAGGACCAGGAATTCGATTCATATTTTTGGACTGTGGTTTGATTTTTTTTTTTTTCCCACCTCCTTCTCCCCTCCCCCACCCATAGGTGATTAAAATAAGATTCCAGTTCCTGTGTTCCAGGAAGTATTTCAACTTTTCTTGGGGAGAACAGACTCTCTCTTCACCCCATTTGGGCTGCAAATTCATTTTTTTTTTGTAATAATTTCCTTTGGTTTCCCTGGGTGCTGGCAGGAGCATCGCTTTCTCTGGTTCGGAAAGGCCTTGCATATTTATATTCATTGTTACTTAGTGCGTGGGTGTCATTCAAGCCAGCTAGAAAATTTGGGCCGAAGGTTCTTTTGTGAAGAGACTGGGGTTTAAGAGATGGAGGGTAAGGGAAGCACAAGAAAAAAAAAAAAATCCCATTCGTTGCTTTCAGCAAAACTAAAAATAACCTTGGAAACCAATCAGCTTTATGAGGCCTGAGAAAATGCTGAGTGGCTGGTGCCAGAATTTTTTTTTTTATTACACCTCTGGAAGCGGTCATGGGCTGGGCCAAGCTAGCCCATGACCAGGTCCAGTTTGGCTCCTTGGCCCCAGTCATTACTCGAAAGCGATGTTTGGTGGCCAGGTGCTGGGCGCACGCACGGCACGTTTTTTGGAGGGAGCCGGTCGGTGGCCTCCGGGTGAGGGCTGTTGCTGTGATGGGGAGGCTAGATGGGCGGGGAAAAGATGGGTTAAACATGGGCAAACACCTGGGATAATTGTGAATGAAAACTCGTGACCCAGAAGCCACGGTTATGGCTGGTTCTGATTGAGCTGGGGTCAAAATGAAACCAACAAAACAAACACCCCCCCCCCCCAAAAAAAAAAACAAAACATAGTTATGAGCTAGGCCACAAATACTTTGTAGAATGGATGAATCCATGAATGGAACATCTGCAAAACATGTGCAAATGGGACTTGATCTCAGCAAGCCTGCTCTCTTTTAGCTTTAGGAGAAGAAACAGCAAGAAATCTCATGTGATTTCCAGGGGTAGCAGAACGCCCTTCTGGTTGGGGGAGGAAACCAAGCTCTGCCCCCAACTCCACCCAAGCTCCGCCTACATTCCCACTACATTCCCAGTTAGTCATTCGATCTTACATACATTCTCTGCATAAATCACAGAGTAGAATTATTCATTCCCAGACCAAAGAAATGCAGACATTGTGGTAAAGAAGAAAAAGACAAAAACAGCATTACTAATAGAAATGCCAGTTCTAAGTGTCTCTTCTGTACTACATGGAGAGAAGGCCATCAAGTACCAAGAGTGAGGGCTATTATGTTAAATATCATTCCCCCCCCCCCCCCACAAGAAAAATGACAAAGACTTGGTATTGCCCACATACAGGCGATTCAGTAAAGTCCGCGGGAGAGCGGGCAAACACCCGCTCTCCTGTGCGCGCGATTCACTATGCTAATTAGGCCCGGCAGTAAAACCAGGTAAAAGGAGGCGCTAGGGACACTAGCGCGTCCCTAGCGCCTCCTTTTGGACCGGAGCGGCAGCTGTCAGCGGGTTTGACAGCAGACGCTCAATTTTGCCGGCGTCGGTTCTCAAGCCCGCTGACAGCCACAGGTTCTGAAACCGGACACCGGCAAAATTGAGCGCCCGGTTTTCGACCTGACAGCCGCGGGACGACTTCAATTTTTTTTTTTTTTTACTTTTGGAAAGTTTCAGGACCTCAGACTTAATATCGCCATGATATTAAGTCGGAGGGTGCACAGAAAAGCAGTAAAAACTGCTTTTCTGTGCACTTTCTCGGTGCCCAAAGAAATTAGCGCCTACCTTTGGGTAGGCGCTAATTTCTGAAAGCAAAATGTGCGGCTTGGCTGCACATTTTCCTTTCTGAATCGCGCAGGAATACCTAATAGGGCCATCAACATGCATTTGCATGTTGCAGGCGCTATTAGGTTCGGGGGATTGGACGCGTGTTTTCGGCCCTTACTGAATAAGGGGTAAGGGAAAATGCGTGTCCAATGACAGGTTAACAGTGCGCTCCATTGGAGCGCACTGTACTGTATCAGCCCGATAATATGGTATTATGTTGAAGCTGTCGAGCCTTTCTCATTTTTTTGGGGGGGGGGGGGGGTAGGAGTGGTGGCAGCAGCTGGAGACAGAGCAACAGGAGGAAGAGTGGGAGCAGGGAGAAGAGAGTAAGAGGAGGAGAAGCAAGTAGAGGAGAGAAGGGGGCGTGGAGATGGGGAGAGATGTGGGGGGTGGAGAGGGATGTGTACGGTGAGGAAGAGAGGAAGCATTGAGGACAGGGAGAGAGGTGGGATGGGGAGATAGGTGGGGTACTGAAGGGAAACAGGAAGGGGCTGAAGAGGAGGCAGGAGAGAGCGAGCGGTATGGGAGCCAGGATGAGAAGCTGCCTCCAAGAAAAACAACAAAGGCTCTGCAGCCCTAAAGTAATCTGCTGTGCCTTTGCTGTAGAGAGGGGGTAAGGACAGGAGGGGTGTGGGAGCAGGGGTAAGGAGAAGGAGAGGGGCCTGAAACAGAGGAGGAGGTAGAGAAAGGAAAGCAAAGGGAGAGGTAGGGTATTGAGGGAGGCCGAAGGGAGCAAGGGTGGAGAGAGTCTGGGGCTGATGGGAGAAGAGGTGGATGGGGGAGGGAGATGGGAGGTGAGATGTTGTTGGGGTAGTAGAGAGGCCTGGCCCCCACTCACCCTGGTTCCTTTCTCCCCCCCCCCCCCCCCTAAACTCTTTACTCTCCCTGGTTCATTTCCCACCCATGGATCCCTAGTTCACTCCCTCCCTGCCCCTCTGGATCCTCTCACTCACTTTCAACCAGACAAGAGCTGCTCTGGGGTGTCCTCCCTCTTATTGCCTCCCACCCTCCTGCTGGGGGTGGGGTAAGAGTCGGGCTTTGAGCCACTTGGGTTAAAAGTGCAGCATTCAGGCTCCAGCAGGGGAGGCGGGAGAAGGCCAGGGGAGATGGAATGAGTCAGTGAGGGAGGGACTGCGCCGTCCACTGCCACCAATGCCTTCTTTTTCCAGGGTGGGCAGGAAGGAGGGGGTAACATCCATGCTTGCCAGCTGAAATGTCTTTGGGGGGGGGGGGCATGACTCCTGTGGCCTCCCCCACCTGTTCCACCTCCTATGTATATTTCCTAGGAATAAATAGGGCCTATAATATTGTATTCTTTTCTCTAACTCTGTAAGTCAAGGAGGGCTTGACCTAGAGATTGTAATGAGGTTTGTTTATGATCTGCACACACAAATTCTGTTTACAAAATATTTTGCTGTGACTCTAAAAACTTTAGAGGATAACTTACTGCATATACAACAGGTGCATATATGGCTGTGTGTATCAGGTATGTGCATATTATAAAATACACGTAAGTGCACCACTTCCATCTCCATGCAATGCATTGAACATGCATGCTTTTCCTTCTAATTTAAAAAAAATATACACGTGCATATTTTACGCATGAAAATAAAGAAGGACTTTCTGGCATAAAACCCAGTTTATATGCCTAAGTCAGTATCTTCTACAACGTGCGCGGGTTTTCCAGTTCCTTCACCAGTTGGCCTAGTCCTCCTACTCCAGGTCACCAAGACCCTCCTGGTTCTTCACCCAAACCTCCCACCCAGCCAATGGTACACCAAAAACAAGTCAGATATCAGTTACGCAAGATAATTAGCCAAGCGTATATGCGTAAGTCTCTTTTTTTTAAAATAGCAATTTGCACGTGGAACTGTTGGCCTCGCTCTGGAGTGCTCCTAGACCGCCCCTTTATTCCCCATGCATATATGTGTGCGTGAAATGTGAAGTATGTACATACTTTGAAGCTTTATAAAATAACAAATACGCTACTTACACACGTAACAACATGAAAATCCACCCCTTTGAATCGTAAGTGAGGAATCATCCAAAGAATTGAGTTGGAAATAGGAGCAGATACATTTTAAGAAGCATGAATTGTGTTGTACAAATAGAATATTCTTAATATCAAAGGATATGGTATACTCCTTTTATTGTCAAAATGCATTGGAAGACAATTTTGGATACTTTATCTAATGTTTATTTTTTGGATTTTAAACCAGTATCAAAACAAGTTTCAAACTTATTCAGTGAGCAAGAAATGCTCACTGAATAAATTTGTCACATTTGTGAATACATTCGTAAGTATGAGATAGCGTTCTCTTCTTTGCAAAAACTTTCCCCGCTGGATTTAATGCAGAATCTTTCATGTGACCAGTACAAATCTGATGCATGTTTTCATGAAAGGCCAAATCCCATTGGGCTAATCTCTAAGAGGTCTGCTGGAGACTGAGAAGCGTGAGGAATTCTTGTGAACAGTAATTCAAAATCAGATGGTCGTTTACAATCTGCTTCTCTGAATCTTTGGAGCACAGTGAAGATAAAAGAGCCACATTTTTTTTTTAATTTTTGTAAGCAGGGAGAGTATGCCAGGTTTGACGTTTCTCATTATCCGTGCGACCGCTGGTGCCTATCAGCAAGGGCCCATTCGTTTCATGCCCGTGCTGGTGGTGAAGATCCCAAAGGACTGGAAGCACTTACCGCTGCTCATCCCATCAGCCCTTGCTCTCCCATGCAGAAATTGTCTGGTTTCCCCTCTCGCAGGCTCAGCGTCCTGGAAGACTGAGAAAAAAAACAGATTTCTTTCCAGAATGAATGATCAAGCTGTGACCCAATCCACCACATCAGCAAGGAGGAGCCATGTGGAATGAATTAAGGACTGAAATCTTTGGGACATCTTTTTTTCTTTTTTCATTCAATGGGATTGTTTGATTTATTGCCTATTATTAAAACTTTATAGCACTGGAAAAAATAACAAAGATGAAAAGATACAACCACTTTTGATACCTATTTAAAGGCAGATTTTATTTTTCAAAAAATGAGCAGGCAGTAAAAACTCTGATTAGAGTAAAAACTCATGATTAGAGTTGTGGTTGAAGGTAAATAGCTCCTTCCCACAATCAAAGTGAAGATGTTCTTTGTTCTTTTATTTCTCAATGAGATAAATAATTATGGTCATAAATATATAAATATAAATAAATATATATATATATATATATATAATATATATTATATATATATTATAATATATATATATATAAATAAAGATAAATAATTATGGTCATAAACAGCACTCGTAGCCCCCCTCAAAGGGCCAACGCCACACACTAACCAAGCAAGCATCTACAGCCCGAAATCTGCCACAGCTACCGCTCCTCAACCCAACACACACACAGCTGTGCTCGAAACTCTGGAACCCACGTCCACCTTAGAAATAGCGAACATCCTTAAGAAGATAAAACCGTCCTCTCACCCCTTAGACCATATACCATCAAACCTACTGAGTTCAATCCAAGACATCATTGCCAAGCCAGTTGCAGATATCATCAACTGCTCCCTCGCCCAAGGCCAAGTTCCTGACCAACTCAAGTTAGCACTTCTCAAACCTCTCCTCAAAAAACCCAACCTTCCCACTACAGATCCGGCTAACTATAGACCTATAGCTAACCTCCCTTTGCTAGCTAAAATTATGGAGAAAATTGTCAACAGACAACTTTCAGAATTCCTCGATGACAACAATATCCTCACCTCTAACCAATATGGATTCCGGAGGAAAAAGAGCACCGAATCTTTACTGGCCACACTAACGGACACCATTATCTTCAATCTCGAAAAAGGTCAACCTTGTCTACTCGCACTACTGGATCTCTCCTCAGCGTTCGACACCGTGAACCACTCTAGCCTACTACTTCGACTAACAGACATCGGCATCACAGGAGCAGCGTTCAACTGGTTTAAGTCTTTCCTAGAGAACAGAACATACAAAGTTAAGATAAACAGCAAGGAATCTCACCCCATCCAATCCAAGATGGGGGTACCACAAGGATCATCACTCTCCCCCACCCTCTTCAACATCTACCTTCTCCCTCTCTGCAACTTACTTACTAACCTCAAGCTTACCCATTTCTTATACGCGGATGATATACAAATTCTCATCCCCATCACGGAGACCATACACAAAACCATGGCCTACTGGAAAAATTGCCTCTCATCCATCAATGATCTCCTAACCAGCCTCAATCTGGTTTTAAACACCAACAAAACGGAAATCCTCATAATAGCACCAAATCAATCTGCCCCACCAACATCCGTCAACTCTCCAGACACCTCAGGATATGCCACCACACCTCAAGTCAGAGATCTGGGAGTAAACAGACTCAGCCTCAATAATTTCATAAACAACACCACAAAAGAATGCTTCTTTAAGCTCCAAGTGCTAAAGAAATTAAAGCCCCTTCTACTCTATAGGGATTTCCGCACAGTAGTCCAGGCCATCATTCTCCCTAAGTTGGATTACTGCAATTCACTCCTGCAGGGCCTTCCGGCCTGCACCACCAAACCACTGCAGATGGTACTAAATGCCACTGCAAGGATCCTTACCAACGCAAAAAAAAGGGACCATATCACCCCGATCCTCCAGCATCTCCATTGGCTTCCCATCAAATACAGGATCCAGTTCAAAACCTGCATGATGATTCACAAGGCCCTACATAACATCTCTCCACTCAACCTAACCTTCCAGCTTCAACTACACTCTTCTAACAAACCAACCAGAATGGCTTATCAGAACAGAATGATCACCCGACCTGCAAAATCCACCCTGAGGAGACGTGCTCTATCCACAGCGGGCCCATCCCTCTGGAACTCCCTACCACCGGACCTCCGCCTTGAGCCGTGCCACACCACTTTTAAAGTGAAACTCAAGACTTGGCTCTTCCGGCAAGCTTTCCCAGAGAGCTAAAAGCAAGAAAAATCAATCCACACTTATTGTCTTTCAGCAACAATGTAGTGTCTATTTAACAGTGTCTATGCTGCTTCGGTTACAGTGTCTATAATGTAGTGTCTATATTGCTTCAGTTTTATATTTCCCAGTTGTTCTCTAAGTTGATCCCAGTTGTTTTATAATAGATTGTACCTTATTATAGATTACCCGTTCATTTTTTCAACATGTTCCTTGTAAATCGCCTCCCCGGCGATAGTTAACTCTGTTAAATGTGAACCGGAGTGATATGTATTGTATACAGGAACTTCCGGTATATAAAAGCTAAAAATAAATAAATAAATATGAATTGCATATAAAGATAATCAGAATATATGTTTTTATTGCTGCATGCCCTTTTGCTGAGGGCTTGTAAGAGTGCTAGGGTCTTTCTACAATCTCTACAGGCTTTGAGCAACCAAGAGGCATTTAATGACCATAGTGCTAGGCAGAGCTCCAAAGCATCCCGTGTGAAGTCCAAGCCAGTAGGAAATAATTCAGATATAAAGGGGATTTTGTTGTATTCTTTGAGGTCATGCGAACCCGTGGCCCTCTGATGCACCTCATTTTAAAATGACATGAAAATATCAATGATATTTGTCATATTGTTTTGCATTGTTTCTCTTACAAAACACAAAAATTAACAAGTCTTTGTTTTTGTCATTTCAGCACATGCTGTTCGCAAAAGATAATGCTCACTAAAAACGAAACAGAAATTAATACAATGGAAAGGCAGAACACAATAATTGAAAAAAAAATGGAAAATAAAAATGAAATTCTTTTCCATGCCTACCCCTTCTAATTTTCAAGGCCCTTATTGATTCAAATATTTGTTGTGGGTGTACAAGGTATGGTTCACGGAGAAGTTTCCCTGAAATGGGTTTGAAATACTTCCCACTTCGGTTTCAAAGACATGCATACGTTTTTTGTGAAACCCTTTGAAATGTATTTCAAATGTATTTGAGGGAAAGGTGAACGAGATCTTTGTCATCTCTCACACAGATGGGAAAAGACCAAATTGGCCAAGCAGACTGAATTTCATCTTTTCTAGCATATCGCTTCCTTTCTATGCAAGAAGCCTGCATGCACACCAAAAGGTTCGAAGATGTGCTAGTGGTCAAGCATTTTCATGATATCTATCATGAAGAGTTAAAATTAAAACTACCACTCACTTCATCTACAGGCAGGCACTGTGTCCACACCTTTGGGTTTTTATTTTTGGACTTTGTTCTCTTGCCCATATGTTCCCACTGGTATTTTCTGCTAAGTG
The DNA here is from genome assembly GCF_901001135.1 of Rhinatrema bivittatum. Taxonomy (NCBI): domain Eukaryota; kingdom Metazoa; phylum Chordata; class Amphibia; order Gymnophiona; family Rhinatrematidae; genus Rhinatrema; species Rhinatrema bivittatum. Next base: position 47,890,811 of record NC_042629.1, read on the forward strand.
TACTCAGCAGTAGCCTGAGGATGGACTACCATTGTATGTGGAGGGACGACTTCTGTAGAACAGTCTAGCCGTTTAAACACAACTCAAGATCATCTAAATTTTGCATTTCCAGCATCTGCACATCCTGGGCGAATTTAGGAAGCAAATTCCAGTAATAAGAAAGTCCTAGTCGAGAAAAACGTGCAAAACAAATGACTACCAGTTGGTACAGTACTAGAAAACAATCTGGTGCCAGGTCCTTGCACTGAATACACCATTTTTATTGAACTTGTTCTGTTTTTGTTTTGGCTATCACCTTTTCTTTTTAGAGAAATTTGTGGGCAATAAGATGTGTATAAGATGGATAGGACAGCTGCCATTTGAAATATGTTGGGATGATTTTCTTGAGGGGAAAGTGAAAGCATTAAAACAAAATAATCTTGTTAACCAAGATGGATGCACTGTCCCTTGCCAAAAGGGAGGATTTCCTACCCTGATTTCAAAAGTTGCCATATAGTGACCTGGCTATGAAATAATCTGTTATGACTGCCATTTTGGGATGTTGCTACAGTGCATCTTCACTGCAAATTCCTGAAGAGTTAAGATTCAAATTCTGCCAGAAGCAAATATGTCATATGGTAAAGTGAGATTATTACTGTTAGCAGTATCATTTTCTTTACAAAAAAGAAACCAGCCACAAAGACAAGTGGGGTTGAAGATGAGCTTCATTGTTAGTGTTTTTAAGAATTTGTATAGAGTGGGTGCAGCTACAATACTACAAAATTCATTACATTTGGCAGAGTCATAACTGCTTTATGCTTGTGTGGAGCCAATGGCACACAGATGTGTACAATAAATTTAATGCAAAACACTCTGGGAGCAAAGCTGACCCAGCTATGCAGAGGACCTGGGTTTGAATCCTGGGTTAGGTCTTCCATGCCCTTGGACCAGCTGGGGATGCCACAGAGGCAGTGTTCATAGCCATTGGAGAGGGGAGAAAGGAATCTGTCATTACTCAACAGTGACACCTAGTGGCTGGACTTAGGACTCCTAACTGCAGGGTTCCAGAAGCCGTGATGGTGTGCGGCTCCTGGCTGAGGACTGTTGTTGCACCGACTGAGCTAAGGGAATTGAGAAAGGGATAGAAAATAGGGGCCACCCCTAGGCAGTTGTGAATGAATGCTCATAGTACTGTAGCCCAATTGAAGCCAATTCTGACTGATCTGGAAGCCTTAAAGGAGCAGGAGGAAAATACTGGGCCAAGCTACCTCCTAAATTCTCTGCGGGCAAATATATCATGACAAATGCAATGCATTGAACAGTCAGCTGGTGAACATAGAAAATATGGTTTTACAGCAGGTTTTAAAAACCAAAATCTGTGTGTTTCAGTGGTCCAGGGAAAAGACTATTTGGGATATAACATGCACGTCATTAAAAACCCCTGCATTGGGAGAAATTTAATTTAAACTGCAGGAGGAAGCTAAGCTTTTGTTACAAGATCTTGTATCTTGGGGGCAGATCAGTTCTGTTTCTGGATATTGAACACCACCTGCTTGATTAATTTACAGCTGACAAGGTGACCTTTCGATGAGCATTTGCAGCTTGTCAAAAGAGGTTAGGCTCTTCCCTTTATTGAATTAGGTGTACTTGTTGATTTATGCTTTTTTTTTTTTTTTTTTAAAGATATTTCTTATTTTTGTTTTATTTTCATTTCCAGGACTGGCCTGGAGGCCATTATGGAAACCTATGCTTTCTGGAGACCGCCTGTGCGCACCCTCACCTTTGAGGATTTCACTAGCATGCAGAAGCAGCAAGGTTAGTCACCGGAATGGGCACCGAAATGCTGGAACGGAATGGGGAGTCCTTTTGTTCCTATTGAAGCTGTTTGAACCACTGACTATGGATTTCATGACTGCCAAAAGAGAAAGGGAGGGAAAAAAGCATATGTAGGTGATCAAACAGCTCCATAGTAACAGAACTTGTGTTCAGTATTAAAATATTGAATACGCAAAACACTAAACAATGCAGGTCTTTTTTATTTATTTTTTATTTTATTTTTTAGGCAGGGGGTGCAGGAGGCTGTGCCCAGTTATTTCTTCCAGGTTTCCAGCTCAGTCGGAACCAGACTTTATTGAGCTACATTGCTGTAAACCCTAATTTGCAATTACCTGGGATTTTTTATTTTCTACATGCTTCTCCCACCCTAGCCACCTCAATGCAATTCCAGACCAAGCACCAAGATTCAAGAAGTCTGCTAAGATGAGGCACACTTTGTCAAGGTCTCTTCCTTTAAACATAATGTGGGAGAACAGCTGTAGTGAATCAGGCTCATAATCATATATTCAATCCATAAATTGTCCATCATATTCAGAAATAATCGATGACACTCCCTATTACTGTTTCTTTGAAGAAATATTTACCAGTGTTGCTGCTGAGTCTACCCGCTGTGAGCCTCGTATCACGATCTCTTATACTGGAACTTCCTTTTCACTGAAAAATGTTTGCGTCTTGCACATTATGAATACTTTGGAGATATTTGAATATCTGTATCATATTCTCCCCTACTCTTTTTCTCTCTTCTAGGGTATAAATATTAGGTCATTAAGTTTAATCTCAGACCCCACAGCATATTGATAGCCCTTCTCTGGACCGCCTCTGCTCTCTCTCTATTTTTGGAGAGCTGACCTCCTTAATTTTGGAAATTTGAAACTTCCATACCATACCACAGAGCTCTGCCAGTGGAAAAAAATACAGTCAAAAAAAATGTGTTGTTTGAAGATCTGGACTTTTAAAAGCATGATCTCGGGCATGAATTCTGCTTCTCCGTTATTAAATGCACATGCAGATAGGAGAGCCAGAGAGCCAAGAATTCAGTAAATACTTTAATTGGAATATATTTTCAAACTCTAGGATGAACCTGACCCAGATTTTTATTATTAGAAAATATGTGGCTTATTTCCTCAGCTTCAAGAAAGAAGTGTTTGAATAATTCAGCGTCACTTTGAAAAAAAGAGAGGTTCTGTTAGCTAAGGGTAGTGGTAATTTTATTTTAATTCATAGATTTGCTAAAAAAAAAAAAATCAAACCAGTGTACAATTAAATAGAACCATTAATACCATAATCTGAACACAAAAGACAATTGTCATAAGACGAGTTACAAGAAAAGGAAAACCATAAAAATTAAAAAGACCTTAAATATAATATAATATGTGGCAAAATAGACGAAAAGAAACAATCAAACCTAATAAAATGTGATCGATAAAAGTTAATTAAAAACCTGGGCAAACAACCAGGCTTTAAGAAGCGTCCTATACTTGAGATACTATTTCTCTGTTCTTAAATCAAAGGGGAGATGATTCCACATTAATGGAAAGTAGTCTGCCTGGTGCTATCTAATCTCATCTCACGAGGGGCTAGGATGCTTAAGTAATTCTAGTTGTGATGATTGAAGAGTTCTAGTGGGTCCATAAGGAACACTGGTGGCCCTCTGTATAATGCCCGGTAAGTGAGAGAGAGCACTTTAAACAGAATTCTGTACTGTACTAGCAACCAGCAACGGTCCTGCAATAACAGCGTTAGCAGGATTACATTTTGATGCCCCCAAAATAATCCCGGCCATGGTATTTTGTAACATCTGTGCCCTTCTCATGGAAATCTCTAAGATACCTAAATATAGGGCATTACAGTAATCTATACAAATGCAGGAGGCGCCCATGAATTCTGGGAGACGTGGGCCTGCCTGCTTGTCTTGAAAACTTTTAAGTTTCTTTTGGAAACGCCTTGGGAGGAGCGGGACATGGGGGTGGGTTTAGGGATCCTGCAGCTTGCTGTTTGTTTCTGTAAGTGGAACTTTTCACATGTGAAGGAAAACTGGGAACACTTCCAGTGTCTGTAATTCCGATGAACAGGTGAGACCTGGGAGAGGTTTATTAAAGCCCAAGCCTTTGGTTTTATTTTTATTTTTAATTTTTTTTTTACGCAGAACAGGGCAATTTACAGAACGTCCGCATGAGGATAGAGTATGCGGGTACTTTTTACCTGCAGACTGTGTGCCAAGTTCCAAAGAGAGATATCATGCAACCTGACCTGTTTTGTGGCACCCCAGGACTGGTGTTGCCTACCTCTGTTATGCATTAGTATTTTAAACCGCTTTAATGTTTTCTTTTCAAATTGAAGTGCATATCAAATAAATAAATACTCTCCATTTCCTGTCTTTCTTTTCTTTTATTTATTTATTTATTTAGACATTTTATGTACCGTTGTTCCATGTAAAAGATCACAACGATTTACAAAAGTAACATTCATAGCTATAAATCAACAAGCAATGATGGGCGACGGAGGTAGTTTTAGGCATTAACATCTATCAATTGAATTGTTCCGATACATTTGACGAAAGGTTTAAGACATGGTCGAGGGGTAGAGAAAGATAAAATAAGATAGAATAATATAATGGATTTCACATTTTAGTCATTGATTCTATCGATTCTTTCATTCTCTTTGTGCTTCGGTTAGTATCCTTTGACCTTCTTGTTGTTGTTCCTTTCTACATTCAGGTGTTTTAAGTTAGTTTATATGCTTTTTTGAATAGCCATGTTTATAGCTCACATTTAAATCTCTTTCTGTCTGGTATTAACCGTAGCACCTCAGGTAGGGAGTTCCATAGCTTTGGACCCGCTATAGGAAACACCCAATCTCTTACTTGCATCAGGTATGCGCTCTGTATTGTGGGAACAGTCAATAGTCCTTTATTTTGAGATCTTAGTGTTCACTGAGGTGTTTGCGTGGTTGTAACATCAAACCTATCATACCGGTGTTACTGGAATTCATCATTTTGAATATTAGCGTTAATACCTTATAATGTATTCGAGCTTGTAATGGCAGGCAGTGCAGAGAGATCAGCGAGGGTGTAATGTGATCACATTTTCCAGATCCTAACAAAAGTCTTGCTGAGGCATTTTGTAATAGTCTTCTAACCAATTGCCAATCCACACTAGGGCATTGCCTCCTATTCCATGAGTAAATAATTGCCTGAGGAACCTCTCATGAGGGACTTTGCCAAATGCCTTCTGAAAATCCAAATACACAATATCAACTGACTCACCTTTATCCGCATATTGTATTTGCCTTTTCAAAAAAATCTAATATATTGGTAAGGCAACACTTTCTTTTGCTAAATCATGATGAACAAGAGCTGGTCAAAAATGCTGTGCTCCAATTCCAAATTATTATAGTAGGAAGAAGTAGGAACTAAGTAGTTACTACTAGTCGAATGAGCTGCCAGCAGGGTAGATCACTTACAGATTCAGAAAAAGGTAGTGAGCACGCTAGAACATATCCAGCACCAGGTAGCTGAACAGTTCTCTGAGTGAGGCCCTTGGCTGGAGAGCCATGGGTATCAGATTCAAGATCGCCCAGCCCTGACACATGAAGAGATCATTGATCAATTTTTATCAGTTGTTTTGGGAGCTTTGACTGAGATAAGAGCACTTCTAGATATACATATTTATGCAGTTTCATAAGGGCGGTCACTTCTTATCAGCTTTATGAAATCTTAACCACAGAGAAGCACTGAAAAACTCCAGATCCAGTAATAATTATGTTACCATAGAAGTGCTCTTAGAAATACATTTTAAAACACAGCGCGCGCGCGTACTTTTGTTCGCGCACCAGGCGCGAACAAAAGTACGCCGGATTTTATAAGATACGCGCGTATCTTATAAAATCTGGGGTTGGCGCGCGCAAGGGGGTGCACATTTGTGCAACTTGCGCGCACCGAGCCCTGCGCTCGCTGCCCGTTCCCTCCGAGGCCGCTCTGATTTCGGAGCGGCCTCGGAGGGAACTTTCCTTACGCCTCCCCCCACCTTCCCCTCCCTTCCCCTCTAACCCACCCCCCCGGCCCTATCTAAACCCCCCTCCCACCTCTGTCGCACAAGTTACGCCTGCTCGAGGCCCCTGGGCCGAAATCATGTCCGCGGCACCGTCCCTGGATGACGCACTGACCACGTCACGCCCCCTGACACGCCCCCGATGATGCGCCGACCACGTCATGCCCCAGACACGCCCACCCCAAGAAAGCCCTGGGATTTACGCGCGTCCCGCGGCTTTGCGTGTGCCGGAAGCCTATGCAATATAGGCTCGGCGCGCGCAGGGGCGTTTTAAAAGGGTTACGCTCGTACCTTATGCGCGTAACCCTTTTAAAATCCGGCCCTTAGGTTCCAGCCATGCATATAGCTAATGCATGAAGACAAATGTGGTTTTTAGTACTAAAGAACTCAAGAAAATCAGTTTATTTTGAACTAAACCTAAAAAATATGCTCTTTATAGTAATCAAGAAAACAGATGATTCCCTTGATTAAAAACTGCCTAAGAATTAATTGCTAGACTAAGGAACAACTGCCGGCTTAACTTATTCAAGCAATAAATCAATGTGTTTCATGTGCATTTTAAGAAACAGTAAATGTGGACAGGACTTTGTTGCTGTATCCATAATATTTTACAGTAGAGCAGGAGGTCTGTTAGAGTCGACCTTTGGCTTGATGGTTATCAATAAGTGTTGCCAAATGGGAGATCTGGGTTTGATTTTGAGATTGGGTTCCTGTTTCTCCAGATCAAGGTTTGGGAATGCTGCAGGAGTCCTTTGCAGTGAAATCATACCTGAAAAAAAAACCTTTTCTTAATACAGAGCACCAGACTACCTATTAGATGTATTTAATTACTGACCAGAATTCACGTACAGTACCCAGGCTGATAAACAGGGCTTTCTATAAAGGCAAGACATTTTGCGTTAGGGGTAGTCTCCTTGGGCAGCTTTCAACATTATTGAATTACGATTAATGATCATCTGTCTTTCCATGTGTTTCATATTAATTTTCAGAAGAAAACCCTTTTTTTTTTTTTTTTTTCAAAAGATGTTGGTGCACACGACCCAAATTCCCATCTGGTATTGAAAACCTAAGTGCAAGGATTAAATAGTGGAACATGATTTTAAACACCTGGATTTTAACACACAGTGTAGTATGTGACGTTCAGTAATACTGGGCAAAGGGAGAACATTTGAAAGCTGCTTCAATGCTGTTTGTGGTTTTCTTGCAGGTGGCAGTACAGGAACTTCTCCAACAACCTCAAGCACTGGAACCCCATCCCCATCGGCTTCCTCTCATCTCCTCTCCCCATCCTGCTCTCCTCCAACATTTCACCTAGCCCCTAACACTTTCAATGTCGGCTGCCGGGAGAGCCAGCTCTGTAACCTTAACCTGTCCGATTATCCTCCATGTGCCAGGAGTAATGTGGCTACCTTACAGAGCTACCCAGGGCTAAGTGATAATGGATATAATAGGCTTCAGAGTGGCAATAATTCGAACGCCCAGCCCTCAGAAACCTTCATACCTCAGAGGACTCCATCCTTGATCTCAGGAATGCCTACTGCTTCCTCCTTGCCAAGCAACAGCAAGATGGAGACCTATGGTGGCCAGCTAGGGTCATTTCCACCCTCTCAATTTCAGTATGTCATGCAAGCCAGCAATTCCACCACCGGCTCTTCATCTCCACATATGTTTGGCAGTGGTCACATGCAGCAGGGCTCCTACAATGCCTTCTCTCTTCACAACCCATACAATTTGTATGGATACAATTTCCCAGCATCCCCCCGACTTGCAGGAAGCCCTGAAAAACTGACTGCATCACAGAGCACTTTAATTTGTTCTCCTCCCTCCAGTGGGGCTTTTGGAGAAAGGCAGTACCTTTCAGCAGGCATGGATGGGATGCACATGATTGGCACTCCTTCCACCAATCAGCAGGCTGCCAATGCATGTGACAGCAGACAGTATGGAACTGTACCAGGTGCCTCCTCACAGATGTCGGTGCACATGGTTTAAGTGTCTTATTTTCTCAGAACAGAAGACAGCAGGAAGCTTTTTTTTTGTCTTTAGGATCAAAATAAGGATTCCATGCTCTCCCGACATAATATCTCTTTGCCTTTTGATATGGAATGGAACTGATTATTTAGAATAAAACACTCATAAGTAACATAATAACAGCTAAAAAAAAAAATCAAGGAAATCTATAGAGTTGAGGCAAGAAAAAAAAACCTGATATTCAACATTAGGATTACTCACCTCCAGCAATGAATTAGTATCCTCAATGACTTTCAACTGGCATTCAAATGGCATTGTAAGTAAAACCCGTGCTCTAGTTAAATGGAAAAAGGTGCATTTTGCTATGAACTATCATGAACGTTATGACACCGTAGGAGGTTAGTGCTAGTGCTCAGCAAAGAAAGAAGTCACATTTAGACTTTTACTGGTTATTTAAAGCTGCACTTGCAGTGAGGTGCCCTTGAAGCATGAAGCTCAGAGTTACACAAAGAATAATTCAGCATGCTCTGGAAGCCTGCAAAATGTGCTGAGTCTCCCACAGGACTGATACATTGCTCTTGCACCGGGAATGATTTTCCCCAAAAGATGATTGATGATAATTTGTTGTGAAGAACAATTTCTACAAGATGATTGGGGTTGCTAAAAATGAGCAAACAGACTTTCTGCAGCACTTCCATAACAGAAATCTCCCCCCCCCCCCCCCCCAAAAAAAAAACCATTGGTTCAACTATTGGCTGAAATCTGTCAAGTAGCAGGATAAAGGATGAAGCATTGCATTACACCTGGATGGACACCAATGAAAGGGGGATTATATTTTAGTACAGACAGTACAGTGTATGGGTTGGTGCATCAGCCATTCACATAGAAGTACAAAGATCAAGTGCCTTCTCCATGCATTTCATCACTTGACCCTAGAAGTAGGGTAGAATTGGAATCAAGGGATGTGTTCTTTGGGGAGCTCCTGCGGCATCCCAGAAGTCAAGCTTTTTTTTTAACTTTTTTCCATGGGCAGTGTTGACCTAAATTTGGAACTGTATAGCTATCCGGTCAACCATTGTGTGACATCTCCCGCTTTTCCCTTGGGTCTGCAGAGGCAGAATGAAAATCAGTCAACTAATAGAATACCTGTGGAAGCCAAGTGCAAAGAAATTGGGAAAGACAAAAAAATGAACCGTTCTCCTAAGTTTTAAAAGTCCAGTCTCGGTCCTGGATGGCGGTACTTCATGGAAGAGTCTGCACAGGAAACCTTAGGCAGATCAATGGTGTTTAGCAGAGGACAAGTTCTGTCTGTCAGCTATGTAACTGCGACCAGTTGTGATATCAGATAGATCACTGCCTTGGACTTATTGTCCCATGTTCTCCTCCATCCTCAAAATAAGCAAAAGAATATAAGTGATGTGTAAATGCAAATACCAAATAACAGAATGCAGACATTAAGATTTTGTTTTGATGTGTTGTTGATAAATGTATTTATGTGCCTAGTGATAATTCAGTATAATGAATATAAAAAAAGGGCAATAAAAGGGTATGTAAGATATATGAATACAAAGATGTATAAAAATTTGCCCTGTGCACGAAACTCTGTTTATAAGTGCCAAGCACAGAATGATGCTCAATAAATCTTTGCCATTGTTTAAGTTGTGCTATTGTGATGTGTGCAAAATGTACTTTTGGTCACATAGGAAAGGAATTTTCAGGGGGAGAAAGAGCTGCCTTTCGGGAATGTGTGCATGCAGTCTGCATGCTGCTAATGCATCCAACTTTATGCCAGCCTTTAATGCTGGGTGAGTGTATGTGGGTGCTTTTAGCCATCTAAGTTGATATTCAAGACCAGTGCATGTGGACACCTTGTAAAATAGCAAATATAGTAAAAAAAAGAAAGAAAACAAATGATAGTAGAAAACCACCAAATTGGCCCATCCAGTCTGCTCAGTTGCAAGTCATCCACTTTGGATAGATGAGCAGATAAATTCTCATGCTCAACCCAACACTAGTTCTCCATTCTCTCACCCACCCCCCCCCAACACCATGTATGTTACCTGAACTTTCAACCCGTTTGCTATCAATGACCCTCCATTTCAGTTGTAAGCATGCCCAGAATCTGTTAAACTTTGGCCTGTACTATCTCCACTGGTAGGACCATTTCAGGTCTTCACATCTTCCTCTGATTCCTACAAGACCAGCACCTAAATCCAACACCCAGGTCCCCTTCAATGTCTTATTACCACATTTTCTAATAATCCACACAGCTCCCAAAGCTAGGAGAGCCATTGTCCAAAACATCCAGCCTCCCCATGCTCATTGAAGTTTTGGTTTTAATCACAGTCACACCATGCAGGTCTCTCCAGTGCCTTCTTGGAAGCTCGATGCAGTCTTGATGCTGCAGTTTGGATCATGACTACTGTTCCCCGCAGGTTACCCCACTGTCTTCTTGGAAGCATAGGCTCTTAGGTTCATAACTGTTGCTCCAAGCCGGTTACCTAAATTCCTTCTTGGAAGCCTGTTGTCATAGCATAGGTGCAGGGTACCTCTACACTATTCCCATGGTCTTGTGTTTGAAAACAGGTTGGGTTTACATGGACTGGGAAGTACGTGTCTACGTTGCTAGTTAAGGATCATATTGAACATTTCCCCAGTAGTACCTCCAGATAGCAAAAAAAAATTCTGCAGCCAGGTGTCAAAGGGCAAGAAGAACTTCATGATAGTATGAAGCAAAACAACCACTAAAAGTCAGATATAATTATCCTAAGAAACTCCATGTATGGCCCACTTCTCAAATAAAAGAAGGGAAAATGAGAGAACTCTCTTAGTGTTGTAAAGCTGGTTTAAGTTATGAAAAGGAACCAAAGAAGTTAAACCTAATGTTGACTATGAGTGTGCATTTTGGGCAGAATTTTCAAAGCTATTTAGGTGTGTAAATCTGTGTTTTATATGCATAAATGGCTGTTGCAAAATAGCCCGAGGCTCAGTACATATTTACATTCAGGGGAGCAGAGTTGGACCTTACCCTCATACATTTTGATTTTAAAAAGTACACCTGTAAGTTAACCCACAAAGGTTATGCCCTCCGAAAAGGAGGTGTAACTTGTGCCAGTTAATTTGGGTGCACAATGGACCAGTTGCCCGAGCATTTTCAAAGCAAATTTCTGTACATGAGTTCACTTTGAAAACATTGGCGAAAGTTTGCATGCACTAGTTACATACAGATGTTACATACCTGCACAGATACTAATTTTACTCTTTTTATGACATCAGAACAGATACCGTGCCCCTTACAATTGCCTTTAATTTTTTTAAATTTAAATTATATTTTTTCTTCCAGTCTTCTTCTGTTCCTTATTTATCAGCATTCTGCCATGCTTACCCAATTCCTTCATTAAAATAAATGCTGGGTCTGACCTCCTAGTTACAGGATAGCTACTCTGCTTTAACACCACCAGATCAAGCTGGCCCAGAGCCCAAGGCAATGATATTACATGGATCCTAAAAGTTCAAGCTGTAAGAGTTAAGTTTTTGTTTGTTTTTTTTAAGGAATAGGCTGTGGCAACAGTGCAGTTTTCAGAACATTAAGGCCACATCAAGATGTCAAAGGACACACAACAAATGCAGCGGCAATGCATTGGGTAAATGTAGTCCATACACCTATTGTTTCAATACAGATTTGGAAATAATACTTGGAATTTGTGCGCATGTAACATAAAATAGATCAGGCACTTGTTTTGTTCAATATGGTTTATGCACTCCATCTGTGATGGCTCTAGTGAGCTTGAACGGCTTGGGAATGGGAGGCACTTCCCACAGCTTTCAGCGAAAGCTTTCTGGAGTGACTTCACTTAGTTTTAGTGGTGCAGGGAATGGAAGGGTGACAGCTGCCAGCATTAAATTTGTCAGAGGCTGTAAAAGAGGATTTAAAAAAAAAAAAAAAAAAAGTGAATGTGTGGTTAGAACATCACGCGTATTGCTAGAAGGCCATTAGTTCATCCAGCTAGCAAGGGTCTCTTGCCACGTCACTCATAAGAAATAGAATTGCAAAATGGAATATTTACCCCGAGCAGAAAAGTCCACTGGTAGCAGCCTAATAAACCCATAAAAGGATTTGGAAGAAAACAGGTGAAGAAGGTAGCAGCCTTGGAAGAGTGGCTATCAAATCTAATAGTAGACTGGTGCTCACATCCTGAGCCACCATAGTAAATAATGTGCTGAAGGCGCTGTTGATATCGGCAGTGGACCATCTTCACCGAAGCAGCAAGGCAAGCAGGTGGACTGATCAGAACATGGGGTTTATCCTGAGATCGTCAGAGAGATGTCTAAACAATAAAAAAAAACCCCCCAAAAAACTATGTTTTATTCTATAAGATGAGTCCCTGGTTCCTACATCTCTCATTTTAAATCTGCTTCTAGGAGGTCTAGTAACTTTTCTTTCTGAAACTTAAATTCTTTTACCAGACTTATACATATTACCTTGTAAGCAAACCCGATGGATGGAATCAATGTTACTACCATGAATCTGGTAATATCTGTGCTTAAGTAGAAATCCATGATGTACAGGATACTGACAGTCAATATTCTGTCCATCAGCAATTAATAATATAAGAACATGCCATACTGAGTCAGACCAAGGGTCCATCAAGCCCAGCATCCTGTTTCCAACAGTGGCCAATCCAGGCCACAAGAACCTGGCAAGTACCCAAACACTAAGAAGATCCCATGCCACTGATGCCAGTAATAGAAGTGGCTATTTCCTAAAAGGTGGATTTTAAAAGCCTGACTTGCACATCAATCGGGAGGTGTGAAAAAATTGGGCTCACATGCGCTGATTGGATTTTAAAAGCCGCTCAGATAAGCGCATAAATGCCACAGCGCGCACATCTTGGAAGTTTTCAAAAAGGGGCGGGGTGTATGCATGGGGTGGGTGGAGCATGGGCGGTACATGGGCGTTTCGAATCTTTCAGCAGAAATTTGCACGTAAATACAACACGCTCTGAGGTCCCCTGCTGCGTCGCTTCACTTTTGCTATGGATGGTGTGTAAATTAAAAAAAAAATAATTTAGGAGCCATTTTGGAGGGGTGTAAAGAGTATGGGGTAACTGGGAGGGGGTACAGGATATCAGAGCAGGTTTGGAGGACCTAGCTGTTAACTGGGCAAACTGGGGAGGACCTGGTAAAACAGGCAATGGCGTCAAAGCGAGTTCCTTTTAAAATTTCCCCACTAACATGGTAGAAGCGACGCGTAAAGTCTTGCCTTGCGTAAAGTCAGCATGGCTTTACCCAAGGCAAGACTTGCCTCACAAATCTGCTTCACTTCTTTGAAGGGGTTAATAAACATGTGGATAAAGGTGAACCAGTAGATGTAGTGTACTTGGATTTTTAGAAGGCGTTTGACAAAGTTCCTCATAAAGAGGCTTCTAGGAAAAGTAAAAAGTCATGGGATAGGTGGCGATGTCCTTTCATAGATTACAAACTGGTTAAAAGACAGGAAACAGAGAGTAGGATTAAATGGGCAATTTTCTCAGTGGAAGGGAGTGGACAGTGGAGTGCCTCAGGGATCTGAATTGGGACCCTTACTTTTCAATATATTTATAAATGATCTGGAAAGAAATACGACAACTGAGGTAATCAAATTTGCAGATGATACAAAATTGTTCAGAGTAATTAAATCACAAGCAGATTGTGATAAATTGCAGGAAGACCTTGTGAGATTGGAAAATTGGGCATCAAAATGGCAGATGAAATTTAATGTGGATAAGTGCAAGGTGATGCATATAGGGAAAAATAACCCATGCTATAGTTGAACAATGTTAGGTTCCTTATTAGGAGCTACCACCCAAGAAAGAGATCTAGGTGTCATAGTGGATAACACATTGAAATCGTCGGTTCAGTGTGCTGCGGCAGTCAAAAAAGCAAACAGAATGTTGGGAATTATCAGGAAGGGAATGGTGAATAAAATGGAAAATGTCATAATGCCTCTGTATCGCATCATGATGAGACCGCACCTAGAGTACTGTGTACAATTCTGGTCGCCGCATCTCAAAAAAGATAAAGTTGTGATGGAGAAGGTACAGAGAAGAGCGACCAAAATGATAAGGGGAATGGAACAGCTCCCCTCTGAGGAAAGACTAAAGAGGTTAGGACTTTTTAGCTTGGAGAAGAGACGGCTGAGGTGGGAAATGATAGAGGTGTTTAAAATTATGAGAGGTCTAGAATGGGTAGATGTGAATCGGTTATTTACTCTTTCAGATAATAGAAAGACTAGGGGGCACTCCATGAAGTTAGCATGTGGCACATTTAAGACTAATCGGAGAAAATTCTTTTTCACTCAACGCACAATTAAACTCTGGAATTTGTTGCCAGAGGATGTGGTTAGTGCAGTTAGTGTAGCTGTGTTTAAAAAAGGATTGGATAGGTTCTTGGAGGGAGAAGTCCATTACCTGCTATTAATTAAGTTGACTTAGAAAATAGCCACTGCTATTACTAGCAACAGTAACATGGAATAGACAGTTTTTGGGTACTTGCCAGGTTCTTATGGCCTGGATTGGCCACGGTTGGAAACAGGATGCTGGGCTTGATGGACTCTTGGTCTGATCCAGTATGGCATGTTCTTATGATCTTATGTCCATTTAAAATTGGCGCACTTGTGCACAAGGCCAGGCTATTTTATAGCATGAGTGCATAGGCATGCACATGTTATGAACTAGCCCTGTTCCTGGGTACAGGCTGACGAACGGGAGCACTTGTGTGCCCGTGCGCCAGTTTTAAAATTCACCTTTAAGTCTATTTGGTTAGTAGCAGTTTATAGACTTCTCCAGCAACTTGTCCAAACCTTTATCAAACCCAGCTACACTTAACTGCATTCTCCAGCAATGAATTCCAGAGCCTAACTCTGTATTGAGTGAAAAAGAATTTTCTCAGGTTTGTTTTAAATTCCTGCTTAGCTCTGCATATTATTGTAATCAGTGAGAAGATACACTAGTTTAATTCTGTAAAAACAAAGGGGTAGATTTTTAAACTTGCGTGCGTCCATGTGTGCGCACTTCCCGGTGCACACACATGAATGCGGATATTTTATAACATGTGTGCGTCGGTGCGCGCTTATTATAAAATACGAGGGACAGGCATGAGATTTCTACAATGCTCTCACCCTAGCTTGATAGTACTCTGGTAGAGAGTCCATCAAATTAGGGTGAGAGTACATTGTAGAAATCTCAACTGTGTGTGACTTTCCTCACTCCAAATCACGTCCAATCTTCACTGATGTGCACTGTGCTGTTCATATGTCTCACTGTACATGTAAAACTGGCCCCCAAACCCTAGACCACCACCAAAACCTCACCTCGAGTTACTAGCTGGCCCTCCTATAGCGGAATAAATAGTTGACTACTATGTGTGCCACCCCAGAGGCTCGCTCACTCTCTCTCTCCCCAATTCACACACTGCATAATGCCCCTCATTTTCATTGATCCTGCCCCTTTGAATAAATTTAAAAAAATTTGCATTCGTGCCATGCACAGCGATAAATATCACAGGCATTATGGCGATAATGCATTTTGATAAATGACCCTATAACTGACTAAATCTCTTTGAAAAGGTTCCTCTCCCAATGTCTTACAGAAGTTCAAAGAAATACAAAGACTAAGGGACACTCCATGAAGTTACTAAGTAGCACATTTAAAACAAATTGGAGAAAATATTTTTTCACTCAACACACAACTGAGCTCTGGAATTCATTGTTGGAGGTGTAACTGGGTTTAAAGAAAGTTTGGACAAGTTCCTGGAAGAGAAATCCATAAACTATTATTAACCAAGTTTGGACCTGACCCAGCTTCATCTGCCCCCTGCCCCTACCTCTGGCCTGTTATGTCTCTGCTATCTAATGCCTGCCCCAATCTCTGGCATGTCATCCATCTCTGCTGCCTGCTTCCAGCCCTGACCTTTGCCTAGCTTGGACTCTCGTTCCCAGACTCCTCTAAGACCTGCCTGCCACCAGAACCCAAGGGCTCAGCCTGCGGGGGGAGGCAGTTGGTATAGGCGAAGCTCCAGCCACTCCTGCTACAGGGCTTCTCCGCCAGCTCTTGGTGTGGGCCTAGTGGCCTGACTTACTAGGCAGTGCAAATCACACCATAGCACCAAGGGTCCACTATTCCCGTGAGCGTTACAGTACCACTTCCATTGCATTGCAAAATATTTGTGTGCACTGAAACATACATACATGCAAATATTGGGGCAGATATATGAAAAGGATGCAGATAGGCCTACTTTTTGAGGTAACCAAATTGACAAGAATGAGCCTGATTCGTGGACTCAGTGCAGGCAAGTATATCTCTGGTGGCTATTCTGAAAGCCAGACTAGTTTGCAGCCCTTAAGGTCTGGATCGGAGCGCGCCCCCCCTGCTCCGTGTTCTTGGCTGTCCTTTGCAAATCGAAATTACCCGTGGCCAAATACGGTGGGATGGTTTTTAAGAGAACTGGCACTGGATCAGCCCCACAAGATTAGTCCAGCTCAGGTGACGGCACAGTTTCTTACACGTCTCACTCCAAATTGGACAAAGAAGTGAAGCAAAACCTGAAAACTGGGAAAGGGCCTGGAAACCTCTGTCCCAGTGTCAGCTGAGGTTTTGGGTGGAAACGGCACGCTCGTCACTCACCAGCCTACGACGCTTTAGTCTGGAAAGACAGCGACCTCAGCCTTGGACCCTGGAAGGTATATGACCTTTGATCTCTGGCAAATCTGGAGAAGATTACCATAGAAGGTTTATAAAATCCTAGGGCTGAGGAAATTTGCACTTGAAAACAAGGTCTGGGGCCCATCTGGAGAGAATGCACACAGGCCGGGGATCCCTCTTCCTCACTCACACAACCCAACAGGTGTTGCGAATATCTGCTAACATATTAGCAATTACTGGAAAACTAATGTTTTCCTCCTGGAGGCTCAGAAATACTTTTTTTTTTTTTTTTTTTTTAATTTAGCTTTCCAATCATAGCTTGAAACAGGCAAGGCTGCACATGCTGGAAAATGTGACTTATGAACCGATGGTTTCTGTGAATACAATTATAGAAAAGCAATTTGCTTCCAACAGTGAACTTGCCAAACGTTTTGACCTGACATCCCTTCCTATATATTCCCACACATACTGTAATTCCCCTTCAGCAAAAGCACCCCGGCACTCAGTACAGCGCTGCAAACCTTTCTCTTGTTCCCAGCATGCCACCTGCTTAAAGTACTTGCTCCAAAATAAGAACCCCAATGAGCGGAAATAAGGAAGGAAATGGTTAGCGATCCTGGTTCCCCACTTCGATCAAATGGCCCTCCTTTCCAGCGATGCTGGAGGCTGTTTACTTCCTCGCTACGATGAACGCTGGCACCCGGTATCAGAAACATCCATGTATTGCGTCTTACCTACATGGCCGGATTTAGGCACGGGTCCAGGGCAACAAATTCTGAAAGTACCCAAAAACTGGGACTCCCAGTCCGGGGGGGACACGGGACACAATGCCCCTGATCCTATGCGAATCGTAAATCTCCGAGTTTCATGATGAGTAGGCAGGGGAGAGGAAAAGTTATCCAAATAATTGTAACCAGATATTTAGTGGAACAGAGCAGGAGAAGGGCTCCACTCCATACACCCAGAGAGAGGCTTCCGGATCATTTTGGCAGCAGGTATTTTTCTGACTTGCCTGGCTGAGCACCCCCAGCTCCATTTCTTTGTAGCCAAGTAAAGTTTAAATGCAGTTACAAGTTGCCCGGACAAAGTTTAGCCAGAGAATTGGGGGAACTATTCAAATCCCTGGATGGGTCCGGGTGACTCCTTAGAATACTGACCTCTGTTGGGCCGCCTTGTTTCCGGTCTTATCGTTCTTTTTCTCCTTTGATTTGGTGGAGCCCAAGTAAGATCAATTAGCTTTACCGGTCATGGGATTACAATTTAAAAAGAACTCAATGCTTCCACCTCCCTCCCCCTCCTCCATCTTTGAAATATCGTTATTGGTTTTTGAAAACGCTGAATCGCCAGCATAGAAAACCTCTGGAAATACAACTTTGGCCAAGTCAGTTGAAAAAAAGGGTGAACATTTTGGGGGCACGCTTGCCCTGCTAAAAATTAAAAATATATATGTATGATTTGGGGACTTTTGTCAGTCCATTTCAATAATTAGACCCTGAAGGCCGAGTGCATGAAGCTTATTTTTCCTCCATAGACACAAAGTAGTGGAGAAAACCATTTGCATCTGGCCCATGTGTGCAAAGTTTCAGCTTCCTACCTGGTCTGGAAGGTGATGAGAATTTATGTAAATATCTCCTATATAGGAAAGAAACAGCTACGCACGTTACATATTGCGCTTAGATAAACAAACTTTTGAAAAGCACTCTAGCTTGCCAAAGGACGACCCCGTGTGACCTAACATTAGTAGGAACGTCCATCAGAACGACTGCCCACAATGACATCACTCTCCTTTCCCCCTGCAACTACTGTGCCTTAACTGCAAGCTGCACCCCAAACACTACGCTCACCTGCAGGTATTCCCCAGCCTTCCCCTGACCCCCAGGGTCCTTGGCACCCCTCAGCAGCAGGAGAGATGGCCACCGCCACGAAGAAGAGGGCGCGGATGAGGCCACCCAGTGCGTTGGCTGATGCTCTCCGTGAGCGTGCCTGCATGAAACACACAAAGACCAGAGTGCGGCTGAATTGCCATCTTTATATACAGTGTGTAGATGCTACATAACTATCATATACTGTAGCTACAGACCTTTATCGGTTTATTTTTCCTGCTAATTTCAATGGTAAAACAAAAATAATCAGTGGAAAAATGACTTTGTTATAACAAACAGGAAAAAATCAGTGGGAAAAGTCATTATTCTACTTTTTTTTTTTGTTATAATTTTAAAAATACCAGGAAAAATACAATAAAATAACTGAAAATGATGGTACCTACATATAGCAGCGCAATAAGAACCTGCTTTAAAAATAGTAAATAAGCCCCATGAAGATTATTTATTTATTTATTTATTTATTTAAAGGCTTTTATATACCGGAGTTCATGCACTAGTGCATACCACTTCGGTTTACACGGAACAAGGAACAGAAAATTACATCAAACAGATTGAACAATTAAACAAATATACAATTACATCCAACAATTGGGTATAAATAACATGGCTAACTTAGTAGGAACTTAGAGTTAGAGGTGAAGGAGAGAAATAGTACCAAGTGGTAATAGAACAATGTTAATAGCTAAATAATAAATATAAATAGTAAATACAAGTTCTTATAATAAATACAGGTGTTTACAGATTACAGTCTTCATGAAAAGTTTACGTCTACAGAATAGGGTCAAGTAAATAAGAACTGGCGGTTATTTCTATAGGAGTGAAGACTTCAAAAACTAAGGTTACATCTGGATTAAGAGGTATTGGTGTAGCATGTTCAAATATTTAATGATTTGGAATTGTGAGACCAAGGATAAAATTAGGAGTTGTTTGATATGATTATAAAAGCAAGAATGTTTCAAGTTCTGGGATGTGGTTCTGAGCTAGACCTTTAAGTGTAGATTAATATCAGCCAATGCAATAATGAGTACTGCAGGCTTTAACTATATCTCCAAATGCATATTAACGTAGACTTGAACCACTTAACAGTTTCCTAACCAACATATAAGCTCTAATTAACACACAGGTTCTCTTATTAAAATATGTTACCGTTCTATGTTGGCACATGCTTAATTTGTAATCTACACCAATCATAGTTTTTTATTTTATTGTGCCTTTATGTAAACCGTTGTGATGGCGAACTAACTTAACGACGGTATAGAAGAGGTTTTAAATAAATAAATAAATATTATGGCATAAATCGATACAATAAGTAATCTACAGCATCAAAATTCAACAGATTACTGTAATATTACTTTGGGATACAACTGAGCATTATGGCATGTCAAACAGCAGATTGTTAGATGCCACTTGGCTTTGTTTGGCACAAGCCTTAAGATGTCTGCCCCACTATCACATATGCTCCAGAGTACCTTATTATGCAGTTAATAAATATTTTCTAAGTTAATGCACAGGCTGAGGCTGCAGCCTTAGTTTTGTGGCATAGCTGCAAACCTTTTCAACTCCAGTATCTAACAATTTATGACTTTTGACCCATAGTACATGTAACTCTTTGCTGGCAGATTCTGTCAACATCCAAGGCACCTACCACTACCTGAATCTCCAGTAGAACCATTCTCTTGGTCTACAGTATTTCCCTTTCCTTAGCAAGCTTTTGATACTTGTACCATAATTTATTTTATTTTTTTTAGTTTCCTTCTGTCCAAACAATGTGTTGACAGTGTTGATGGCACATCAAGGATCTCAATTTTATCTTTCCTCTGGGGATTGGTCTAATATATTGTACACAGCATTACTTCTCCCAGACTTCCTGTTTCCTCTGCTAGTCCTTAAAGACCTGACCTTGCCCTTCTTCCTCGTTATTAATGATGTTAATCTTTAACATTTTTTCCTTGAATGCATTCCCAATGCACATTAATGGCACTTTACTATGTAATTTAAATCCTCTAACAACGAAAAGCAAATGAGTAGTCTGCAACTCGCAGAGCTTCCTCAGGTATTGAACGATGCCAAGACAAAACTTATGGCAATGTTTACGCAATACCAGCCGCTTCAATGTTTATTAGATTATGACAGATGGGGTCTGCTGGCAAACCATTCTGGTTTTCAGGATTTCTTCAATGAATATGCATAAGATCTATATGCATGCATTGCTTCTATTGTATGCAAATACACTTCATGCACATTTATTGCACACATTTTGAAAACCCGACTGGTTCATGGCCCTCCAGGATGAAATTTTGGGACTCTGAGCTTTTAATGCTCACAGCAAGAATTTGATTACAATTTATTGCAATTTCTTAATGCTAAACTTTTTTTTTTTTTGTGAAAACATGAATGACATTTTATTTTATAAATTTATATTCTGTACAGCTTCTTCATTAAAACTTAAAGCATCACAAAGTTACATACTGTCCTTCATAGATGAGCTTTTAAGAATTCCTTGAATTGCCTGCCCCACAATTTTATGGTTATACTTAAAGCATTCATATTTGAATGCTGCTGTTTTGCATTTCTACCAGCATTATTGGATTCTTTGTGAAAGCTTTTATCGTGTCAACATAAAATTCATTCTTGAATTAACGCATTACTGTGAATCTATAATCGGTAAGATTATTAAGCTCTTCACCACGTGGCTTGTTAGATGTTCCTTCAGTTCGGAACGCCTGTCTGATTGACACTAGGGAGTGAGCGTTCTCAGTTGTGGTAACTACACTATTAAACTCTTTGCTGGTTGAGTTGTTGTCTGTCTGTTCAAAATCATTTAAAAGTATAATGAGGACATTCTTCTTTTTTTTTTTTTTTTCGCTTGGCATTTCCAGATGCTTGTTTAGTTTTTATTCTGGGGAGAAAACTTTGTAATCTTCGATACAGCAATTTGAAGAACTGGTTTTCAGTCAGGCCTGAAGTTGTTAGAGCCTGCCGAATGTTATTTTATGCTTTTATGTAAGTTTGTTCTGAATTTATTTTATTTATGTACTCTTGTATACTGCTTAGGGCCCTAGATGTAAGCGGTTTATAAATAAATACATAAATACAAATGCTGTAAAAAAGTTTTTGAGATCACATAGATCCCTTCATTGCACATCTGGAAAATTGAATCATAGCACCTATGGACACTGGACAGTCTATTTCCATTGAGTTTGCGTGGCTACATTTTAACTGTTTGAAAGCTTTGTAATAGACACCACTAGGTGCATGCTTCAATAGTGCCAACAGTATCTCCAAACAGAATTTACATGAATTGATCTACCTGTCTAGAAAACTGACATAAGAAAGGCATATAAATCTATCTTTTTTTTAAATACCATGAAATGAACTC
This sequence comes from Rhinatrema bivittatum, assembly GCF_901001135.1. Lineage (NCBI taxonomy): Eukaryota > Metazoa > Chordata > Amphibia > Gymnophiona > Rhinatrematidae > Rhinatrema > Rhinatrema bivittatum. The sequence goes on from NC_042629.1 coordinate 47,912,586, forward strand.
TATGAAGTCTTCAGATGTAATTACTACCATCAAGGGATCCTTTTATTCCTTAGCAAGAAAAGGAAATCTGATCCAAGAAGCTTTGTTAAAGTCTTGTGTTTTCAATTTTAAAAAATACCGCAGACTCACCTATGGGATTATTACGTTCTGCTGTCAGGAGGGCACTGTGCAGAACCAAGCTGTCCATTTGTCACCATGCAGAGTTACCAGTTCAGCCCCTTGGGGAAGGTGCATCCTTGTTTCTTAATTAAAACAGAGACCATTATTGCACTTTCCCTCTTTTTGTTTCTCCCAGATGTTCTTTTTAACAACTTTCAGATGTTGCCACATATAATCAGTGCGGTGATAAAATGGCATTTCAATGCATCAGGCCATTAGATTGGCTTTGTTTCACATATTGTCATTTCTCTATTAAGACTGAAAGACCGCAAGCAGGAGATTAAAAAAGGAAAGAGAAGCAAGCATACATTTCTTTTTCAAAAGAGAGACACTTGAAAACTATTCCTTGAGGTCTCCTTTCCCTTTTTCATTAGGAAAACAGGACTGCCTAGTGGTGAAAGAGACACTTAGGATGAGTTTGTTGGAAATTCAACAGCAGATTCACATCAGCAATCATTTCCTATTTGACTGTGGTTTTTAACATTTTTAAATATTTTAATCATTTTTTTTGGACTCTGTAGTGTCTCTCAAGCAACTGCATTGTTTTTCTGCTAGTGATGTTTTATTTTTGAAAAATCGTATGGTGTTTGATATTTTTATAAACCACCTTGGGCAGGTTTTATTGGTAAGGTGGTATGAAAATACTAAATTAATGCAACTGGGAGGATGACATCATGAAGAACGGGGCAATCAGTGGGCAAATGACAATGAGAGGGCTGCAAGAGGTTTGCTTCTATCTAAGGGGGTTATTTTTCAAAGCATTATCACGTGCGAAAAGGCCCTTTTCACGTGCGATAGCATGCTGGGGGCGGAGTCGGGGCGGCCAGGAGGCGGTCTCGGCGGTGAATTCACTGGCGGCGATAAGGTCAGTAACGTTATCGTCGCCAGTAGCGCGCCCAACAGCGCCACCTTTCACGGTGGCGCTATTGGGTGCAAAAGCTGGCTGCGAAAATGCCAAGGTGGTGCGAAGGCTGCCGGCTTTCGCAAGCCCGCTCCCCTGCCCCCCGTTTTCGCTGGATTCACCATTCTATGATAGAATTAGATTGAGTTTGTTGGAAATTCAACAGCAGATTCACACCAGCTATGATAGAATGGTGAATCCAGGCCTAAGTTTGCTACTTAAATTTTAAAGTTATTCTGCGGGATAAAGTAATAACAACCGAGATTACTATGGCAAACCTTTGGTACCTTTTTGGTCACCTTGCTGGAGGATGAGTACAAGGTCCACTCTTCCAGTAGTAGATATGCTTTCAACCTGCTTTCCAAAGGAAGAGCTTGCAATGTCCGTGTGACTTTGTGGCTGGCCCTCCCCCTCCCTCAATGACTTTTATGCTTTAGGGTCCTATCCATACCAAATTTTCAGGACATGTCAAGCGATCCCGTGAGCAGTATTTTTCTTTTTTTTTTTTTGAGCCCCCTATGTATGTGTGCATTCTGGAAATTAGGCTCCATTAGCTCTGGGTGCAAGGAACTTCTTGTTTCCCTTCTAATTTTAACATTCTGCAGTTTCCCAGGGTAAAAGCTCATTTCGCCGCCCACTACAGCATTTGACCTTAAAGAAGTTATTACTTTTTTTTTTGTGTCATTCATTTTTTTTTCTCTTATATTAACATATTCACAGACCACAAGAAAATGTGGCTGATGACCTCCTTTCATCCCCAAAACAACTTTGGGGAAAAAGGCACCACCGAGCCAGTAAATCCATCTGCTTTCTGCAAATTTCATTACAATCTGCAAAGTGGTGAAGAATGGAGTAGTTACAAAAAGTGGACCAAAAAGTACTTTTTTGAGGCCAGAGCCTCAAGCTGCAGCATGGCTACCCTAGCCTATAGTATCAGTACGTTTGAGGGACCAGGGTATTAAAAAGCTCATCAAACAGGAATTAAGCTAGAGCCTTGTTACGATAGCCCCTCCGATTGCTTGTAGGAAAACGTCCTGGATCCTTGGTTCTGCATCCTGTTTTAATCTGGGGAGGGCAGGTCTAGTCTTTAATCTTGCACTTTCGTTCTCATCAAATTAAAAGTTGAGTTGGGCTGAGGGTGGCTCAGAGCACCAGCAGCACAAACGATAGCTCATTGAGCCAAGCATCCTGACCCTGACAGTGGTCAAGCAGAATCAATAGAAAGTAGCCGGTAGATTCCAATGGGGAGATCCATTCCCTATTATTCATGCCCAGAAGTAAAAGGTGGCAGTGCCGACATCTACCTAAGCTAATTTAGTGCTAATGGACCCGTTCTCCAGAAACTGGGCCAAACAGTTTTCAAAGCCCGGCCACAAACTCCACAGCCTAACCTTGCACTGACTGAAAGAATACTTTCTAAACTTTGTTTTAAATCTGCTACCAGTTAGTTTCACAGAGTATCTCCTGGTCCCAAGTACTATTTGAAAGGGGAAATCAGTAAAAATAGTCACCATTTGTAATGTACAAATCGGGGACAATTCTGTAACTGCCTGCATAGAGTCAGAGTCGATGGCTCACAGATTGTACACCTGCTAATTTGTCACGGCAGTTTTGTTGAGAGAAAATATGGGCACACTTTTGAAAATATGGGCACACCCCGGGAAGCCCTCCACTCACTGTGAGTAAATGTGTTTGCATACAGGCCCGATGCCTGTACTTTTACCCGCGTATTGGGCAGGCAATTCTGTAAAGTCCCACGTCTGCAGGTAAAGCACATTTTTTTTACCCAGGGGAAAATTACTCTCCATGTGTCTCTCTCTATATTAATCCCATGTATAACATCCATCTGTCTGTCTGTCTGTCTGTCTTCTCTAGCAGGATACTTACAACATGGTTTGGAATTCAAGCTTCTTCGTCCCTGACTCCATGAATACGTTTTCCTTTTCTTGGTGAGTAATTATATTCATTTGGGTTGTATATTTGTCTTTGTCTCTCACCCTCTTACTATTTTGCCCATCTGGCAGCTTTTCTCAATAATCTCATCCACCTGTTAAAATCGTGGCATGTCAAGTTTAATTTACGGCAGAGAGGAGAAACAGGATGCTACAGAAAGCATTTTAATTAAACTGCTTTACTCAAAGGCGTGCGTCTTGTAAAAAGGGAAGGATGGAAGGTGACGGAGTGCTGACACCACCTTCTATTGTTAGTGGTTTCTATGAAAACGTAACCTTGCATGCAGGCTTGGGAGTGTGTACGTATGTGCATTTGTAACACAATTTAGACTAAAATGTCTTTCCAATTTCAAGCTGAGGGAAGTGCTGTACAACCTCTCTTCAGATTTGCACTGGCCATAGCGTATTATCTTGAAGCCATTCTCTTAAATTGAGATTTTTAACCTCAAGTCATAACCTAGGAAGTTTTTCTGTTCAAGGTCAATGGGAGAAGAGAGGAGAGAGTGAGATTAATGAGGCTGCCCTTCACCTCTCTTGCTTTGGTGTTGCAAAATCAATACCAGCCCTGCCAAAATGGCAATGTGCAGAGCCGAGCTTCCAGCTTTCATTGGGGCATGGTGCACATTAGCATTATTGGCAATTTATTCAGCTAGAAATGTAGGGGCTGAATGGCAAAGCAGAACTAGAGCAAAGATACTGATATGAAACCATTGAGAAACCTAGCCCTGAAATGCCCAGCACAGAAGACATAAAGATGACGACTTTTCGCTGAAAGTCTCTTAGATGTGCATTAATTAAATTCTTTAATTTTAATCGATTGCTTTTTTTTTTTCCTTTCTGCTTCCTTAAAAGGATGTACAGCTCATAGCAAAAATCTGCTCTTATAGAAAATCTGCTACCAAAACTATATCTGCTTGGCATAGGGGGTAGAAGAGTTGCTTTTGGCGTAACATTTTGCCACAGGCATTTATCTGATATCAATAGCAACGTCTTCGCAACAGCAAATTGATCATCCACTCACCAGTGTGGTTGTATGCAGGAGGCATCGTTTCAGAAACGAACAGCTTTTTGGTTTGGATATCCAAGACGCCCCTTTTATAATAACTGTTTGGGTCCAAGCTTAAAACCTCTTTTCCACCTTGCGTATTTTAATCCTTAAGCTCTTTCTACCACCCACTTTAACTTTCTACTCTAAGATGCCCTAGTGGGGGCTCTATATAAGAGCAGAAATGAACAAATGTAAAATGTCTCTCCTTTTGGTCAAAGGCACCTCTGCACCATGGTTCAATAGGACTCAGAGGCTCGTTAATGCAATTATACTAAAGGAACCTGAAGGTCTTATCCCCCTTTATGTACTAGCAGGGTCATTTTATAACCGCACGCAACTGGATTAAGTCTGCCTATATTTGTTTATATGCAGGCTTTACCCCGAATTTTCAAAATGAACTTATGTGCGCATAAATTTACTTTGAAAATGTTCGGGTTATTGACCTGGCACAGGTTACCTTGCCCAAAATTACAGCTGCAGGCAAACTTACATGCATACGTTTTCAAATAAAAACATATGGACCTGATTTTTAAAAGAATTTGCATGCTTAAAAACGAGTTTTACACATGTAAATGTGCTTTACCCATGTAAGGGGGCTTTTGAGAATTGCTACAATATATTCCATTGAATTATCCATAGTATTTATTCATGTAAGTGCACTTTACACGTGTAAATGGCTTTAAAAATTGCTACAACAGTAGTTACACATGAAACTCCTTTTTTAAAACGTGTATGTCTTCCAACTTTCCCTATTCCGTCCTCTGGAATACCTTTCCCCAAGCATATGTTTATGTGCAGAGAGCCCCAATCTATTTCCTTACAACCATCTACGTGCGTAAAAAGCTTTGAAAATTCAGTCCAAAGTGGTTTGTGATGGTTACAGTGGATTCTGCCTCCTACTTTTTTGTAAGGTAACTCTTTAGTCAGGTTTGGATCCAAAAACCAGCAAAAGAGCGAGTGAGAGACTCAAATTGTAACTGCACAAAGGATCTTGCCTATTTAAAATGGACATTATCTCGTAGAAGCATGGCCAGATGTGCTCAGTTATGCTTTAGTTTTTTATAGGGCTCAGGGCTGTAGCATATTTTTAACTTTGATCACTAAAACTAAACTACAGTCCTAAGGAGTAGAGGCTGAAACTGAGAGGAAGAGGCACTGGTTCAGTACCCCTTCTATTCATAATCTCTACCTGGAAATGTTAGGCCTAGGCCTATAAACCTTGGCTTCCTAGTCATACCACGCGTCACATGATTTCCAAATTACAAGGACAACTGGAAAGCTAATGACAGAAGAACTAAACCAATGGTCCAGACATCATCTGGTCATGAGCTGCAGAAATGGGCAAGATTATAAAAATGCCCAAGGACAAACATTGGGGCTCATAAATCTTACCCTTAATTGACTCTGAGAAATTACGCATGCCTAATTGGCTTTGGGACCAGGACCCATGGAGCTGAAGGAGCATAAAGATACCTAAGGACCTGCCGTGTGATGCTAAAACGGGCAATACTGTGATTCCCTGCCCCCACGTCCCGGTCCAGAGAGAGATCAGCCATCTCTGAGTGAACATCTGCCAATAAAAAAAAGGGCAATACTCTGATACCCTGCCCCCACGTCCCCCGTCCAGAGAGAGATCAGCCATCTCTGAGTGAACATCTACCAATAAAAAAACGGGCAATACTCTGATACCCTGCCCCCACGTCCCCCGTCCAGAGAGAGATCACCCATCTCTGAGTGAGCATCTGCCAATAAAAAAACGGGCAATACTCTGATACCCTGCCCTCACGTCCCCGTCCCGAGAGAGATCAGCCATCTCTGAGTGAACATCTGCCAATAAAAAACGGGCAATACTCTGATACCCTGCCCCCATGTCCCCGTCCAGAGAGTGATCAGCCATCTCTGAGTGAACATCTGCCAATAAAAAACGGGCAATACTCTGATACCCTGCCCTCCCGTCCCCAACCCGAGAGAGATCAGCCATCTCTGAGTGAGCATCTGCCAATAAAAAAACGGGCAATACTCTGATACCCTGCCCTCACATCCCCGTCCTGAGAGAGATCAGCCATCTCTGAGTGAGCATCTGCCAATAAAAAAACGGGCAATACTCTGATACCCTGCCCTCCCGTCCCCAACCCGAGAGAGATCAGCCATCTCTGAGTGAGCATCTGCCAATAAAAAAACGGGCAATACTCTGATACCCTGCCCCCACGTCCCCGTCCCGAGAGAGATCAGCCATCTCTGAGTGAACATCTGCCAATAAAAAAACGGGCAATACTCTGATACCCTGCCCCCACGTCCCCGTCCCGAGAGAGATCAGCCATCTCTGAGTGAGCATCTGCCAATAAAAAAACGGGCAATACTCTGATACCCTGCCCCCACGTCCCCGTCCCGAGAGAGATCAGCCATCTCTGAGTGAACATCTGCCAATAAAAAAACGGGCAATACTCTGATACCCTGCCCTCACGTCCCCGTCCCGAGAGAGATCAGCCATCTCTGAGTGAGCATCTGCCAATAAAAAAACGGGCAATACTCTGATACCCTGCCCCCACGTCCCCGTCCCGAGAGAGATCACCCATCTCTGAGTGAACATCTGCCAATAAAAAAACGGGCAATACTCTGATACCCTGCCCCCACGTCCCCGTCCCGAGAGAGATCAGCCATCTCTGAGTGAACATCTACCAATAAAAAAAACGGGCAATACTCTGATACCCTGCCCCCACGTCCCCCGTCCCGAGAGAGATCAGCCATCTCTGAGTGAACATCTGCCAATAAAAAAACGGGCAATACTCTGATACCCTGCCCTCACGTCCCCGTCCCGAGAGAGATCAGCCATCTCTGAGTGAGCATCTGCCAATAAAAAAACGGGCAATACTCTGATACCCTGCCCCCACGTCCCCCGTCCCGAGAGAGATCAGCCATCTCTGAGTGAGCATCTGCCAATAAAAAACGGGCAATACTCTGATACCCTGCCCTCACGTCCCCATCCCAAGAGAGATCAGCCATCTCTGAGTGAGCATCTGCCAATAAAAAAACGGGCAATACTCTGATACCCTGCCCCCACGTCCCCGTCCCGAGAGAGATCACCCATCTCTGAGTGAACATCTGCCAATAAAAAAACGGGCAATACTCTGATACCCTGCCCCCACGTCCCCGTCCCGAGAGAGATCAGCCATCTCTGAGTGAACATCTACCAATAAAAAAACGGGCAATACTCTGATACCCTGCCCTCACGTCCCCCGTCCCGAGAGAGATCAGCCATCTCTGAGTGAGCATCTGCCAATAAAAAAACGGGCAATACTCTGATACCCTGCCCTCACGTCCCCCGTCCCGAGAGAGATCAGCCATCTCTGAGTGAGCATCTGCCAATAAAAAAACGGGCAATACTCTGATACCCTGCCCCCACGTCCCCGTCCCGAGAGAGATCAGCCATCTCTGAGTGAACATCTACCAATAAAAAAACGGGCAATACTCTGATACCCTGCCCTCACGTCCCCCGTCCCGAGAGAGATCAGCCATCTCTGAGTGAGCATCTGCCAATAAAAAAACGGGCAATACTCTGATACCCTGCCCTCACGTCCCCGTCCAGAGAGAGATCAGCCATCTCTGAGTGAGCATCTGCCAATAAAAAAACGGGCAATACTCTGATATCCTGCCCTCACGTCCCCCGTCCCGAGAGAGATCAGCCATCTCTGAGTGAGCATCTGCCAATAAAAAAACGGGCAATACTCTGATACCCTGCCCCCACATCCCCGTCCCAAGAGAGATCAGCCATCTCTGAGTGAGCATCTGCCAATAAAAAAATAGGTGTGCGATTTACCCGCCCCAGAAAGAGAAAAATGAACCCTAATGTACCAAAGTAATTTAGGGCAAAATGTTCTTTTCCAAAGCACAAAAGCATCAGTTTTTGTGTAAATTTATGGAACTATGACTGGCAATTTAGGAAAGATGAGAACAACTATTGTGATTTTCTTGGTGCTTCCCATCCCATGGGTATGAAAAAGATACCACAATATTAAATTAAGTGTTTGAAAGAGGTGACAGCACATTTGAGCCTGATATTCCTAGAATGCTAAGCATCACGACATTGTGGTGACATTTATCATTCCCTAAATTATATATTTTTGTGAAGTTATTTTATTTATTTTTATTTAAGTGGGTTTTTTTTATACCGGAGTATTAGTGTTGGCCTTCACTCTGGTTTACATTTTGAACCACTCAGGACAGTAAAACAGACAACAAATGTAAAACAGACATCACCTGAAAATAAGTTCGGATAATATAGCTTCCATTTCCAGTAGGTACAGGTTCCAACTATTAAATGCAATAAACAAACATCTCCTGCATTTTTCTATTTTCACTTTAAATAATTCACTCTCTGATGCATTTGGCAACATCTATTTAGAGTTGGGAGCAAAGGCTGCAGATAAAAGACTGCTAATGTTTGCGTAGCCTTTCAGATTTTCTTGTGTAGTCCTGTAAGTTTACAGTGTTTCAGACCGGATGCAAACGAGAACGCCAGAACCTCTACAAATGGAATCTATTGCTTTGAACTGTCTCATGGGCCCAGCTGTAGTGAATGGCGATAAAGTAATTTTAGCAAAGGGCAAAAGTGATTAAAACAAAAAAAAAACTCAGAATAGCAAAATCCTTCCTCAGGCCTTGCTAAATAATAAAAGTCAGCCTTTTGGCTTGATGGGAAACTTTTTCACAAATACATTTAAAAAAAAACAAACCATTTCTGTTTTATGTTTTATTGGCTCATTTGGAAATTGGAAAATGTTACATTGCTGTGATGTTTTGGCACTCATGTCTGGCTCGTGCAACACAAAGCAAAAAACTGAAAAAAAACCCACACTGGAAAATCCTTTACTGATTTACAATGAAGCTTGACATGAGCCATCTAGGCTAGAGGGGTCTGCATCTACCATGCATTCTAAACTTTATAACTTTATATGTAACCACATATTGGAGGTAACTTTAGAACACATGGAAGCAATGCATTGCCTACGTGCATGAATTTTCAATGCAAACCTATGTGCAAACGTTTGTTGGGAAAATGATCCCTAAGAGCGCATACAAACTCACCTGTACAGAGTTACGCCTGCTCTTTAAAGGGCACAATTCGACCGAGCTTTCATCAACATGCCTACTTTTTCAAATCAAATTTATACTCATAAATTGAAACTCTGTCCACTGAAATGCCCTTTTTTGTGTGTGTACAATAAAACGTGCGGGACATCAGGTTCCTTGCATAATTTTATGTGCCTAAACCCCGAGCAGCTTTATCTTCCAGTTACGCGTGCATATATCCGTGTTGTGTGTGCATCAATGGCTTTGAAAACCACTTAGGATCAATCCTGGACAGAGTGCAGTCTGGAGAGCTGGATCTCCAGGAAGTCTGCAATGCCTAGAGGGTTTCGAAATCTCCTATGGAAGGTCATTTTAAAACTATTTCCCACGGGGAGGTGCAATCTGCGCCTACATGGGAGAGGCGCAGGTCTTCCCGCTTATTTTCAAAGCCCACTTAACTTGTGCGAGTTCGCTGTGAAACTCCTCGGGTAATTGGGCCGTGCATGCCTTTGCTGGCGTAAAGTTCCACCCCCGCCTCCTCTGAAGATGTAACCTACCTGCGCACTTTTTTTCCCCAAATGAAAAAGCATGCACATTAGTGCCAATTCCGCCCCCCCAGCTCTGCCCCCTTGAAATGCCTCTGCTCGGTTTGCATAGAAGCAGGCGCATGACGCGGTTATTACGCTCAGCCCCAGGCCATTTTAGCACAGCCACTCGTGCACCTAAAACCTAGATTTATGCGCATAAGTTACATTTAAAAATACCACCCCCCACTGAGCCTGGTTTTCAAAAGCATTTACGTGCAGCGCGTCAATGGCGCTTAAAAAATTGCCCCCAGAGTTGCGCGCGTGAAAGTCCACGCAGGAATGATTTCACGCACACTTTTATGAGTACTAGAAAGAGCCGTTCCCGGGGGCGGTTGGGGGCGGGGAAACCATTTATGCATGGACCTTCGATTTTCAAAAGCGCACGAGCACCTTCGCACCTGCCCCCTCGCGGGTGTACATGCACACGCCTCGCAGCGGTTCCGTGCATGCCCGTTTATTTTCAAAGAGGACTTAGCAAAGGCTTTGAAAATTCATGCTGATGTCCACCTGTGCTTTCTACACATGGGCCATTGTAAAGTTACCCTCAAAAACCCGTAGGCATTACATATACAGGACGTAAGAAGAGAGTAGCTGGACAGGAGAGAGGAGTGAACTATCTTAAAAATAATGCCACTGTGATCCTCTGAGTATATTGTTAAAAAAACAAAAAAAACCTTTGTTTAGGGTAAGAGAAATTCCACAATGCAATTATTTCATTTCTAATGAGCTTGGTTTTCCAGTAAAGGCAAATTGCTTGACTTTAAATCACACTCCTGGCTCTCATGCTTGGAGCTCCACCACCAAGGATCTGTTGTCCTATCTCTGTGAATTGCCAGCATCCCCTTGTTTTCCCCTTTGTTTTGGACTTAGCGATGCCAAACTGCAGCATCCTTGATGGTTATGATCAGGGAGCCGCTAAAGTCTGCCACTAATTGTTTACGATGGTTTACCTTCAAGGCCATCTAACTATCCTTCCGTTCTCCCCCAAGGATTTACTGCTGGAGCAAAACTTTGTTTTCTAAATATTTCTCGACATAGGTTGTAATGACCTGACTGACTTTTTTTTTTAAACCACATCATCACAATTCTCAAATAACTTCACTTACTCCCTGTTTAACCAAACGTCTACAACTTTCTTTGTCAGATACAGAGCCCTGGTCTATCTCTTGTCTAGAGATGTGAATCGTGTCCTCGATCGTCTTAACGATCGATTTTGGCTGGGAGGGGGAGGGAATCGTATCGTTGCCGTTTGGGTGTTTAGAATATCGTGAAAATCGTTAAAATCGTGAACTGGCACACTAAAACCCCCTAAAACCCACCCCCGACCCTTTAAATTAAATCCCCCATTTTGCAAAATGGCCGCCGGACCAACACGATTCGACCGCAGGAGGTCGCTTCCGGACCCCCGCTGGACTTTTGGCAAGTCTTGTGGGGGTCAGGAGGCCCCCCCAAGCTGGCCAAAAGTCTCTGGGGGTCCAGCGGGTGTCCGGGAGCGATCTCCTGCCGCGAATCGTTTTCCGTACGGATAATGGCGCCGGCCATACGCGTATGGCCGGCGCCATTTTCCGTATGGAAAATGGCGCCGGCAGGAGATCGACTGCAGGAGGTCGTTGAGCGAGGGTTCCGGACCTCCACTGAACGACCTCCTGCAGTCGATCTCCTGCCGGCGCCATTTTCCGTACGGAAAATGATTCGCGGCAGGAGATCGCTCCCGGACGCCCGCTGGACCCCCAGAGACTTTTGGCCAGCTTGGGGGGGCCTCCTGACCCCCACAAGACTTGCCAAAAGTCCAGCGGGGGTCCGGAAGCGACCTCCTGCGGTCGAATCGTGTTGGTCTATGGCCGCCGCCATTTTGCGGTGGCCATTTTGCAAAATGGCGCCAGCTGAAGACAACACGCTTCAACAGCAGGAGCCCGTTTCGGACCGCCGCTGGACCCCAGGGTACTTTAAGGCATTTGGGGGGGTTCGGGAGGGGGGGGGATTTAATTTAAAGGGTCGGGGGTGGGTTTTAGGGGGATTTAGTGTGCCGGTTTTCGGCCCGTTTCGGACCGCCGCTGGACCCCAGGGTACTTTAAGGCATTTGGGGGGGGGGGATTTAATTTAAAGGGTCGCGGGTGGGTTTTAGGGGGATTTAGTGTGCCGGTTTTCCTGCCCTCCCCCCTTCCCCCGATTTAGCTATGGACCGCCGCTGGACCCCAGGGTAATTTAAGGCATTTGGGGGGGGGGTTCGGGAGGGTGGGGGATTTAATTTAAAGGGTCGGGGGTGGGTTTTAGGGGGTTTTAGTGTGCCGGTTTTCCTGCCCTCCCCCTTCCCCCTATTTACGATTTTTTGACGATAAATCGGGGGGAATTGGTATTGTATCGTGGCCCTAACGATTTTTGACGATTTAAAATATATCGGACGATATTTTAAATCGTCAAAAAATGATTCACATCCCTACTCTTGTCTATATGTTTGATATTGTAAGTTGTTAAAGATGCAGCCGTACTGTAGTCTGTAGGCCAGCATGACACATGCACGCTTTAGGGAGAAAGTAAGTCACTGCTTTATTCACTGTAGAGTTTTCAATGAAATCAACACATCACACTTCTGCATTACAATGCTAATTACGGGCCTTGTCTAGAATAGCCCTAATTAGGTTCTGTGCAGGGCTGGATTGCCCTATCCGAGGATCGGGTTTCCCCCCCCCCCCCCCCCCGGTGGGCCGGTCACTCCCATCACATGATTTTTTTTTTTTTAAACTTCCTAGTACACCTGGGAGGGTGGCGGCAGCAGCAGGAGAGGCTGTGTGGCAGCAAAAAAGACCTGCCAAAGCAAGGCTGCCTCGGGAGCCCATCCCCATGGCGGCAAAGAAGGGGGTTTGCAATGGGCCCTGGTGCATGGGTGGGAGAATGGGAGAATGGCCGCCTGGGTGTGTGAGTGAGAGCTTGGGTGTGTGAGAGGGAGTCTTGGAGAGAAAGCATGAGCCTGTGTGTGTGTGTGTGTGTGAGAGAGAGAGAGAGAAAGCAGAAAGAGAAGAGTGACCCTGGAGAAAGAATTAGGAAAAGACTGGCAAGGGGAAAGTGGAAAAAAGAGACTGGGACCAACTGATTAGAAAAATAAAAACATGAGACCACAAAGGTAAAAACTATGTAAATATATTTTGAGAATGTTAGCATTTGGAATAAGCCATCTTTGGGTATGTATATTTCTTATAATTTTGTATTTTGCTCTTTAGCCTTTCACTGTTCAGAGTCTGGTTTCTCAGGCTTTCTATTTCGGTTTTAGGTAAGGGTCAGCCTGTGTTCTGCCTGTGTGTGACTGAGCTGCAGAATTACTGCCAGCTTGTAGTTTCTCTATAGAGATTTGTATCTGTCTGGCTTGTTCTGTTATCCCAGTAGGTGGTGTATTAATGTTCTAGGGCCTGGTGTAGTATTTGCATTGCTTCTTTTTCATAAGGTTGCTGTTATTTGAGTCCTGAGAGTCAGTGCTGTGACTGTATGGTATGGCAAGGTTCTAGGCGCCTTTTTTTTTTTTTTTTTTGCAGGGGTTTGTGTTACTTCACAAAATGTTTAGCAGTGGAGGGGTTTTTGGGTTTTTTTTCTAAGTGAGGTGACCCCAGAATTTGAATATAGCTTTTTTTTCATGTTGGGTTGCTTTGTTTACTATATTGTAATGGTAATTCCGTTTATTCATGGCTTTCTGAGAGCCAAGCCCACACCCAGCACACATTACAAAAATTGTAATTCCATAGACGATCCAAGCGTCTTTTTTTTTTTTTTTTTTGCAGGATCTTCTAGTTGGCACCACAGCAGTGCATGTAAATATAATATGCATGTTGTAAGTGATATTTTGCCCCAGAAGACTGTACTTTTGAATGTTCTTTTTTCATGTAAAATCTGTTATAAATACATAATTGAATTGTGTGTGTATGTGCAAGGCTGTAAGGTTTGCTTAGGGTAAATACCCTTCTCTTGACCATGGCTGCCATTTGGGGGGGGGGGGTGTCAGTTTTTAATAAAATATAGATTGCTGGAGGGAGATGGGCCTGGGTCAGAGACTGGATGAATCGGAGGGGGAGGGGGCACAATCGTTGTTCGCACAGGACAGCAAAAAAGCTTAAGCACCGGCCCTGGAGGCCTGCAAGGATAACGGCAGAGCCCCTCCTGCTGCAGCCGGAAGATAACATGCGCTGCAGGGAAAGTGCATGAAAGGCGTCAGGTACCCCCACGGGCCAGTTTGGGGAAAAAAATCCCCCTGCAATCTGCCCCCGGTTCCATGTTGCTGTCATGGCGGATCCTGCCCACAGTCTGCTGCAGTGGATTGAGCTGGCTTGCTGCTTCGCGGAGCGCACCATGCCCGGCTCCCAAACAGGGCGACTTTGTGCGGCTGCCTCCACCTTTCTACCTCCAGGCCCGCTCTTATTATCGAGGGGGGGGGCCCATTCCCATTCCCATCTTTTGTCACATCTGCTGCCACAATATCACTTGACACTTGCGGCAGAGGCATTGCAAACTAATCTAAGGGTAGGAAAACATATCTGCTGAAATGATCACATTTCTAAGGCTTCGAGTTACACCCATAACTGTTCTATAAATCCTTTACATCTGATCTGAACGATCTCAAGGAGGGTTCTTGAATTTCAAAGTGTAGATGACACTCAGCCTGCGTATTGTTACATAATTGGTTTATGTTGAAAGGAGATGAGAGGTCCATCAAGTATAATCTTCTTCTAATTGAAGATCCTCTTTGATACACTTACTGTTAACTAGAAGGTGCTTCAGGCCTTAAGCAAACACAAACAAAGTGGCCTGAAGGAAGGTTATCAGCTGGATGGTGTCTTTATGCAAGGCGTACCTGAACCCTGCTCTTAAAATGCAGGGGCTATGCCTCCCGCAGTTTCCCCCCATACATTTTCCCAGCATTGGTTTTTAAGAGAGAAGAAGCAAAAAAAAAAAAAAAAAAGTGATTCTGAAAGAGTTAACGCTCTTGAACAGATGCACCAGTGAGAGATGTGACAAAGTATAAAGTGAAATCCGCCAGGCCTCGGGAATTCAGCTGTGGATGCAGCAGATGAGTCCCCGGGATGGCATGTTCTCCACAGGCCTGGCATGCTTAGGTGACAGCTGTGATTTTTATGGTCGAGTTTCGATGACAGTTGAGAGGGGACAGCCCAGTTCTTTCCTGACAGGAATTAGGTTTGTCATCAGATTCTCAAACCCCTCTGATTTACGACATTTCCACTGCGCTTTTCTCGCTTTGGAACCTTGTCACTTTTTCTGCCTCCACGGCAGGTCCAGGTCGGGGCTGGATTTAAGATGATGGCGCCCATAGGAAGAGTACCCCCCCCCCCCCCCCCCGGGCACAGGATTCTCTTTTTCCCTCCTCCTGGGAAGGAGAGCAGCAGGACGAGTCCCAGTTTTTAGGGTTCTTCTGAGTTTGGCCCTCCAAGGCCTGTGCCTATGTTGCCTCTGCCAAAATCCAGCCCTGCCTGGGACACCACCCTCGAAATCTGAAGTAAAAGCTTGTGTGTCTTGATGACAAAAGAAGTGACCAGTGTGAAACCATCAAGCAACAAAATCTGGAATTCGCAGTGAAGTTTGAAAATCAATTTTTGGAATTTTAGTGTGAAATTCCAGCTCTGTAAAATCTCACCATCCAGATCTAATTCTCAGCTCTTGTGTCTTCCACTCGCTCTCGTGATCTTGAGCATGCTGCTCGTTTTTATTTTAGGTACTAGGGAAAAAACATTTTACTGGATTTAGCTTACACCTTAGCTTTTTTGCTAGTTCAAGGCAAGTTGCATTCAGGTACATTGGGTATTGCCCGGTCCCCAGAGGATTTACACTCTAAGGGGCAGATTTTAAAAGCCTACGCACGCCGGGCCTATTTTCAAAAGGCCTGTAGGCGCATGTAAATCCCTGGGACGCGTGTAAGTCCCGGGGCTTGAAAAAATGGGTGGTCTGGGGGCGGGGTGGACCGGGGTGTGGCATGGCCAGAGGCCTCTCCACTGCCGCTGGGCTGGGGGATCGCGCGCCGGCAGTTGGCCGGCGCACGCAAGTTACATCTGCCTCTGGCAGGCCTCTGGCAGGCATAACTTCTGAAATAAAGGTACCGGGGTTTGGTTTTTTTCGCGCTGGGGGGGCGGGACAGAGGCCGCTCCGAAATCGGGGAAAGCCAGCTGGTCTCCCCGAGGGCTCGGCGCACGCAAGGTGCACTAGTGTGCACCCCCTTGTGCGCGCCGACCCCTGATTTTATAATATGCACACAGCTGCGTGCGCATGTTATAAAATCGGGCGTACATTTGTCCGCGCTGGGTAGGTTTAAAAATCCGGCCCTATGGACCTTGTTTACTAAGCGTTTTTCCCATAGACTTACAATGGGAGAAAACCTTTCATAAATTATACCTGAAGCAACGGAGAGGAGAAATGATTTGCCCAAGGAACATTGACAGGATGTGAATTCTGGTTTCCTTGGTTCTCAGATTGCTGTTCTAAGCACCAAGCTCCTCCTCTGCTAGAGATGCAACTGCTCAGTTTATTGGATTCTTTTCTGGCTTTACACTTTTTGCTGCACACCCAATATTCTACTGCCCGACTAATTTCCTGTGTTCTCTCTCCCCATCTCCCTGTATTCAGCAATGGATTTTGGGCTGTCTGGCACCTTAATCCTCCAAGGTCCATGCTGTCAGGTGAAGGGGGAATGAGGGGAGCGAGAGAGAGCCAGGATAGGGAGTTGCATGAGGACCATATGGGAGGAGGGGGTTGTGTGTGAAATAGTGTAAGGGAGTGGAGGGGGCACAGGAAGGCTAGGAACGGGGGCAGAAGGGGTTCAGAAGAACTGGGAGAAAGGTAGTAGAGGGATGAGAAAGTGTCAGAGGGGGAGGGGGTGTGTGAGATAGTCAGAGGTGGTGAAGTAGAGAATGATGGATGGCAGAAATCACAGGTAGTGAAGGGGGGGAGAGAAGGTGAAAGAGAACCAAGAGTGGTGAAGTGGGAGAAGAAGGGTAACCGAGCCAGAGACGGTGAGGTGGGAAGGGGGGCGGGGAATAAGAATATGATGCAGTAGGACTTAATTTATAAGGGAATGGCCTGGAACGCAGTTTCGCCACTTCTTTTCGGACTTAAGAGGCAGAGCAGCAGGGATATCATTCTCTGACCCCTCCTTCCAGGCAGCCTGCAGGGACGAAGAAGAGAAGGAATGAGCGCCAGTGAATGGAGGATGGTTAGAGGGGGAGGGAGCGGCGTCCTGGAAGCTGGGATAAGGAGGAAAAGTGTGCTTGCGAATGTAAGAGAGGCTGCCTGCATGGGAGAGAGTGAGAGTTCGTACCCAGCCGTGGTTCCTCTCAAAGTTTGCCCCTGGTCCCTCCCTTCCACCCTGCTCCTCAGTTCCACTTCCAGATTAAGCTCTGAGATCCAGAGATGTGATGGGGATGGAGGAATGAGAGAGCCAGAGATGGTGGCTTGGGAGGCGGAAGGGTTCGAGAGAAAGAGAGGCATTGCTGTGATAAAGGGAGAGATGGGTATGGGTCAGCAGGGTTAATGGTGGGTGGTGTATGAGAGAGAACCAGGGAGGCAACTGGGGAGAAGGGGAGTGCAGTCAGAGAGAGACATGGACAGGAGAGTGGAGAAGGGAGAGTAGCACAAGGGGCTGCCTGGGAAGTGCTGTGCTGGGGATGCTGAGCCTCTGTCATTGTTCTTGTCTGGGGGGGCTCTTATGCCGGAGCTGCTGAGAGAGAGACTGTTGAGGAAAGACTAGGAGAACCGAGAGAGAGACTGGTGGGGACAGAATGGAGGTTAGTGACAGTGATATGAGGGAAGGAGGGGTCTCCATCAGTAAGCAGCACCCCCCCTCCCCCCTCCTCAAAGGTCGCCTTCCTCCCACTCTCTCCCTTCATGTCTTGAAAACGTGAGGCTCGTTGGTTCTGTGCATTTTGGTTCCTTGGCTCTTAGTACATGGCAGGTTGGCCACCCCTGCTCTATTTCATCTCATTTCACAC
Source organism: Rhinatrema bivittatum (assembly GCF_901001135.1). NCBI lineage: Eukaryota > Metazoa > Chordata > Amphibia > Gymnophiona > Rhinatrematidae > Rhinatrema > Rhinatrema bivittatum. The sequence continues at coordinate 47,930,282 of NC_042629.1, forward strand.
TTTTATATCACCTTCCTTCCAAAGTGGTTTACATCAAAGATAAATACAATAATCAAATTACATCAAAAGTGAAATACAGTAATTAATACAATAACATCTTACACATTTAGATCAATTGTCCCCTATAATAATAGATTGAGTTCATTAAATAGTTAATACAATCTAATGATATTTAACTTATTTTTCTGTGATAATTAATAAACATTTTATCTATGCATGTATCATTATATAGTACTGGTATATCTACCAACAATATAAACATTCAATCACAATATAACAATCATCTAGCTATGATATAAGCATTTGCATATGAAGTCTTGATATGTTCTGTATGTGATATATACAATATACTTATACATTAGGTTCATTATCTTTCACATGATATTTGCGATATTGCACTTGTATTACCCTCATTCTGATCATTTTGGTTCGTTTAATGAATGCATCTGTAGTTTATTATAAAGTAGTAATCTTAGGAAGTATTTCTTTATAGAGAGGGTGGTGGATGTGTGGAATAGCCTCCCAGTGGAAGTGATGGGGACAAAACAGTATCTGAATTGAAGAAAGCATGGGATAAATACAGGGAATCTCTAAGGAAGTGATGCTAAATTATTTGGGTAGATGGGCCATACTGTCTTTTTCTGCCGACATGTTTCTATGTAATATATGGCTGCAATGCTGCATTCTTATTGGCCGCTGTCATAGGGCAGGCCTTTCTAGGCTCTTACTGCTTAACAGCTGACTTATGGAAATACAATATACTGAATATAGTGTGTGTGTATTGAATTGTGATTTAATTGTTCTTAGTGTTGTTAGCTGTTCTGGGTAATGAGCTGCTGGAAAGCAAAAGTATGTTTTGGCGCGTTTATGTTTTGTGATGCATAAGGTTTTGTTATGCTTTACTGTGACTGTTGCCTGTAATCCGCTGAGCTTGGTGCATCAGCGGAATAGAAATTGTGGAAATAAAGAAATGTTGGGCAACTTATTAACCATGACCACAGCATTAAATTTGCATAGCACCGTGGCAAATGTGCATTTGCAAAATAATGAACTAGACCTCGGACAAGTGCAGTTAGGATAAAGTCCATAGGTAAAGCATACGCGAACTTTACTTACAATTCCATTCTGAGGCTAATCGCGAGCACTTTTTCTCTGCACTTTTGTGCCTTGGCCTCCTAGTTTACAAAAAAAAGGGGAGAACTGTGAAGCAACAACTGCACACAAGAAATTCACAGCATCAAAGAGAATATTATTATTGGAATCACTGATGTTAGAACATTTTCTATTAAAGTGCTTTAAGCTTGGAGTTAAATGCCAGCTGCACTTGGGAACATGGAAGTGTCCGTCTGCGCCGAGGAGAAAAATCTACCAGCTCTGTTGTTAGCATGTCAAATTAACTACCTAATAGTGAGTTAGCCAGCCTAAACGGTCAGAGCCTGGCAAGCTGCCAGACCACGAAACTCTCAGCACAGCTTTTTTTTTTTTTTTCTTTCAAAAATGGAAACTTGTTAATCTCAGAAAGCTCTTTGAATAAATGTTCTTCTGTCAAATGTAAAAGAAAATATTTTTGGTCGGGCTATTTGAGAAAACAGAAATGTGTTGGTTGACAAGATTGATGGGAGTGTGCCACAGCCTCGCAAGCTTGATGCTCTGCGCTGCGGGGAAGCCATGAGTTTGATCCAAATTTCAAACTGAACAGGTCGCCAGGTTTGCCTGTGATCTGAGCTGGGGCCCCCTTGGTTTGTTTTCAACATCAGGTTCACCACTGCCCCTGCTTCCACTGTGCTTCAGGATAAAGGAGTCAGCAGGTCTCTGACAATAATCTCTCATGTCCTTTTATTCAAGCACAAGCAATGGATCTGTTTTTTCCCCTTCCAAAGTGCAGAAAAGCTATCAATCAACATATAGAAATTATGCGAGCAGTTTGCTGGAGAGCGCAATTTTACTTAATATTTTGGAGCCAGTACAGAAATTTCTTTTTACAAATGGTGGAAAATTCTTCCTAAAGGATTGAAAAAAAAATCGTTGCATTTTACAGGACTGGAACAAAATAAGAAGTAAACAGATATCTGGTTTTAACATCTGCGTAACTGCTTGAAGTTATGCTCCCTGAAGGAGAGCAGCGGTTTTGGAATCGTGCAAATGTAGATAAGTGCAGCAAAATTTCAGAAAGAAAAACAAACAAATCTAGGCTCATTTACACGTGGTAGCCTCATCATTTCCCTGTGAGGCATCAGTTTAGTAATAACCTAGCTCTAGGGGTTGTGAATACCAAATGTTCAATTTATGGGGCATTTTGGTTGAAACTTGACTGTGGAAGCCATCCAGTTCTGGTACTTTCTCCTGTCTTCTTTTTCTTTTAGCTCAGTTAGAACCAGGACTGGGATTCTGGCTCCTTGAGACTTCAATTGGGAATTATTACCTTAATTTAATCCCCCCCCCCCCCCTCCATCACCACCACTATTACTGTTTCTAGTCTGGACATTGCAGCAATGGTCCTGAGGCCAGAAGCCATGCACCAGGACTCTTGCAGGAGCCCTGAATCATGAGTTCAGATCCAGCCACCAGGTATTTCCCTTAACAGTGGTCACAAATCCTTTCGCAACCCCCCCCCCCCCCCCCCATCATCTAGAGCATCCTCAGCTCCAGCCAACCCAATGTGAGGAAGAACCTACCTGCATGGCTCTACCACTGAGCCATTGGGCTGGCCACTAGAAGTTGCATTTTAATGCCCCTTGATTCCCACCAGAATTGTGTTACCCCTGAAATGTTGCAGAAGGAAACGAAAAATGCAGTTAGAAGGTAAAATACTGCTTTCATTTCTACAGAGCTGTCATAAAAAAATAATAAATAAAAATAAATAAAAAGCATCCCTAACTTCAAATCTGATTTTGCTCTGGTTTCTGCATGTTCATGTTGTCCAAGCCATTCCTCTGCTTTCTTGGTTGTAATATTTAATGGAACTGATGATCTCCAGAATATTGCAGACAGGAGATTATTAGCCATTTTGATAACAGGTTCTCATTCTGAAAATTTAAAGGTGGAGTGAACTATGTCGTCTGTGAAACCATGGTTGTTACACTCTGCCTATTTTTACTGTGATCATATATAAAGCCTTGTCATCAGTGAACACACCTCTGACCACGTGGAGGGAGTTGTAGAAATCTCAAGAGTTATAAACAATGTGTTAAAAAAAACCCAACAAACGTTTTTAAAAACTTGCCATCATTGGTGTCTGGATCCCTCCACCAGTGGGTATCCACTATCCAATCTAGATGAAAGCAATGCAATCAGAACAGATTGGCAGGGTGGGAACATAGAGTGCAGGGGGACGGTTCATGGTGCAAACTTTTTGATGTTTTTGTTCAAGTCAAAAACTCTGTGCTTAAATTATAGATAAAATTTGTATGGCATTCGTGTAGCATTGACCTGTCTTAGTTTTCTTTTATACTATAGTGTCCTATACTTTTTATGACAGCTTGGTACCTTTTCCCCACCATGGACCTTATTCAGATTTATTTATTTATTTATTTATTTATTTATTTTTGTATAAGCACAGAATGGGAAAAAAAATGTTTCTGAAAAAAGGCCCTATTTCTCTACTGCCAGCTTTTTTCTACAGTAATAATTCTAGAGACCTGATTAGTTTGTTATAATCAGGCTGATTACCTTCAAACAAATAATATCATTCATATGCTTTAGTTATCTCATCATTGATAATAGTTTCCAGTATTTTGCCAGAGGCTGAAGTCATGCCAAGTTCTTTACAATTTCCCAGGTCTCCCATTGATATTATAGTTACTACTCACACTTCACGGGCCATGAAAAAATACTGCAAGAAAAATAAAAAAAGCAAAATCCAGCCATAAGCCTTCTTGGATTACCCTATAAAAAGTGCGGATAAGGTAGAATTTAATTCTGCAAACGCACAAGCCCAGATTTTAAAAGGGCTACACGCGGAAATCCCGGGGTCTACTCGCGTGTCCGGGCCTCGTGCGCGTTTTACAACAGGCCCAGCCACGCGCGCAAACCCCGGTACGCGCGGAAGTTCCGGCCGAGGGAAAAGGGGCAGCCCGGCGGGCGTAGCCTAGGCAGGGAGGGGGTGCGGGCCGGGACAGTGCCATTAGCCGCTGTCCCGGGGAAGTGTGCGCCGGCCGGCACGTGCAGATTACTTCTGCTCCAGAGGAGCAGTAAGTATTAAAATTAAAAAATGAGGGATAGTTAGGGTAGGTTTAGGGGGCGAGCAGGAGAGGGGAAGAGGGAGGAAGGAGAGAGTTAGGTGTAGGAAAGTTCCCTCCCACTCTGCTCCTTAATTGGAGCGGACTGGGAGGGGAATTGGGGGAGGCCCGATTGCGTCGCCGTGCGTTTGTGAAATTCCCCTTCCTCTGCACGCGGGAGTCGCAGGCCGCCTGCATATGCGCGCCACCATCATATTTTGTAACATGCGCGTGCTTGCACGCTCATGTTATAAAATTGGGACGTCCATGTGTGCGCGGGCGCTCGTCTTATAAAATCGACCCCACAGTCAATCACATGACAGGTCTTTTTTTTTGCGGTGAGGGGGGCGGAAGGGTTGTCACTGGTGAATTTTAGCATTCTTGAAAGTTGCCAGGTCCAGAGAAATAAAATTAGAATGCCTCAGTTTAACCACGGAAGGCTGAAAAGACATATTAGTAGGCCGGGCCGGATGGCTCAATAGCACTTCTGCGTGCTGTCGTGGGCAGGGATTTGGGTTCGGTTCTAGGGTTCCCAACTGGCTCCAGATTTTCAGGACAGATTGATCTAGTCTTGGTTTTTACTCCCATTGCAAGCAGGGAGTTGTAGTTCTGATTTCTGTATTCATTCCCTAAGAGAAGCAAGTCTATAAATCCCTGCATGCAATGGAATAAAACCAGGGCCAGATCAGCTCGTCCTGAAAATCTGGAGCCAGTTGGCAAAGCCTATTCAGTTTCCAGCTCAGGTCTTCCATCCCCTGGGTTTACTGGAGCTGAGGGAAGAGAATCCCAGTCAGAGTGCAAAGGTGACGCCTAGTGGCTAGAGATAGGCCCCGTGATTATAAAATGGAGCCCTGGTGCATGGCCCCAGGCTTAGGACCGTAGCTGCAATGACTGGACTGAAGTAAATTGTGACGGGAAATACAAACAAATCCCTGGGTGTTTGTGAATGAAAGCTCATGATGCAGGATTCCAGCTATGGTTTTGATTGAGCCCAAAGGAGCAGGAGGAAGCTACCAGTTACAACTAAGCACAAAAACCTTACCATTAAATTCTATGGTGAAAAAAAATAGCCCAGGTAAACTTTTTTTTTGTTGCTAATTTTAATGCAAACCCTCCAAGATTTTGCAATTAATATTCTACCACATGTCTTTCCTCAGAATAAACTTCCGGAGCACATTGTACTGATTAAAGCTGAGTTGGGTATTGGTGAGTTGACCATGTCATAAGGGACAGGCCGAGCCAGTCCAGATTTTGCCTCCACTCCGTCCATGGTCTTGCAGTTCCTGATGGAACAACATGGATATTGATGTAATGAGGCTCAGTCACTTTCAGGACAGGGTTTCCCGAATGCTGTCTTTGGGACTACCCTTCAGGTCTGGGTTTCAGGATATCCACAGTGAACTTTTATGCACTAAAGTTGCCCAGATTTGAACTAAGAACCTATTTAATTGGTATTCAAGGACGTGCAGGGAAAGAAAAAAACGTTCATTTCTTTATTTGTTTTGGGTATTTTCTTATTTTGTTTCTTTTTTTGTTTGTTTGTTTTATCATGCACTAAACAGCAACGACAAAAAAAAAATGTAAATCCATAGTTTCTTTTCTGTTTCATGTTGGAAATGACCTGAAACGAAGTGACGTACATCATAGATGTTTTCTTGTCATTTCAGAATGAACACACATATCTGACTGGTCTATATTGGTTATCCTGAGAAGAACCAGGCCTCACTGAGGTTCCATGGGGAAACCTTGGGTTGGTATACCTTGGAAAGCACAAAACAATTGAAAGAGAAGGCAGGTTAAGTAAATTCTTTGCTCGAGGTCATACAGCATGTGGCAAAAGTAGGATTTTACCCTGCCTCTCTCCAAGCTTCACTGCTCTATGCCATGAGGATCTACTGCCCAACCCCTCTGAAATGATGAATCATTACTGAAGGCTAAACAAGTGAAGAACAGCTCAATAAAACACTTTCAAAGGAAAAAGTAATGCCCCACGAAATTATTCTTGGCCTGAATATCATGCATCCGCATAACACTAGATTTATTATGTATGCATAAAATGGCACTGCCAAGAGAAAATTACTAGATATCGCTGTAACTAAGGTCAAAATATAATTATTAGAGGAAAACATTAGTATTTTCCAAAGCTGGCTGGGTTTATTACAGTTCTTAAAAAAGAACATTAAAAGGATTTCTAACAAATCTCCTGTAATACTAGATTAGACAGAAAACAGTAAATATGACAGAAGTGACTCCCAGTCTCTCTCTATAAATACCAGTGGTATTACCGGAACAGAAGTCTATTCTAGACGCTCATAAATCCTGTCAGGCAGGTACTCTGTTCTGGAGAATAGCAATAATATCCACGAAAAACAAAAAATAGTATTCTCTTTCTCTCCTTTGCCAAGGGCATTCTCTACCGTCTTATTCTCATTTCTCACAACGCCTATGACATCTTGCAAAGTGTCATTTATTTCTCTATGGGCTATTGGAACCTATTGGTCTATTTTAAAAGTGCTGCACATGTTTCTAATTTGGCAGCGTGATCAATCATGTATCAGGACAAATCATTCTAAATTCCTAATAAAAGTTGAGTGGAGAGGAGCCTGGCCCAAGGCACAAACTAGAAAGCTGGGCGCCATCTGCTGATTTAGCCACAGTGCCCTGCTCTCAGAGAAGCCTATAATTTGTGCTGGTCCCTAAGTCCCTCCTCCATTTTGTGCACTGCCTGCATGCCAAGAAAGAGCTGACCTGACCATTGTTTTCCCACGTATTTGATACATTCCAGGTACTGCAGAGGTCTCTCTGTTATTGTAATGTTGGATTAGCGCTAATTCTGTTCAGACATGTCGCGCTCTGAATGACAGAATGCTTTTGTTATACAATGTATGTAATAATTACTATAAACACCCTCCTCCAATTTTTTTTTTTTTTTGCACTGCTTGCATGCCAAAAGGAGCTGACCAGACCAATAATGCATTGTTAAATCCTGTATTTGTTTCATTCTAGATGGCTCTGAATAAAATCATCTGGATCAAAAGAGCTCTGTGCCCATTTGTGAAAGAAACAAGCGAGCTTGGCTGAGGGTTACACGGGAGAGGCCCAGTTGCAGAACCAGATGTGCAGACAGCCCAGAGAAGCTGGTAACAAATGGTGTCCGTCTGGGGAGGACACACGTCATTCTGCTCGGTGGGGAGAGGTACATAACATCCTGCCACCTTACTTTTGAACTCTGAATGCAAGCTTTTTTATTTTCTGCTGCTCACTATCCTTGAGTGTAATATTTGCATATCATTGACTTTGTCGGAACAAAGTCCATATAGGTTCGTTGGTAAAAGCACTGAGAGTAGTTTATTTGGAGAATTTAGAGATAATTCTGTTGTTTGGACTGTATTTCTATTTTTCACTTGTTCATCTGAAATGTTAGCAATGGCGAAAAACTTTCAGAGGTGTAGTGAGAGAGCATGGTTTTTCTTTAGAAGTTTCTGCCATTGGTACGAGAGAAGCTGGATTATTGTAGACAAGTCAGGGGAAGAAGGAATAGTCTTGTGCTTAGAACAATGGAACTGTAAACCAGGGAAACCAGAGTTCAAATCCCAGTTTTTTTTCAATGACATCCATTGTGGCTTTGGGTAAGTCGCTGTTATGTTCGCCAGTCACAGGGCCTGCATGTGAGCGCCTAATATAGGCCCCAGTGATGGGAATCACTGACCGGTGCCTCCTTAAGCAAAGGCCCCGCATCATTCCAACGCCTCAGCAGTGGGTCTCCTACTGTGAAGTAGTGCATGTGGCTCCTGCATTTCTGAATATCCTGCATTCCTCTGTCTTGCCTCGTCCAACTTCTCCTTGCCCAGCCTGTCTCATCCAGTGTTCTGTGTGTGTCTGTCCTCCCTTGGCCTAACGTCCTGTTACTGACCTCTTGCTTGGATCTGACCATGTTTGCCCTCTGCCTGCCCTGCCCAGGTCTCCGTGTCTCCAACTTGCTGACCCCGGCATGCCCTCGGACTCAGAAAGACCTAGGGACCTGCCTAAGTCCTGCTGGCAGCCAGAACCCAAGGGCTCAACCTGCGGGGGGGGGAGGAGGCTGGTATAGGCGAAGCTCCAGTCTGTCCCGCTACAGGACGCGTTAGCCAGCTGCCGGCATAGGCCTCGTAGGCTTGCCTACGCAGCTGTGTCAACTATGTCACAGCATAAAGGGCTCACTCCCACACCAATCATTACAGTCTCTCTATCTTCCATTGCCTCAGATATCCATTTAGGCTGTAAGCTAAAAAAAATGTTGTAAACCTAAAATTGGAAAGGCAGTCCCAAAATACAAAATTATTATTATCATCTGTTGAGCTCTAGAATCATTAGAGCTATTCTTTGAGACAAGGGCCGGTGTGAAGCATAAGGTGGACTCGGTGGCCACTTAGAGTGCTGGTTATGGGGGGGGGGGGGAGGGGCGGCACGGCAGGACCCAGGACCACAGTGATTGCTCCTCATTGTTCTTCCTGCTGGCATGGTCCTATAAGAGGAAGTCATGTCATGGGTCCATGCCAGAGGAAAGGAGGTGTAATCCTCAGCCAGAAGGGAGAGGCAGGAGCAGTGTAAGTCCATGTGGTCCAAAGAGAGGAAAGCAGGACGCAGAGCAGCAGCAGTCTGAAGGCAGAAGAGCAGGAGGTAGAGCAGCCACAGCCTGCATGGTTCAATGACAGAGGAGTCGTCCAATCAGCTACACAGGTTGAAGGATGAGGCTGCTGCAGCTTGTGCATAATGGAAAGGAAGAAGAGTGAGTGACTATGTATGTGAGAGTGAAAGACTGAGAGTATGTGTGAGTGACTCTGTGTGTGTGTGTGTGTGTGTGTGTGTGTGTGAGGAAACAGTCATGTGAGAGAGTGTGTGAGTGAGCAGATATGTGAGAGTGTGTGCAAGTAAGCAGGTATATGAATGTGTGTGAGTGAGCATATATGTGAGGGTCAGTTTGTGAATGAGTATGTGTGTGAGAATGGGGCAAAAGCATCTGTGTGAGAGAGCATCATATGAATGAGATCTTGTGTATGTGACAGTGTGTGTGAGAATGAACAAATGTGTGTTAGAGAGGAAAAGATGACTAGAAATAAAAAATTTCCTGGTATGGAGAATGGACATTTTTTTAAAAATTCTCATTAAATTATTTGATGTGCCTGCTTTAAAAAAAAAATAATTTTATTGATGTTTGGAAAATGTTAAAAAAAAAACAAAAAACTTCCCAATGAGTTTTTAATTATTGAATGCTATCCTATTTATCAACTGTTTTGAAATATTTATTATTTTTTAGTATGATTTTACTAATGATTGATTGCTTTATATTTTTTTTTATTTTATTGTTTGATGTTTGAGGTGATGTTTTTGTTTTCCATTTTTATATTGCTTATAGAGTGTGGCTTGTTGTGGTTTCCAGTTTTTGTCTGCATTTTTCTATTTATACTTTATGGTTTCTTTATTCTGCTTTTGGTGAGGGTCTGTCTTTGTTCTGCATGTGTGACCGAGGTGAGGTATTCTGCTAGCGTGTAGTTTTTGTGTATGGATCTTACAGCAGCCTGCCTTGTTCTGTTTTCCTAATAGGAGATGGATTAGTGTTTTAGGGACTGGTGTAATGCTTGCAGTGTTCCTTTTCATAGGGTTGTTTCTGTTTGCTATCAGTTAGTGCTGTTTTGGTATGGAAGGTTTATTGTAATTCATTTTTCCTGTGGCTTTCTGAGGGTCAAGCCCACACACAGCATGCTTTACAGTAGGCCTAATATCAGATGGGTTCCAAGTGTCTTTTCTGCAGGGTTTTCTGGTTGGCACCACAGCAGTGCGTGTAAATAATAATATAAGTGATATCTTTACCTCAGAAGACTACTTTGAATGTCCTTTTTCATGTAAAATCTGTTATAAATGTATATTTTTTAACTTGTGCGGGGAAAGGGAGGGAAAAGGGATGGGAGTGTAAACCTGTGAGGTTCATTCAGAGTGTCAAATACCCTTACACTGGCCCTGTTTGGGACAAGAACTGGGTTCAGAGTTTAAGAGCAAATTACTGTAAAACTGCCACGTAGCTTTTCTTGTGTGAACTGGGAGTCTCCATCCATGGATACCGAATTCATGACTGTGCGGCTCCATGTCCAAAAGAAGCAGACTGAATCAGACTGCAAGGAGCACTTCTGATTAGAGTAAAACCCAGGACCGGCTCAGCCTGTCTCCTTTGCACATGAAGCCGCACGGTCACCCTGTTCCTATGCCCAAAGGTAGCCCTTGGATGTATGCTAGAAGCAGCAGCATGTGGTGCACAAAGCTCCTTGTGTCAAAACAGATCCGCATTGGGTCTGTATTTGTGAAGCACCATTGGCAGAATCTTAACATAGTAACATAGTAATGACGGCAGAAAAAGACCAAAATGGTCCATCTAGTCTGCCCAGCAAGCTTCCTAAGGTGGTAACTGCCGCTCCGTGCAGGTTACCCCCGTGTTTCTCTTATCTTGTCCTAGATCTTGGGACTCCCCTGTCACTCGCTTGCAGCCAGACCCAATGAAATAGTATTCCTTTGCCATTTGGTTATGAAAAGTCTCCGATGTCAACGGATGGAGATTTCTGTTGAATAGCAACTGCATGCACTTTCTGCTGGGGCATTATCGGTCCCCTGTGAAAATGTCCAGGAGGTGCATGAGTGTTAATTACCTAGCGAGAGAGAGAGAGAGAGAGAGAGAGCTATAGAGGCAAGGAACTTGCACATACCTCCCCTGCCATTTGCCATGAGCTCCTGCTACAATTGATAGCCACCATCTGGGGCCACGATCCTGAGCCGCAAATAGCACACAACATTTTTTCCTGTCGCAGTGCCCGCTATGCCAACCATGCAACTTATGTCCTGCTGTGGCCCCCTCCAGCTCCCTGACACTTGTGCTAGATTTATTTGCCCAGACTTATTTTTCAGGTTATTTCTGTGAAGCCATTAATCACCGTTTGGTTAAGGCATTTGGAAATAAAAAAAATGCAGAATCGCAGACTTGTGGACGTGACAAGTAATTTCCAGCTACTGAGAGCAACTTTGCAACTTTTTTTTTTTTTTTTTTGGTTGGTTAAAAATACTTTGAGCTCCAAGGGGGGGCGGATAGTTTTTCTATGTGCGTGTCTGGGTGGATAGGAAACAGACAAGTCCCGTTATTGAGCAGCTGATAAAGGATAACACTATGTTGATAACCCTCTATAGGCAGGACAGCAAAAACGTAATTAGTGCTTAGTGCATCCTTATGTCTTATTTTTTAGATGCCTTTCTTGGAATGAGAGCACAAATGTCCTTCTGCTTTTCCTGTCTGCTTCTCCTGTTCTCCTTCTCATCCTGTAACTGAGGACATTGGTTCCACAAATATGAGCTACAGCCCCAGAGAATTGCGTTTCCAGTTTTAGCTGCAGTCGACAGAGTAACCCCTTCTAACTCCTGTAGAATAAGTTTACCTTGAGCTAGCATATTGGGGAAATTATGTATATGAGCTATTATGCACATATACACTATGACAGAGAAGATCAAGACTATCCTTCTATTTTCCAAGTTTTTTGTTTTTTTTTATTATTATTGCCATTCTAAAATGTTAACCTTATGCTATGTCATATGCTGAATTATATTTGTCTTTGGGTTGTGTCACCTTGAGAGCGATTACAATGAAAAGGTTTTTGGTTTGTTTTTTTTAACAGAAAAAGAGAGCTTGTGGTTTCATGTCATATTTGTTTAACTTTTTAGAAAAAGAAAATCTCACAAGTGACAAATAAAATACCATGTTTTCAGTTCTTCGGGAGCAATTGCATTCAGATATGGTAAAACTTGTTTTGCGTTGGGGGGGAGGGGGGGTTCTGGTCCTCGGGGCCGGTACAAAGGGTGGGCGAGAAGAGTGTCCGTCCTGCTCACCAAGCCCTCGGGGAGAGGAGGACACTGCATCACCCTGTGTGCATGTGAACCTGAATGGAAAGGCAAGCCTCCCTTGACAGGGCTACCGTTTTGCCCAGTCACCGCCTTGCTCAAAGCCCATCCTGTAAACAGGGGTTGGTTTGCATGTTATCCAAAAGGTCCAGACTGACCCGGTTCTTGGACTCAATGAGTGCAAATATAGCTCATGAATATTCATTGTACAGGCCCTGCAAATCTTTATACGGAGTTGGGGTGGGGAGGTCACCTGGACTGGATTTGTGAGCCTTTTCTTTGATAGAAACCTAGAACCGGACATGTCGAACGAATCCTTCCTCTGTGGAAAGGGCAAAGATTTAAGGGCTGAATTCCTTCAGTAATTCCTTTCACTCACGTTTGGCTTGCATTAGGGTCTAAGGTTCCTCATGAAACAAAGTTTTGTTTTCTTTCTAAACAAAACAAAGGGAAGTGTGGGATTTGGGCCTGTAGGCTTTTGTTTATTTATTTATTTAAAAATGTATATACCGCAAATCATAATGTCTAAGCGGTGAACAGTAATTGGCATCAGTAGATACCTTCCTGCCAAGCTGGGGACGAGTTCTGGCCAGCGGCGTCCTCCCGGGGCTTTAATTCAGACCTGCTGGGGGGAAGAGAGCCATTTAAATGGGAACCGTGCAAGCTTCCTGCAGAAGGTGTGACATGCGATGAAAAACAAACAAATTATGGGGTGGAGGGAATGCGGAAGGCATCGATAAGAACTGCCAGATCAGTAATCGCGCAAAAATATTATCGGCTTGGTCCAACAGCTGCCAAAATATCCCCAGCGCGCTCTGATCCATGGAGTGGCTCCTCTCGTTCTGCAAAGGTGATAATCTTATGACATCATGTGCCTAAAACCCACAGGTATGTTGAGCTCTTTTATGTTAACGTTTTGCGTGCGTAGGGGGAGGGATGCGAGGGCAAGAGGGTCGAACTTTCATGATTTTTCCAGAAATGTCTTTTTTTTTCCCCCAATTTACTTCATAGAACTCAATGTTCTGCACATTCAATTTCTCGTAATGACAAACCTGTCTGATTTTGTTCTGTGCCTTCCAGTACCTGTTCTAATTTGTCAAAAATGCCAGGATCTGTAGGATTGATTGAAGTTCATTAATTCTCCGTGGTCCACAAAGCAGGCATGGAAATACGAGCATGTGTGGGCATCCCTCAAACCTGTGCCCGGAGCAAGGGTGTCAAACGCTGGTCTTCGGGGTGATGGGCACAAAGGGCTCTGGTTTTCAGGCTTAACCGAAAGATCTAAATTACCTCTTTAGCTAATAGCTGCTGAATCGGGACCACCACCTCGCTCAGGTCAACCTGAATACCGATTGATCCAGTCCTGGTTGTTTTCCCCCATTGCGTGCACGGAGCTGTAACTCTGGTTTTGCCCCCAAAAAAGTAGTGGCGAGATCCATCATGTACTCCAGCCAAGCTGGAATAATCATGAGATATGTTTGCTTGTATTTGTTCCGAGGTTAACGTCTGCAAGTAGGCTGTACTGGAAACAGGTCTGCCTGTGGCATTCGCAGAGCAGGGTTCACCATTATCGGGCTGCTAACTGGCTCCATTTTCTTTTTCAAGGCAGGCTGACCCAGTCCTGGTTTTGACCTGTTGGGTGCATGGACATGTGGTTTGCCTTCCCCTAAGAAAATCAGCCCCTGTAAGTCCATGAACACAATGGGCCAAACCAGGACCAGATCAGCCTCGTGAAAATTTGAAAGCAATTGGCCCAACCTGTTGGCAGACCTGGCCTCTCTCTTTTTTTTCTTTGTGATCACCAAGGCAGATCTGTATATATTTTGCTGGCAGCAAGGAAAAGATGCCCAGGACAGATCTGGCTCCACATCGTTAGGAGGCAACTTTATATACGAAGAGACTCGCCAAGCAAATGTTCTCAGTAACCTATGGACCAGTGCATGCCAATTTAGCGATAGTTGGAGATGAAACTAATATTTAAACCTAAGCAGGGTGTGTCAGGAGAGCAAGCTTTCTTGGTAGACTTGGATGAATCTAGTAAGGCAGAAGGACCAGAGAATATACACCAGCATGCCTTGTGACCAGTTGAAAAGCCAGAAATATCTCATGAAACGTTAGAAAACATTGTCTTTTGTCCGCTTGCCTGTGAGATTTACTGCAAGAGGCATGTTTTGAGTTACAGATCCTCCTAGACTCTTTTTGGAAGGGCAATGTCATCTTTTTCTTATTGTCCAAAATTGTACTATTATTCATTCTCTCTCTCCCTTCGAAAAAGGCTCCTTCAGTGAATTCACTTCCATGGAAGATGAAGACCTTTTCCCTGCCAAATCTCCCTTTCCAGCATCAAGATCTATAGAACTAGAATGTTAAAGGGCTTAGGCCTATTGCTCCCCAACAATATCCTACGAAAGTTGGTGCATCTTTCCTGGAACTTTTGTCTTTTTCTAAAATCAAAATCAACTATTTACACCAAGCCCATTATTAATAACAAACCAAATAACAGTTGTCAGGTTTCGGTGCTTATCGCAAAGCACAATGAAATGTCATAGGCAGCCTACCAGTACGTCGCAATTGGAAGCGCATCGGGCAATCTTTGCCGATGCCAGTTACATAACAGAGGGGTCATTTTCAATGCTGATTACGCACTCAGAGCCCAATATTATGCGTGCAAATACTGTTCTGAAATTGGCCTGGGCTAAGTGCACGTAAAAATACGCATATGACCCACTTTGGCATGTATTTTTGCACGCACTGCGGACAACAGGCATTCTGAAGGCAGAGTCAACACTTATGTGCACGCTTTTTTTTGTTTTAAATTTTAAAAAAGATATATGTGCATAAGTTGCACCTTCTGAAAAGGAAGCGGGGGTAACTTTACACGAGCGACTGCAGGAGCATGCTTTGGCCACTCACCTGAGGATTTCCAAAGCGAACTTGCCTGGGCATTAGGTTCACTTTTGGAAGCGCTCAGTAATGTCCGTGTGTGCATCGTACAAGTGCAGATTTTACTGCTTATGGCGGGGGCTGCGTGATAATCTCCCTCATGGCTATCATTACCGACTTTGAGATCGTGGCTCAGTGCAACGTTACTTGCCATCCTCCTGTCAGCGACCGGGCTCCCCGGTGCCCCGGTGTCGCCGCGCCCTACGTTTTAGGAGCGCAGATGGCGGCGACAAGAAAGGGGACAGAAATCTTTCGCCGAGCCCATCTCGTTCCGCCTGTGCTGCCTTTCGAATGGTGCCTACAAAATGCATGGGCCGAGCCGTGATGCTTTCATTTAATAGCTCTTTGATTTAAAAGGGGACCAGCAAAGCTTTAGCCCTTTGGCGTAATGAATGGGAACCACATGCAGATAGCTGGCTGCAATTATTTCATGTGGCTCAAAAAAATGAGGCAAGCATTCTGTGAAGAGTTGGTTTTTTTTTTGTTTTTTTTTTAATCTATGCTCAGCCTCCGGTCGTAAAATTGTAGTTATGCAAATTCTGCTTATTTGCAGCATAACCTTTTCTAAGCCCTTGCAGCTGATGTCCGGTAATAATTTGTCACCCGAACCTAATATGCTTCGCCGCTGCCAAGTTGTTTTCATGGAATCTGCACGGTGCGATGAGAGTCTGAAATATCTATGCCATCGGTCAGTGCTGGAAACTGCTCGCTTGTTATCCATCTCTGCTCGTGTTTACCTAGCAACCACAGTCACGTTGCTAATGTAAAGATTTCACATATGAACCTGTCACTCAGGGAGCCAGGCTTCACGCTCTGCAGTGTTACTACTTTATTTAGAGAGTGGTGGTTTTCCTTTTAACCCTTTCACTGCACACAGATGAGCACTGGCGCAGCGCACTTTTCCACTACGGAAAGGGACAGAAGCCTGTACTGATCCTTAACTGTAAGGTTGCTACGATCCTTTTACGATGTCTTTTTATAAGTACAAGCAGGCTTAATAATCAGTTCCCCAACACAGGGACAAATGAGCAGGCACCACACTGATAACTAAAGACATAGCAATAGGAATAATCTGAATACTTTTTATAATATTCGTAATAATAAATATAGCAGTCGGGCTCCTTTAAAGAATGATTCCTCCCCTCAGCAACACTTTTCGAACACACAGTAAGACCAAAGGTTGAGAATTTCAGATACCTGGAATGTGTTATGGTGTTCACTATCCAGGTACTATTACTTTCCAAAAGAAATCTTTGTACTTACAGGAAAAAAGTACTGCTATGCTGTGGGGTTTGGTTTTTTTTTGGATATTGATCCAGAAAGGGATTGAACCCTTTTTGTGACTGTTATGATGTGTCCGATAAACGTGCACATACTTTTCTTGGTTACTGGTGTAATTTTAAAATCTTTAATGTCATACCAGTGCTTTTGCAACATGGATGTGACATCACAGAGCAGAGACCTGCAGTGCAGGAATCTTAAACGGCTTTGGCCACGCCACAGGCAGCAGAAACGGGTTCGGCCTGGGTGAAACCATTCTCAAGTGCTGCATCTGTTTTGTTTTCTGAATTTGAAGTGAACCAACAAACAAAAAAGGAGTGTGCTGTTTTCTCTTTCCTGCAAGAATGTATCGCACCTTTAAATGGCTCGTGCTCCAGGTGGCGTGGAGGGATGAGTTGTTTATTCTAATGAATGAGAGTAATAATGACGACTGACTGCTTTTTTCCCCCATAGTATCAACATCCTTACTGTAAGGAATAAAGATCAGGGATGGGCATTTGTTGGGCCATTTTTTTCATTCGTTTCATGGGTACGCGTGTACCTCATGGATTTAAGGTACGCATGTAACTCATTAATTAAATACATAAGAATCATGTGACTAGTTCATTAAAGATGACGTCATACCAGCATTTTTTTTTTTGATCTGGCAGTTTTCTTTGTTCTCCCCTGCACTTCCAGCGTAATCGGAACCAGGGCTGGAATATGGCACCATAAGCCTTCGTTTGTAACTACGTGGGGATTTTTTTCCCTTTATTTTATCTTCCCCATCCCAAAAATGTACTTTAGTCCAGCTATTGCCATGACAGCCCTCAACCGGAGATCGTGCACCAGGGCTCCTTCTGGAGCTTAGCAATCGTGGGATCTAAATCCATCCCCTATGTGTCACTGTGCACGGGGACCATAACGCCCTCTCTCCAGGAGCTGTGAATGCTGTCTCCCAGCAACCCTAGCCACCTGCGGGAGTGGAGGACCCAGAACCAAGACCAGAACTCAGGTCCTTCTGCTGATCCAGCGGGCTGGCCCCATGGGTTTTGACAGATAACATTACTTCTTAGAGGGCTGCTGGCACTGTAGGCACAGTAGAATCTGCTGCTAATGCATAGGCAGCCCACTGGAACCCAGTCTGCGGTCTCCAGGTCAGATACATAGCATGAGTCCCCACTGAATAGAACAGTTATTTCCAACCCATTCCTGGAGGCCCACCTGACCAGTACTGGTTTTCAGGAGAGCCACAATGGATCTACAGAGGGCGGCTTTCCTGGAAACCAGACCTGTTAGCTACACCTCTGGGAACTCGGTAGAACTGCATCGTGTTCTGCTCGCTGACTCCCTGGAATCTTTCATTTGGACGGAATTCATCCCCAGAAACTGGCAGCCATCAACCCCGAATAATGCTCATATCTGGAGAAAAGAATACATATAGGAAATGTGCACAGTACTAGAAAGTGCTTGGGAATTCTAATTAAAATGTAAAAAATCCCAGTAATTGTAACAGCAATAAAACTGTGTGTCCATAGATGCTTCATTGTCATCATTAGAAATAAATCACCAGGGCTTTTCCTCGGTCTTTGCCTGTAGAAAACGATCTTTATTGACTACCATCCTTAGGACTGAATGTACGAAGCTTTTTTTCCCATAGGTAGAGAGTGGTAAAAAAGCTGTGGGAAATCTGGCCCTTAAGGTGACTTGCTACTAATCCTGTGTTCCCATGTAAGAATGCCCAGGAGACCATATTCTGTCCTGTTTACACCATCCAATTAGATCATGGTGTGCTTGCAGTGCATATCTTTTCAGGTCAGCCTATGTTGTGTTTTACTTTTGGCAGGGAAGAGTGGGGGAGGAGGAAGCTGGGAAGTGAATTAGTTAAAAAGTTGTCCATGTGAACCTGTCAATCTTCACCAAAGGACTGGGAGCAGCAGGGTAGGGAGGCGGAGGCCCACATTCACATTTGCATGGTGTCACTAAGTTAATTATAGCCTAGAAATCTGCCAGAGAAAAAATTGAGAGAGAGTGGGACAGCTGCTGTATCCTGGAGTGAGGGGGTCTGATTTCCAATTTAATCTTCAGCCCACTAAAATAATCTATTTTGGGGGGGGGGGGAAGGACCCAAAGTTAATTTTCTTTTCTCCCCCTTCAACATGTGTGAGGGCCTCATGTTTGCCAGAAGTTAGTGGCCTGCTCCTCTCTCTTCGACAAAATTACAGTCCAACCCAACACGCAGGACGAGGGAAAGTTCTGGCAAGCAAGATCCATAACTGAGAACCAGGCCTTTCATCGGGCCTACTAATTATTGTAACTGTGTCTCTAAGGCATGTTGGAAGGACTTGAACAAAGTTAAAAACTGGAGGATTTAAAAAATGTTTTTTTTGCTCAGCCGGTTCTTGACCGTTCCCTCGCCCTGCCGGTGTTGCTCCGTTGTTTCATAGAAGCACGCAGACAGTGGCTGCCATTCATTTCCTCAAGTAACCCTCACGGCCGGAATGGAAAGAGGAGGAGGTCACAGGCAAGCCCAAAGCCTACGTCTCTAGCCAGTCGCAGAGGAACCACCAAACCACAGGCCACAAGTCTTATATATCTGCCACTGAATCTTCATGGATGCACTCAAAACAGGATGAGGGCAATTTCCTCTGGAGGCCAAACAGAGGCGCCCAAAGGTCTGTTAACTAAAGTTATAATGTGAGTTTTGACACAAGTTCTGTAGACCAGTAAATGCCGTCCTTGCTGAAGATGGACCCAGGTGGTCTCCAAAGCTCATTTTCAACGGCGTGCTTGGATAATTCTTATGGCTGGCACAGTTCATAAATATCACTGCCTACAAAAAAAACAACAGTTTTTTTCCAAGACCAAATGGCCATTAGAACTCTGCAGAAGGTCCTGGAACATAAGAACATAAGAACATGCCATACTGGGTCAGACCAAAGATCCATCAAGCCCAGTATCCTGTTTTCAACAGTGGCCAATTCAGGTCACAAGAACCTGGAAGGATCCCAAGGGGCAGAGAGATTCCAAGCTGCGTATCCCAGGGCTAAGAAGTGGATTTCTGCAACTCCACCTTAATAATGGTTAATGGACTTTTCCTCCAGGAACTTGTCCAAACTTTTTTTTTAAATGCAGCTACACTAATAGCTTTCACCACATCTTCTGGCAACAAATTCCAGAGCTTAATTATTTAAAAATATTTTCTCTTATTAGTTTTAAATGTATTACCCAGTAACTCCATTGTGTGTTCCCTGGTCTTCGTACTCTTTGACAGAATAAACAACTGATTAACGTTTACTCCTTCCATTCCGCTCATTATTTTATAGACCTCTATCATATCTCTATCAGACCTTACCAAACACCACACAAGTGAGAGACCTAGGAGTTCTAATTGATAATCACCTAAACCTGAAAGCGAACATCAACAAAACCACTAGAGACTGCTTTTATAAGCTCCAAGTGCTGAAAAGAATACGACCTCTCTTCCACACACATGACTTTAGAACAATTCTACAATCAATCATTTTCGCAAAGCTGGACTATTGTAACACCATCATGCTTGGTCTACCTTCATCACACACCAAACCATTGCAAATGGTCCAAAATGCCTCCGCCCGTATACTCACTAACACCAGGAGAAGAGAACACATAACCCCTATCCTGATGGGCCTCCACTGGCTACCCATCCACTTCAGAATAATCTACAAGGCCATTCTCACCATTTTCAAAAACATCCATCAATTAGCCCCAATCGACCTCCATATCCCCCTCCGATTACACCACTCAACAAGACCGACAAGAGATGCTTACAAAGGTTCACTTCAAGTTCCTCCAGCCAAAACGACCAGACACATCACGCTCAGAGATCGGGCCTTCTCCACAGCCGGTCCAACTTTATGGAACTCCATTCCCCCGGATCTCAGAATGGAACTCAGCATCTCAACATTCAAGAAAAGACTCAAGACGTGGCTGTTCACGCAGGCCTTTCCTAACTCAAACATTACTTAACTCCCTTAAATCATCAATCATTAATAGCCACCTCTTATAATGTTTTTGTATATATATATATATATCTGATCTTCATTTTCCTTCTTACCCCAAGTTATTGATTCCCTGTTACATGTAACTGCTTTTCTGCACCATTGTTCAAATTGTAAAGTTTATTTGAGTTTCACCCCTGTTTCTTGTGAACCAGCATGATGGGACTACCGTCTTGAATGTTGGTATATAAAAAAAACTTAAATAAATAAATAAATAAATAAATCTCCTCTCAGCCATCTCTTCTCCAAGCTGAAGAGTCCTAACCTCTTTAGCCTTTCTTCACAGGGGACTCATCCTATCCCCTTTATCATTTTGGTTGCCCTTCACTGTACCTTTTCTAATTCTGCTGTATCTTTTTTGAGATGTGGTGACCAGAACTGCACACATATATGTGGGGAAGAGGGCATACAAGAGATTTTATTTAGGATTGTAAACATTCTACTGAATAATTGATTTAGGTGGAACAATAAGTAGACATAAATATTTAACTAATGTGGATGAGCTCAATGGCATGTGGAAGACTAGGATTTGAATTTGGCCCTGGTCTTGGAAAGACAGCATCGGTAGCCCCAGGGGGGGGGCGGGAGTCCCCACCCACTGCTCAACAGTGACCCCCGCACTAGCTGGACTTGGGGTGCATGACTGGGCTCCGAAGCAGTCTGCGGCCCCTGACCTGAAGCATTGTCACTGCCACCACTGCGCGGGAGGGGGAGGGGGAGAGGGCGGTGGTGTGGAGAAGCCTTAAAATGAGGGACAAATGAATTTGCATGGTATCGCAGTCCAGTAGGGGCCACGTTCCAGGCCCGAAGAAGGAGGAGGAAAGTATGGGGCCTAAATAAAAATGGATATAGAAAAATAACGACTGTTGTTTGTGCTGTTGACTGTTCATCAGACGTATTAGTTGCCCCTGGGCTAACAGTGCAGTATTGATTGATCCAGCCACTGTTATTTAAAACAAAACCAGTGCTCTCTCCCCTAACTGGCATCGAGGAATTCAAGCAGGGCTAGGCACTGGCATTTAGGGCAACAGAAAACACCATGGAAGGAGATGGCTGTGTTCTCGCTGTTTAAAAGGTAGGGATTTATTTTTTTTTCTGTTTGCATCTATGAGATAACATTTTGAAGAGCTCATTGCCAGAGGTGGTGGTTATTTGAGAAAAAAAATTGTAGAAAAAGTAGAAGGAGCGTATATCTGTGGTCCTTAATGCCTCCTGTTTAAAAAAAAAAAAAAAAAGTCTGGCAGGAGCCATAGATCTTGTGTCTTCTTTTAGATATTTATACCGTAAGGCTCCATTTAATTCTCTAAAATGTGTACATAGCAGATGGGGAAGAGCTTTAATATTCCCAAAAGGCCCGAATCGGGTGATCAGAATGATCGGCGTGGGTTTTCCAATACAATTAAAAGCTCCATCCCCCCGCGAAGTGACCCAATTCATAACCATATAAAAGTTTTTGAAGCAGGGGCAGACTACGGAGGGATGTGGTTTTAAACCCGTTTGCTTATTCTGAATCCGGTTGTTGCCTGCATTGGGTTTGACAGAAAGAAAGAAAGGCGTCCTCCTGCTGTGAAAGCGTTGAGGCTGCACAATACCAGCTCCGTGTTCAAGACGTGACCCAAGGCTCTGTCACCTTTCCTACCGCCAGAGCTCTGATGTGCTTCCCAATGGCTCTTCTCCTCGCTCCCCGCCTCCCTCTCACCCTTGGCAGAGTTGTGGAAATCGAGTTCAGTTTTATGCTTCCCTAGGGAGATGACTCAATGCATTGGCTTTAACGAGCAACTTGCTAACTTGGCGCTATAAATGTTGATTTTGTGTGAAGACGTGCGTGCCAATAGCTGTAAGCTACATTTTCCCCTCCTCCTTTTTCCATTTTTTTTTAACCTCGTCTGTTGTTCGTGATCGGTGCAGTGCCTGGAAGCCGTTCAGCATGTGATGGCTTTTTTAAGCTCTCTTGTCTTCCTTCACAGTGGGCAGGGATTTTAAGACCCATTTCAATTTCTCACACATCTCAGCAGCCTTTATGCTCTTGAGTGCTCACGAGCATTCCAGCGTTATGGTTGATACATTAAAAAAAAATAAATTGTGGTTACAGAAATAAGTAGCCCAAGCCCATAGGCAAGAGAGTACAGTGAGAATTACAGGCAGACGTATACATGTAGGCTAGTTACAAACCCTGCCACGTTTAGTGACTCAACATTAGCTGAAGTTTCTCGCCAAAGAGGTTTCACCCCTGATATGAAGCTCCCCTAGTCCTTATCCAAATTCATTTTATTTTTACACTTTTAGTCCTGAGGGGCTCCTTACTGTTCAGCCCTGGTCTATCTCTTCCTGTAAACAGAACTTTATGGTAATTTTAGAAGCCACTAAGGAACTCCCATCCATTCTAAAATGAACCTTCGTCTATTTTAAATCACAAAGCACTGACATCCTTTCTTTAAAACATTGTCCTTTTCCTTACTCTCCCACTGTTGACCTGGAGTCTTCAGGTTCTTTTTGTCAATCTGCCCCACGGGGCCTGATGTACTAAGCATTTTTCCATAGACGCAATGGCGCACGGTTTTATCGTGCAATACATTATAGAGGTGAAGGAAAGTGATAGTTTTGCAGAATGCAGACAGGAAATGGGGAGGGCATTCTATTTACCATCATCTTCATCATCATGAATAAAAGCTGTCCGTTTTATGGCTCTTGTGTCCCGTAGCTTCTCTATTGACTGCCATAAGCTCTTCTCATCTCCATACAGTTATTGTTCACCCTCAAAGTCATGTACTCTGGCAGGAGCATCTGTCAGATCTCATATAGGTTGGCATCCTGTTATTCCTCATGAGCAGGACTGGACATTTGTTGCAACCAAAAATGGTCAGTTCCATAATTAGTTTAAGCAGAGGCATCACAGCCTGTGAAATCAGCCTTGTCAAAGGCCACACTTGCTTTACGATCCCAGTTTCTTTGGGATATGCACATTGCATCCACTGGTTTGCAGCAATCATGGGACTTTATGGCATCTATGGCTCCTGTGCAACACAGAGCATGACAGCAGAGAGAGAGCACATGGCCCATCATCTGATGCCTGACCTCACCCCTGGGTTACTTCCAGCAGTAACAGTTCACCACCTCACATACTGTCAACCTCAATTTCTTTGACTCTGTTTTTAAAACTATTACTCACACAGCTGAGAGTGTGTGGCACATGCTATTTGGCCAATTGTACAAATGATCACAGGGAGAATATATATATATATTTTAACACAAAGGGACACGTATGCAGCAAAAATGTGCATAAGCTGCACTACATTTCAAAGAGAATGGATACATGTTAAGGTGTGCACACGAAAAAAATTCGTTTAGTTTTTTTTTTTGTTTTTGTTTTTCGCTTTCTTTCATATTGATTTCGTTTTGTTTCATTTACCCAAAATGAAATAAACTTTAAAGAAAATGAAAACAAAATAATCCTGAAAAGCAAAACTAAATTACCCACCAAACCTGCTTAAGAAAAGCTCCGAGACCCTCTCTTCACCACCGACCTTACCTCATCTCGGGTCTGGGAGTCTGCCAGGGGCGAGAGAGATCCACAGTTGCTCCAGTTCTCCAAATTGGTGGCCGGTCAATTCCAGCCAGCCCCAATATGTTGTCCGGGGTAAGGGCTGAGGTGGAAGGGAGAGGTTATGGGGTCTTTGCTTAAGCAAGTTTGTTGGGTGGTATAAGGGACCAGGGCCAAGACTTGGACCCTAAGTTGTTGTTTTTTGGGGTTTTTTGTTTTTTTTTTTAATATGACCAGAGCAGTTGCATTCAAAATGAAACAAAAGCAAGTTAATTTTTTTTTTAGTTTTTCTTTTGTTCCACTTTGAAAACAAAACAGTAGCACATGCCTGATGCATGCACATTGTTTGAAAATTATCCCACTGAAGTGCCTGCATAAGTTACACCTGCTATCCGGACGTAAACAAACGTCCATACTGTATAAAATTGTAAACATAATTGTAAGTGAAAATTCTACCCCAACCCCTCTCTTGGGGACGCCTCCACACAATCTGGGTAATCCTATGAGTGGTCATGACACACGTGCCATTTATCTAAACGTCGGGCAGGCAATTTTATAAAACCGTGCGTAAAAGTGTTTTAAAATTACCCCTAAGAAGACAAAGTTGAAAGTTATGCATGTTGGCAAATAGTCATTTATTCTGGCTTGACTGACTGAAGATTGCCTTCCCTCGATAGAGCTAAAAGGCACATGTGGTGTCCTACAATTGCACATACTCCTAACCTCATTTAAGGGAGGCGTTCCTGGTGGTGCATCTTGGGATCAGGAAATAACAAGCTTAGACTGTATTTTCAATTCTATGCTGGTTATTTCCTCCCCCCCCCAAAAAAAAAAATGTTGCCTCTGCAAAAAAAACATTCACATATCAAAGTACCCCTGCAATTTTTGAGTGGGAGCGTTGTGTGCGGACTTTCCCTTTCAAGTTTGGTGCAAAGTCTGCGGGAGTACCCGTAGCGTTTGCACCAGAGTTAGATGTTTTAAAAGTTACCCCCCATGGTGCACGTTCATATCTAAATTCAAACAGGACAGATTAAGAGCTTAAGTGCTCATCCCCTGTGGCCATGAGAACACTGACGCTGCACTGTGCTTTAATACTGAAATTGGTAGTGGCTAGGGCAGGTGAGCGCAAGTAGAAAATGAATTTAAATAAGACCTGCGCTCTGGAAGACACAGTTCCCCGAGCATCTGTTTAACAGTAAGAACTCCGGAGCCGAAATAACTATAATTTCAGTCCTTCGAAAAATAGGTGAAGCAGATTAACAAATGAAAAGCCTTGGCAGGCAACTGGCCGGGGCAGATTTAGTCCTCTTCCAGGTATTTCTCATTCATAATGAAGAGAGATCTTTATGCACACCCCAAATATCGCCTGCTGTATATGCTTTTTACACAATCATTTTTAATTGAAACTAGTTCTGGGTTGGACTCCGTCTAAGGAAGGCCAGGGATGAATATAGCTGAACATAACGTATCGTTCATCTAATAAAAGATGTCACAAACTACAAAGATTCCGGTTCTCCCCAGGACCAATATGGTCACTAGAGACTAGACTTCCTCATTCCACAGGACAAAAACCCATTCACGGGTACATGCGTCGTTACTAAACTGCTATAGCTTCATCCCTTCCAAACATCCTTTTCAACCGCAAAATCAGGCACGTGAAACAAAACTTTTCAATGATTATAAAAGCTTCTCTGTCAGGTAGTGCAAGCGCAGGCCGTAATCAGGATAGCATAAAGTCAAATAAACAAGATGTTCCACCCAGAACTCATGGAGGTTGATATTCAGTGACATTTAGCTGTCTAAGTGGCTCTATCTAAATGTTCGGCTGCACTCAGAGGCTGCCACTTAGCCGGCTAACTGTTTATCCAGCTAAACAGCCAAATAAGTGAGAGGCGGGATGGGGTGTTGAGGCGGACCTACTTATATGCCTAACTTAGCTCGATTACTGCCAATTTTCAGTCTTATTCTAGTTAGCCGGATAAGTCTTGACACCTTAGAATTTGGCTGTCCTAAAGATAGCCGGATATTGGCTGAGTGCATTCAATGGCACAGCTGTGCTGCTGAATATCTCGACCAATTTACCCTAATAAATTTATCCGGCTAACTTGTTCAGCTGGACAGCAGTTGAATATTGGCCCCCGGAACACCCCCAGGCCGGCACCACGGCCCCCAGAATGCCACGAATGTTGCGCCACCCCCGACATGCCCCCCCGACACGCCCCCTGACACGCCCCCCTAGCAAAGCCCCGGGACTTATGCGCGTCCCGGGGCTTGTGCGCGCCGCCGATAATATTCAACATAGGCTCGGCGCGCACAGGGGGAGGTTGGGGCAGGTTTTCGGGGGGTATGCGTGTACCCCTTTGAAAATCTGCCTTTATGAGTGCATAGGTGTGTATGTTTTAAAATAGCCTGGGTGCCCGTATGTGTGCGCCCACGTTTGCAAGTGGGCACTCAGCCGCGCAAAGTGAGATTCGAGTTGCACAAGTGTGTGTGTGTGTGGGGGGGGGGGTTATAAGACGAGTACCCACGCCATGACCAGTTTCACCAGTTCACCCAGTCTAGAGCTAGATCCTCCAAACCTCCCTGGTTCTTTAGTCAGCACTCTCCCCAGTTAGTCCAGACCCCTTAAACCCCTCAGAGATGCCTGTTTTGGGAGGGGGGGGTTCTTTTTTTAACTTACACCTCCTCCATAGCAGAAGTAAAGTTATGCAGCACTGGCCCTGGGTGCACGCCCAGGGCCAGTGCTGGGCCCTGGGCGTGCACTTTTTTCTCCGTCGTCAGATGCGCCTGCATTGGCACACGCGCGAGCACTCCCCACTTTATAAAATTGGGTGGACGTGCACATGTCCTACATGTGGGCCCATCTCCCGATTCTGGCGCATGCCGGCCTTTTAAAATTCACCTCAAAGTTATTAAGGGCCCTGGTAAACACAGACCTGGTGTTCTCAAAAACCTTTTTCTCTTTTCAAAAAAAAGCTAGAGAAGCTGACAATTTTCTTAGGATGAGAAAAAAAATGTAACAGGTACTTCAAAAGAGGTATAATACTAAGTAAACATTTTATATATATCGCATTGTGTATATATCGCATATATAACAACCTCTTAAGTATATCCCGAACCATTAAACACCTGTTGTTACGGACCCAACTGTACAACTAATTCAACCTATACAAGTTCCTTACTTATTAACCCCATACTTTATGTAGCAACAGTTTGTATGTAATAATTTTATATGTAATAACATTTTTCTATATGTAATCAACTAACACACAAGACCCCGAAACCATAATCCAACTTCACGGCAATTTGCTGTGATGATTTATTTATTTTTATTTATTTAACACTTTTTTATACCGATCTTCATAGTAATAATCATATCGGATCGGTTTACATTTAACAAGGGTATAACTGTAGCGTAACTAAAGAACATTAAACAAAAGAAGTGAGTAAGGCAAAGTTACATTCAACAAGGAGAAAGAACTTGGAAGCTTATGTAGCTGGAAGGAAGTAAAGGTGGAATAATTAAGAAATACAATAGAGGATACGGGTTAAAGCTTAAGGTGCTTTAACCTCGAAGTGCCATAGTCCATCGTTCACGAAGATCCAAAGGTCATCGTCCAAGTCCAAGTAAGAAGGGCTACTAATGATTGACTGGGGGATCCCCGAAGGCTTGGTGAAAGAGCCACGTCTTGAGTTTTTTTCTAAAAGTTAGAAGGCAGGGTTCCAATCTGAGGTCTGAAGGGATATTATTCCAGATAGATGGGCCTGCGATCGAAAACGCTCGGTCTTTGGTCGAGGAGAGGCGTGTGGCTTTAGTCGAGGGAAAATGATGTTGATCTAACCTTGTTTCACGATTACTGTAAACCGTTCTGATGGCAAAACCGAATGACGGTATACAAAACACGTGAAATAAAATAAATAAATAAATAAATAAAATATTCGGAATCCCAAGAAACCAGTTATGATCTTGACATGCATGGCAACAATGCTATCCTGGTCTGGGAAGCTGAATTTGTTCTCTTGTTTTAATGCAAAGGTCGAGTCTATACTTTTTATTACTATTACTACTATTTGTTGGTGGTTCCTGGGTCAAAGTGTATAGGACTTGAATTTTCTTGATTTTTACTGTTTGCTAAGATGGTGGGACCCAGACAATACATCAGGAAGAATGAATACCAAGCCTGAAATATTAGCCTTGCACTGTAAAGATTGTTTTAATGCACTTTTATGTATGAATGTTGTAGAAACTGTAAACTGATGTGAAGGTCCTGGTTCCAAACACCGGTATAGAAAAATCTATAAATAAATAAATCGCCTTTGATATCGAAACCGCCCTGCATGTAAGGTTTGGTGGCTTATGAATTTTGAGAATAAAATTTACAAAATGAGCTTATAAACCATGCTCATCAAGGGCCTGATTTTAAAAGGCATTTACCTGCATAAAACTGGTTTTACTAGAATAAATGCACTTTACTCAAGAAATTGGGCCTTTGACAATTGCTACAATAGCAGTTACATTTACACGTGTAAATACTTTTGAAAATTCACCTGTAAGAGAACCTGGGGGAAAGGGGATTTTATCCAAGAATGCTGTTACTTTCCTGGCTGATTCATGTCATTAAAGTAAAAACGTTAACTGTATCAAAAATATATTCAAAGGCATTTCTTTTTTAGGTGCAATTACATCAACTTGCCTTACATGGCTCTACTATGTTCCGCTCTAATTAAGAGGTTCCCTTGCTTGATTGTTGTGGGTTATTTAACATTTCTATGACCGGTGTCGCTGGGTCTGCGCATCTTCCAGTCTTTCATTCATGCTATTTTTATTTCCTCTGCATAAATGCACAGGGAAGGTGATGTTCAAAGCCCTTTCTGACAGGATTTGCCTTCACCAATGGCCTTTTTGCAAAACCGCCCGCCTGCTGTAGGGGGTGAATGTACACGGGGATGTCCTGCATGCGTGTAAGCGGGGGAGCGGGATGGGGGAAGGGATATGCAGTTCCACAAGCGCGTTTGCATTGTCACAAGTACGCACATGTTCTTCCACGAAGAAAACCAGGCGCCGACGCAAATGTCTGGGGGGGGTAGTTTTAGGGGGGTAATTTTAAAAGGAAAAGCACACACAACCTCTGCCTTCGAAAACTGGCGTAAAGTCGGCAGACGCAAAACTTTCAATTCCTGCGAGCTGTTACAAAATTACCCCCAGTGTGAATACTTTGCTAAATAAAAGCCACGACCAAGACTCACTCATTACAGCTACAGGTCTCTGGCTTCAGCCCTGTGCTAAGCTTAACAGAATGATGTCCAATAAGGGATAATGCCAGTGCGATTGGCCAGAGACCATGGCTCATGCATGCTCGATTCCAAACAAGGCATCGCATGCCGGAGCTTGCCCCTATGTCAGCTCCTGGGCATTTAGTGCGATATCCAGACCACTGCATGCATATGGCATGGTATAGAGGCGCTGCCAGGCCCGAACTGTAATGGGAACTCAGCTGAAAGTGGTTGCTTTCTCTGACATGTTCCTTTCTCTCCTCAGTTCACACCTCTCCCTTTTTTTTTTTTTGCAGACCTGATTTGTTGCCAAATTCACACTTTCTATTTTAATAGCGAGGACATCTAAACCCAGTGTCTCAGCAGAAAAAGAATCTGAAAAGGACTTTCTGCCAGGGTGGCTCTGGGGGGAAGGCTGTGAAAGACCACTGCGCCCTTTGTGTACTGCCCGGCTTTTGAAATGCTTCATACAGAAGCAGTAATACTCATCCTATATCAAATAAAAATGTGCGACTGCTTTCACATTTGTTTAAGCAATGCCCCTGCTCTGTTCCTGAACCTCTGAGCGCGGGCACGCCTATGTCACATTCGCTGGATCTGATTGGTTCACATAGTGTAAGCGTGTGGTGCTGTTTGTGACATCATAGCCAGTATAGGCCAGTCAGATTTAGTGTGTCATTTATTTATTATCTGTCCCCAATAAATTTCTCATGGCGGAGACCAACAGTCCAAATCAGGATCACAAATCTTGCAAGGTAATTCCTGACACCAATCTAAACATGGCCGCTCCCAAGCAGAAGAATTAAAGAGGATCTGTTCTTTAAAAATGAAAGAACTTTACAGAACCCATGGGGGTAGCCTGCACGGAGTAGCAGCTACTGCCCTTAACAGAACACATGGAATAACCTGCATAGAGCAGCAGTTACTGCCCTTAATAGATTGGAAAGGAGTTCTATAATTGACATTTATTATAAAACACTTGGAATCGAGTTGATATATTGACTTTCACATTTATACATAAAAAAGTACTAAAAATTTAACACATGACGACCAAAGATTATAAGTAAGGCTGAATCATAAAGTTTTCACTATACGATGAAGCCGAGGACATCGAAGACACCGAAGACCACATAGACCACCCCCACCTGACGTCAGAGGAGGCACCGAGTGAGTCCTTTAAATTTCACCTCACTCCAGGCGCCGTGCGCCGAAGGAGCACGTCCAAAGGAGCAAGCCCCTTTGCGTGCCCCTTCGCGCTGCCTCTTCTGCACTGCCACCACACTCTTCCACCAGAAAACCGAGAACTACAACTGACACTCAACCACCGAACAACTGAGAAGGATCACAACCTATTCATCCGCGAACATCCCCAGCACTCTCAAAAATAAAGCAAGGCCACTCAATCTTCCCAAACATGCACTCAACATTACAACATCCCAATCCTACCCTACAACAGGAACAACTCAAGAAAAGAATACCACAACGTCACCAGACCTCGCTCCCTCATCACAATCCCTACCCACAACAACCCATACCTCACAGCCCTAGCCATCCTCACCCTGACACTAATAAATGCACAATCACAAATAAACTGCCACTGATTCACGACTTCCTAATGGATAATCACCCTAACCTCCTCCGCATCACCGAATCATGGATCAAAAGCTCCGATACGGTCCTTATCAACCAACTACCCAAAAAAACATACAACATATTCTCCCTTCCCAGACCCAAAAATAAAGGAGGTGGCCTGCTGTTCATAGCAGCAAAAAAGCTCAAATTCAAACTCCACCCCACCAACCTCTCTCTCCCGATTGAAATAGGGCTCTTCAAATCAAAGACCCTCCAAATCCTCCTCCTCTACTCTCCACCAGGAATCCTAAAACACAACCTATCCCCACTAATAGAAACCATTGCCAACAACATAAATATGGACAAGCCTGCAATAATACTAGGCGATTTCAACTTACACATGGACCAATCCCCCCCACACACACAACCACATGCCAACTCCTCATATAATTTCAAGCATTTATCACCATTCACGCGTCTGGAGATTGAGACGGACATTAGTGGATTTAGATGGTTTTTAAATAGTGCTATTAGTATATTTCCAACTATCCTAATACTAACTGGTCAGCATCTGTGTGATTTGTGAGTGATTGGCATTTGTATCAAAAGCATCAAGGCTTATTGGTTAAGGGTAGTAATCCTATCCTTCTGTTAAGGGAGGTAACTCCTCCCCCCCCCCCCCCCCCCCATCCTTATCAGCACCCCAGACCGTACTTGTCGGAGCACTCGGCTGCTGTCTGAATCCATTTCCCCTTTTTCCCTGCCGTTGAAGCGGAGAGCAATGTTGCAATTGCAGTTGATATTTTCATGTTTTAAAATAACACTCTCTATATTTGTGTTTGTGCTTGCCATTTGATTTTATTGTGTTGGCAGTTTTGCATCTTTTGCAATGCTTTTTTGTCAGTTGCTAATATATGAACAATCAATGATGTAAGTGGTTTTAGAAAGCAGCTGAAAACTCATTTATTTAGGCAGGCTTTTAATCCATAGGTGGGTGTAGTTTTGCTCTGGTGATGAGAATGGGAAATGTTTATTTTAGCTGTTATATTTTAATTTTTCTGTATTTCTGTATTATTATATGCTTTATATTTATTGTTTCTTGTTGTAATCCTCCTAGCGCGAATTTCATCGCTATAGGCAGAATAAAAACATTTTTAAATAAATACGTTGCCTTTATCAGTTTTATCACGGTGTCTTTTGGACATGATTGTGCCAACTACAAGGCCAACTACATTAAAAAAAAAAAATAGCGTACACTGCATCCTTCACCATAGAGCTAGGTCTCCAAGATGATGATTTTAAGAATCTTTGTCTGCCATGTAACACCCAACCTCGGAAGTCTGTTATCCTGTGTCATTGACCTAAGCCTTTGGGGCTT
The DNA here is from genome assembly GCF_901001135.1 of Rhinatrema bivittatum. Lineage (NCBI taxonomy): Eukaryota > Metazoa > Chordata > Amphibia > Gymnophiona > Rhinatrematidae > Rhinatrema > Rhinatrema bivittatum. The sequence continues at coordinate 47,962,421 of NC_042629.1, forward strand.
AATATGACATGATTGGCAGGCCTAGATTGCATGGAAAATGTAGCAATGGGAATGGGAGCTGAATAACATTAACCGAGGACCTTAGCTCTCCTGCACTGTCGAAGCTTAGTTCTTTGCGTGTGGAATGAAACCTGATGAAAGGATAACAGCTTTGTCCTGCTAATAATTTTGAATCCGATCCCTCCAGTTGGCTTTGTGAACAAGCAACTAGTCATCAAGCTAGTAATTGGGCAATTTGAGGGCAATTTTCAAAGGCATTTACGTGGATAAATTGGTATTCACCTGGGTAGATTATTCCAGCTGAAAATTGCCCTCCGCAGCTTGCATACATTTAGCCGGATTATAAACAGCTGCTTCCAGGAGCGTGTTTAGGGCCAGGAGGACAAACATCCCAGGTAAAGTTGCATTTGCAACCGTGCACTCGCTAGTTTACCTCCGACAGGTGCAAAATGCATGAGCCACTCACCTGTTGCATACTTGAAGCTAATTTTCAAAGCTACAAGCTGCACAAGTACATCCCCTCCATGTTAAATGCTGATAGCTTTCATTTCTGCACTTTTATCTTCCTCCCATGATGTTCTATATCTTTGCTTTAGGAATGAAAATTGCTTACTGCACTTGGAAATAGTATTTTTTTTCTAAGTCATCTTTATCATCATTATTCTTATCTATTTATGTCATGCTTTTCCAACAAAAGAATCCAAAGCAAATTGCAGCATTAAGCAGAATTCAGATACAGTTTGTCAGAAAGGTAAGAGAATATCATGCATTGGAATTACAAACATATTCACTCAGGAAGGGGTAGGTAAAGGGCTATATACAGGGTTAGATGTTGATGGAGTGCTTAGTTTGATATATTGCCAGTTTAGTGATTGCATTTCTACTGTTTTTTCTAAGATGGGATGATGCAAATGGACTGTGACTTACAAATCTCCTGACTAAAGAACCAGAGATCACTGTAGTTTTTGCCATCCCACCCAGGGATTCTCATTTAGTACAGAGGAAGAAAATCTGTGTCTCTTTCAATTAATATTCATTGCAGCCAACATTTCTGAGCATTCTAACTGTCATAGCACAAGTAATGTAGCCAAAAGAGCCAGCTTTAAATGGTCAGTGAGTAAACACAACTGCTCATTCACTTTTTGACCTTGAAACAACCTTGACTTCTTATTCTGCTTTTCATAAAGAGTCAATTCATGCTCAAGTGTCCCTTGATAGGAATATCTGTAATTCTTCACTATGTTTGCATTTGTTAACAAAATCAAACCAAGAAGGGCAATCAAAATGGCAGGGGATCTGCACCAAAAGACATAAGAGAAGATGAGATTTGAGGACCTAAATATGTGTACCCTAGAGAAGAGGAGAGATGAGGGGGATATGATGTAGACTTTTAAATACCTGAAAGGTAATAAACATGCACAAGAAATACATCTTTTCCAATGGAAAAGAAGCTGTAGAACCAGGGGTCATGATATGGAGGTCCAGGAACAATGCCAGGAAATAATTTGTACATGGAAAGGATGGTGGATACCTGGAATGCCCTACTGGAGGAGGTGGCAAAGACAGAAAATGGTAGCAGACTTCAAAAGGGCATGGGATCAACACCAAAAATCTCTCACGGCAAGAGGATGGACATAAAGACGTGGGGGAGCCAAGCTAAATTTACTGCATGAGAAAATTTGCGTGGGCCAGCAGTTACGATCCTGAACACCTGGCTGGGCAGAATGGATGGGCCACTTTGGTCTTCATCTGCCATCATTTTCTCTGCCGTTATATCTCTAGTTTCTAAGGAAAAGGGAAGATGAGATCTCCAAAGTTGAGCTCAACAAATTGGATTCATATTCTCATAAATTATATAGTAAAATGTTCTCTAAAGTTTTTGAGCAGGAAATAAATCTTTTCAATATCCTTTCAGCCCACCAAGCTTCACCCCCGCATCCCATGCTTACTGCTTGAAAATGACAGTGATCCTTAAGGGTCTGGTTTTCCTTTTGAATCCTACAGCATGGAGTTCTGGACAAGAAGTCAAGATGCATATGGTGTGCTGTGCAAACTGACAGCCCTCCAATGTTGTTATTTTTGCAGAATGCATTAATTTGACATACAATTAGGCCAGGTGGTGCATGTTTTCAATTAAACTTCATCTGTTAACTTACCTTGAGACTTTTATCCGTATCCTTGCTTCTCTCCAAATGTCATCCTCGTATGTCGTGACTGAGGCCACCATACAGCATACGGGCATAAAATTCCATGCATACACGCTGCGTCCACATGCGCATAGGTGAAAGATATTGTGGAGGTTGGAAGGGGTTGGCCCTTATATGCATACTTTTTTCTTGGAAAAACATCACGCACCAAATATCTCTGCTCTTTGCTAGCTGCTCACCACGTGCTTGTAATTGTATGCATGGCATTTTGTCAAGGTGATATTTTAAAGCAGTCTTATGCGTGTAAGGCCGCTTTGAAAATCTCTGGGACTTGAGCCTATGTTTGCTGGCTAGTTTATGCATGATATTTCAAAACTACCCCCTAAAAATTAAACTTTTTTTTCTTTTACATCTCATTATACGTCCGAAGCTGAAAGGAGGGCGTGATTTGTGGCAACAATGGATAAATCACTCACATTTTGATCCACTTTGATGGTAACTTTCAATGGGGCATGTGGGCACGTATTGACAGGTGTGCGTCGGCAGGCACCCAGGGACGCGGCTATTTCATAACATGCGCTATAGAATAGCCCGGGTGCAACTACATGTGCACCTTATTTTGCAACTGGGCATGCACAGCCACTCACATCCAGGTCTGAGCCGCGTGAGTGGGGGAATTTTATAACTGGCACGCATCCATGCTATGACCAGTTTCACCAGTTTGTCTGCCAGTTTGCCCAGTATAGAGCTAAATCCTTCAAACACCCCCCCCCCCCCCGGTTTAATAGCCTGCACTCCCCCCCAGTTACCTTAGACACCTTAAACCCCTAAGAATTGACTATTTTGTTTTAAGTTACGCCTCCTTGATAGCAGAAGTAAAGTTAGGTGGCACTGGACCTGGGCAAGCACCCAGGCTTGTAAGTATTTCTGTGCACATCTCTCCGCCCTGCCCCAGAACGCCCATACCCTGCCCAAACCACACCAACACGACACTCCTTATTTAATCGGATTGAGATAGTCGCATAGCGGGAGATGCGTGCACATGGAGGCGGCTTCTAAAATCCAACACAGGCGCGCATGGCCTGCGTGCGTCTGCCTCTCCCGATTTTGGTGCGCGCCCGGCTTTTACAATTCACCTCTTTATATTTTCAGTTTTGATTTATCATTTAATGCAAAGCTACTTACCCTATAACCTCCTTCCAAATGTACTAAGAGACCTTATACTTTAGGAAGCCCCTGTATTAAAACATTTTTTTAAATAATGTTCCCATTGGGCACACTTTATGTGAAATGAATTCATCCTTTAGCGCCTTCGTTCACACTTTTGTGCCCAACCAAAGGCTGTTTTCCTTGAATAGTTCCATGCTCACCTGTGCACCAGTTCCATCCTGATAAGATAAACCACAATAATGTCCTTTTTGTAACATCATCACCTTTGTTTAACTTCCTAACGTGATCGCCTGTTGGTCTGAAGCACATGGAATAATAATTTCACTGCAAGATCAGGAAGAACGTAAGGCTTCCTTATTTCAAGCATAAATATCGGCCATAATAGAAAAAGGGAGTGCAGAACAAGATGTGATGAGCGGATTGATTTTTCTGGAAATATTATTTAATGTTCTCCCAGATCTGGAAGTCCCTCTTCAAGCTCACTCCCTGCCAGGTGGGCTACAGTCTCGCCACGTACGTGCCTTTTCAGTTTATGAGAAACCATGCTGTAGTGTACTCTCTTATCTTGCCTGTATGGACCACACATTGAACATTGGCATGCTTGAGCAGGAGTTTCGGCAAACTGTTTTTCAGACCATTTGAGAGGCAAAACCTTTCTGTCACTATAATTCTTCTGTTGGGGTCTTGTCCAACAAGAGTTAAAAAAAAAAAAAAAAAAAAAAAAGGTGTGAGTGTGGGCAACTGCTGTCTTAGTCAATTTTAATTCAATAATCTGCTCCATTTTAAATGGTTGTGAAAACAGTTATTGGATACACAGCACTTTTCTATTTTCAGCTCATATCTGTTAAAAGCAGATCTAATGGCGTTACCAGCTGGATCGCTGTTATTGCAGTGCAGGGAGCTGGAAATTCTCCATCTAGCAAGCTATAAATATTCCTCTGACATTTATTATACTCCCTTGATTTCAGGTGCTAGAATACTTGGAGTGAAGTCATGTTTGTAGCAGGAAAGTACAGTGGAGTCTCTTACATACTGAAGTTATCAGGAACAGACAAACATGGCAAGCAAGCAGCCGGCAAAGAGCAGAGGTCTGGGTTTTAGATGTCCGAGAACCTTTTGAATCAAATTAGATTAAGCTGGGATCACTTGTAGGTACAAATTTCCAACCGCACAAATCCAAACAACTTGAGAGGCGGTGTGACCTTTCTTCCTCTTTCAGTTCACATGCACCAGCCATGAATTTGAGGTCTTGGAGTTGAATCCTACCATTGCCAGTTATGTTGAAGTGTGACTGTAAGTGACTCTAGAAAAGTAGAGTTGCGTAAACTGGGAGGCAATAGCCCAAACTGGACTAATTAAAAAATAAAAAAGGATGTGGTATTGCACTGAATAATCAAATTGGTGTGTTTGATTTTACCGTCCTGTTGTATAATGGTTTGTCATGTATCATGAGGCAGGTGAAATATCTGGCTGTGTGATCATTTCTGGTTATTTTGTAAATGGGCCTTCAGATTTAGCAGATTTTGTATTAGTAATGCAGGCCTCTGGTCGCTGCCTCTTTGAGCTGGTCATCAAAACTGGGAATACTGTAGCCTAGCTGGGGGTGGAGATGTCCGTCAGAGGGCCATCAGCCCAAGCATTGGACATGGGTTTTGAAAGAAGCTCCATCCATCTCATAGCCAAAATGTTTGCTTCTGGACGCATGTAAATAAATTGACAGGTTAATGGGCAATGCCACATGTCGGATAAAATTGTGCTAACTGGAGGGTCGCACTGAACTGGGTTGAACCAGAGGAAACCTTATCACAAAATACTGCAGCATCATATTCAAGGGAGCGTGGGAGAAGAGCAGGGGATGGCACAGGAGACAGACAGGTCACCTTAATTAGTTACTTCTTTACAGTGTATTCCTCTAAGAATGTACTCACAGTGATCAGTGGCTAGTTCTCCCCTAACTCCAGCATTTTTCTGTTAATTGTTGGTGTCGTATCAATTTTACATAGACTATTTTGAAACAAAAAAAATTGGTTTTTTCCCCCAAAGAGTTGATGGCACTAAAGTAAATTTGTATCAGCATTGAGGTAAATATAAATTCTCTTTTCTTATGCTGGGCGCTTCACCTTCCTATCTGCCTGGTGCTCAGGCCCATGGATCCGTGTTTAATGTCTTTCCATGCAAATGGGTGGAGGCAGTTCACAGGGGATACACAAATGAATTTGCATATTTTAGCAGGTACGTTTTCAGTAAAGCTCTGAAGAGTAAAAGCATGCAGGTATTTTTCAGCAAACTGCCTGCACAGTTTGAGTTTGAAGATCAGGTGGTTAATATGCAGATAAAAACTAGGGAGGTAATTAGGGGGATACATATTTAGTCACTGTTTGGATAGCTAAGTTAGCCATAAAAATGTATCCAGCTAACTCTGGAGATATTTTCAATACTACAATTGAATATAGCACTATTGAATATAGCCGGCTATCTGAAAGATACTTTATCCGGCTAACTTTAGGACGGCTCTTTGGCGTGACCAGACTTAGGCAGAAAAGCTATCCGGCCAACTCTGGCTAATGTAACTTCTCCCTGAAATGCTTATAAGTTACCTGGCTACATTTTAGCTGGTTAAGTGCCAACATATTCGTTTAGCTGGATAACTAAATTAAACAGCAAATATACACAGTACTTTTACCAATTTTCAAAGCAGTCTTAAGCACATAATTCCAGTTTGAAAATTATCCCACCAAATTTATTTACCACACAATTACACCTGCTATCATGTATGAGGTAATTTTCAGGAAAATTGAATTGCTTACTTTTGAAAATGCAAAAGAATGGACCTAAGACTAAACTCCTTCCCAACCCCACCTCTACCCCTGGGAATGCCTCCACTCAGTCTGGATAAACTCACATGCATACATATTGGATGGGCATTTTTATAACTGGGCAAAGCACCATTTTACACCACGGAAATATCTTTGAAAATTACTCTTCCTGTTTGTACATTAGGTGATCTGGAATGACAGCATGAAGTCTACGCATTCACTAAAAGGTGAATTTTCAAAAGGTTGCATGCACAAAAATGAGCAAATATGTGCATAAGTAGCCTGCATGCTTGTATTCCATATTTTCTAAAAGTCCAAAATAGGCATGTATTTTCAGTTTCTCGTGCATATGTACACATGTAAAGAAAGGGATGGTCTAGGGGATATCTGGATAGTTCCCAACCAAGCCTTTGTAAATGTACTCTTTGGTAGGGATGTGCAGTAATTCAGAAACAACATGGAAGACAGAGATATTTCTTGTTTTGTTTCATGTCATGTCTAATCTAAAATGACAGAAAAAAAAAATTTTCATTGCGGTTCAGCATTTTAACACATGCGTTTCACATTAAAATGCAGAAACGAAATTAAACGAAACCTTCAAAAACCAGCAACAAAATAAACAGGCCAGTATTTCCTGTGCACACCGCTATCCTTTGGGCTGAGACTTTACTAGTTTTGATAACGGGAGAAATGGTTATGGACAAACTGCAAAGCCCACTAAAGTCATCTTAGTGTCTTCAGATTTGAAAACAGTAACAGAAGGGCCCCAGCTGTCAGGATACGGATAGACAGAAGGAATGGCATGAACATTTCCCTCCTCCTTGGTAGCCTGGAACACTTTTACTGGTACTGAGGATTTGGTACACTTTTCAAGCCTAAGAGCGTCAAAGGCTGGCAAGTTATTTATTGCAGGCATTTAATCTTTAGAGCTGCAATGTGTCCTCTTTCCACAGGCTGACTAATACCAATTTCTAAAGGAACTTCTGGACAGCCGGTGGCAAATGGCTGCAAAGACTCCTGATGCAGCTAATCCAGGAATCTAGCTTCATAAATTTAACAAGCAGACAAGGGAATATAGACTTCTTGTACCCTCGTACACATACCAATTATTTGGGGACTAACACTTAAACAGCTGTTTAAGTCAGCAAAACTAGTGTTTAAGGTGGCGATGCAATGTATATCTGTTCTAGTGCAGTATAGTTGTCAGGCCAGTCTCCCACTTACTTGTCCACCTGAGTAAGGGCTCAGAAGACGCATTAGCAGGCCAGCCCAGTGGTTCAGTAACACTGATATTCATTGCCATGCAGGAGGACCTGGGTTTGATTTCCAGCTCAATATTCCACTTTGCAGGCTGAGGCTGCTCACACCTGGGGGCAGGGAAAGTGCATAGTCCTCATGCAACAGTGACACCTAGTGGCTGCATTCAAGACCTATGATTGCTGCATTCTGAAAGGAGCCCTGGTGTATGATCCTCTGTCCAGGACTGTCACTGCTATGACCGGACCAGGCCTACTGGGAGACAGAAGGAGAGGAGATATAAAATAGGGAAAAAGTTCCCCGGGTAGTTATGAATGAAGGATCACAGTGCTGGATCCCAGTTCCAGTTCTGATTGAGCTAGAAGCCCAAAGCAGCAGGAAGAAACTACTGAGTCAAAAAAAAAAATAAAGATAGCTGATTTGGATAACAAAGAAGCTCCAGGATTAGAAAACGAGGTGATATCTGAAAGGGATGTAGTCACCCTGTGTACCCAGAAACCCTTAAACATTATCAAAGGTCATAAAAGGAAGCTGCTTCTGCTGGGAGACTCAGTCATCAGAGGAACCAATTTGGGTAATAACTTTGATGGGGACACAACAGTTAAATGCCTTCCAGGATCCTCAGCTAGTAGAAATGCCAACCAGATAGTCAACGCAATTGCAGAAGAAAGCAGAGACCAATGACCTGCTAGACATGGTATCATTGCAATACAGAAAGATTTCCAAAACCTAGGGACGAAGATTAGACACATGGCAAAGACCATTGCCTTTTCAGAACTATTACCTGTTCATGGAAAGGGGAAGGAAAGGCTGTGCCATATAGATAACTTCAATGTTTGGCTCAAAGCATGGTGTAAAGCAAGTGGTTTTGGTTACATTGGTGGATGGGGTCGTGTATGGAATAGTAAAAGGTTATACTATAAGGATGGTCTACATTTGCTCTTGGCTGGAAAGAGGATGCTAAGTGAGAAATTCAGAGCATATACTATGAGGGATTTAAATTAGAAGGCAGGGGTGGCAGGAGGTGGTCAATGAAATTTCCATGTCACCCCCAAGAAATACAAGAATTGGGAGAAGAAAACAACAAAGTCAATCAACTCAAAATAGCAGAAAAGATAACTAAGAAGAGCAGCAATCCTAGGGAGTTGGAAAGCTATGACCACAAATGCTCATAATCTGGCAATAAATTCCCAGACCTGCAGGCCTTAATGGTGGAAGCAGATTTGGACGTTGCTGTTACAGAGACCTGGTTCACTGAGTCTCATGATTGGGATACGGCCATACCGGACTATAACTTGTTAAGGAAGGACAGAGAGGACAGAAAAGGGCGGAGGAGTAGCTCTTTATGTCAAAAACAATGTCCAAGCAACTGAACTGCGAGGAATGTGGGGGTAGAGAAGAAGCATTATGGGCCATCCTAAAAAAAAAGATGATGGTGCATCTGTTTTTACTGGAGTGGTTTACAGGCCTCCGACTCAAACAGAAGAACTAGACAGAGATCTCATCAAAGACATCCAAAAGGTGGGAAAGAAGGGAGAAGTGTTGATTTTTAGAGATTTTAATCTGCCAGATGTAAGCTGGAGTATCCCTTCTGCAGAATCTACCAGAAGTACAAAGATAGTGGATGCCCTGCAAGGTAGGAGCGACTGAGGTGGAAGGGGGCGCTTCCTTGCCTCGCGCTGGAAACGGAGAGTTCTCCTTCTGCTGGAGCGAAATTGAGCATCTGCGTCGGAGGCTTGGAGGCAGACCGACCTGGGGATCCTCTGAGGAGGGGAGAAGTAGAGGTTCCTGCGGTTGGTAGCCAAGGACAGACATCGACCAGTGTGATTGGTGAGTCCTTGCAAATTCCTTCAAGGCCAGAGGCGGTGGCCCTTGAGGCATTATGGGACTTGGTGGCAGGCTATGGGATATTTCTGAGACGTTTAGAAAATAAAATGGACTCTCTCACCTTTAATTCTCAGCAGGAAATCCTTGAGGTTCAGGAACAGGCCAGTGCAACCACAAATAGGATCTTGGAGGCTGAAAATAAAATTCAGTCTATCCAAGCACTTAATGTGTTTACCATTAAAGAACAAATGGCCTGTTCTAGACGTCTGGAAATTTTAGAGAACAATATGAGACATCTGAATTTGCGGATCCTGAACTTTCCCAAAATTGCTGGAGAAATACCTCATACTACTTTGAAGCGGTTCCTGAAAGAAGATCTTGGTTTCTCTGAAGAAAATATTCCCTCTATTAATTTCTCTCATTTCCTCAATAGGAGAGCTTCCTCTACAGGAGAAACCGCAGCCGTTAATATTTCTGCAAACTTAACTAGCTTTTTAGAAAATTCTAACCTGGATGTAATGGATAGAAATACTTTACTAGTATATTTTATTTCTGTTCAAGACCTAAATAATGTAATGTGTAATTTCTTTAGGAAATTTCCAGTCATGTATTATGGTCAAGCAGTAAGAATTTATCCAGATTTGGCTCAGAGATAAGGGAGTTTCTTTCTTTAAGGCAAAATGTTATTTCTTTAGGTTTTGCCTTTCCTTTGTAATGCTTTGTAAAGAGGGGTGATGAGTGTTTCATATTTTTCCAACCAGATCGAATCACTCAATTTATAGATGCATCTAGGCCAACCACCTATTCCCCAGTAACCTAAGTAAGGAGAGTTTTTTTTTCATTGATTTTGTACTGGTGGAGTAATACTATCTTATTGCCCTAATTTAAAAGTGAATTTCCTAATAATTCTCCCTTATATTATTTCTGTTGCTTTTTTGTCTTTGTTTCTTTTGATATACAGATTGGATAAAATTAAGTGAAATTTTTTTATATGTTAATTGTATTGTTTGATATGTGTATGTTATCCAACTGTGATATGCAAACATTTTCTTTTGTTTGTAAACTGAATATTGAAAGATGGCCATTTAAGTAACTTGGCCGGATATAACTTATCTGACTAAATTACATGGTATATTCAGCAGCACGGCTATGTTGCTGAATATGCACATATATATTTGTACTTAGTCGTAACAGTTATAACCGTCTAACGTAGCTGGGAAACTAATGCGGCTAAGACAAAATGTTGCTACTTAGTTGCATAAGTTATGTGGCTAAGTCGCTCCACCTACTGCCCTCCCACAATTTATACAGCCAACATTTTAGCCATATAAGGGACTTATCTGCCTATGCAGCAGTCATTAAATGCAAGTACATATTCAGCGGCCGCTACTTAACCACATAAGTCCTACTTATCTGGCTATGTAGTGCTGAACATGCTTTGAATATTGGAACCCCTATGTTTGTTGGCTATTTTGACATTTTTATTCTTTTCATGGTTTTAATATTATGAATGATGTTATATCTCTTGATTTTATTGCTTGATGTTTTGTGAGATGTGATTATGTTTCTGTTTTTTCATTGCATTGCATAATACAGTTGGGCTTGTTGTGGTTACCAGAGCATGTTTGTGAGCGAGAGAGAACGAGTGAGCCAATGAGCATATGTTTGAGTAATAGGACTATTTAAGCCAGTGGGCCTGTGTGTGAGTATAAAAGAGAGCGATTGAGCCAGTGAGCAAGAGCGAGTCAGTGAACGTGTGTGAGCATGTATATGAGAGAGCAAATGAGCCAGTGAGCATGTGCGTGAACAAGAAAATGACTGTGTAACTCAGTGAGCATGTCTGTAAGAGAGAGCATGTGAGCCAGTGAGCATGTACGAGAGACAGAGTGTGATCTAGTGAGCATGTGTGTGAGAGAGAATATAAGGGAGTTTGTGTGAGAATGAACATGTGTGTTAGAGAGAGAAGAAAGTTGTGCATATTTCCCACCCCAGGGTGACTGGAATCTAAAGTTCCCAGATATGGAGAGCAGGGGATTTATTTTAGCTTTAATTTTAATTATTGCTGTGTCTGCTATTTTGAAATATTTTATTGATGTTTGGGAAATTAAAAAAACAATGTTATATGTTTGTAATGATTGGATGATCTTTTCATCAGTTGTTTTGAAATATTTATTCTTTTTATGAGTTTGGTTTTACTATTATGATTGATGCTTTATATTACTTGATGTTTATTGAGGAATGATATTTGTTTTTCCATTCCATACGTCTGGCTTGTTGCAGTTTCAGTTTTTGTCTGTATGTTTCTATTTATACTTTATTATCGCTTCTTTTTGTATTTGGTGAGGGTCTGTCTGTGTTCTACATGTATGGCTAAGATGAGGTATTCTGCTAAACATGGCCCCAACTGATTTGCATGAATGGGATGTGGGTCTACAGATTTGTTTACTCACTGCTGGTCTAGAGATTGCTCTTTTTCTTAGTTATTTAGGAAAAATGTGAAATTTATTTTGGAGATACTTGGACTTAATTCTGCCAGGTTTCAGAGTCGACTTGGCGTGTTAATGCATGTGCTGCAGCGAGAGTGCACAAGGAAGTAAGATATCCTTGGGCCGGTTTTGAAAAAATCCCTCGGGCTATTTTCCTGCAATCCGCCCCTGTGTATACCCTGGAAGAGAGGAGGTACAGGGGAGATATGATTCAGACCTTCAGATATCTGAAAGATTTTAATGATGTGCGATTTCTGAACCTTTTCCGTTGGAAAGAAATCAATAGAACTAGAGGTCATGAAATGAAATTCCAGGGAGGACAACTCAGAACCAACATCAGGAAATAATCCTTCACGGAGAGGGTAGTGAATGCCTGGAATGCCCTTCTGGAAGAGGTGGTGAAGATGAAAACAGTCAAGGAATTCATAGGGGCATGGGATAAACATTGTGGATCCCTAAAGGCTAGAGAATGGAAATAAAGAAAAGAGAGTATGGGGGTAACTTGCTGGTGTGACAATTGCTACCCTTAACAGTATCAAGGCTCAATGCAACTCCATCATTGCTCTCTGCTTCAACGGCAGTGGGAAAAGGGAAATTGGACTCATCAACCAATGAGGGCCCCAATTTTTATGGTTTGGGGAACAAATAAGCATGGGGGTAATTTGCTAAGGTGGCTTTTACTACCCTTAATCACTAAGCCTGATACTTTTGATGCAGCTCCATCATTGCTGCCTGCTTTCATGGCAGGGGTTAAAGGAAATTGATTCAAACAGCATCCGAGGGCCCTGACATTTACAGTGTGTGAAACTGATAAGCATAAGGGTAACCTGCACAGTGCAGCAGATACTGGCATAAGCTTGCTGGGCAGACTGGGTGGATCATTTGGTCCTTTTCTTCCGTCATTTCTATGTTTCTGTGTTTATTCCCATTGACCATGTCCATTATCTATATCATTCCTATGCAAATCATTGTCCAGACTTGACTTTAGACATAGAGTACTTGAATGGTGCTTTGAGTTCTGTTTCAGCCTAGAAAGTCTAGATGAAGGAGAATAGCTTGGAGCTGGGTCACGTGGGTCAGTGATCATCGCGCTGAAGTCCCACTCTGGGTTTCTTCCTGAGGCATCAACAGAGAATTGGGCATTTGGGTTTCCCCGTGGCACTCTATGGTGCCACACGTTAAACTGATAAGATATACTCCGCCTCGCCTTTCGCAACTGTTCCCTGGTGGTGATCTAACCAAAAAAAAGAGTTTTCATGTGTTTTCCTCAGCTTGTCTAGCGCAACCACCCAAACAAAGCTCTAATAAAGGTGGACAGTATAAGCTGCTAATATATAATTTTTGTGTTTGCAGCTGAATCAAAATAAGATGCTTTGTGATGCCCTGGGCTGTGCTTCAGGTTTGTGGCACTAACAGTTTCATCAACTGTGCACACCCGAAAATCTATTATTTTAACATTTGGATTCAGGCTTCAGTTGCAGGAGAAACTGAGAAAAGCACTCCTGTCATTGATAAATCTCCACGCTTCTTCCTAGTTTTATGTTTTGGGATAAGGCAACAGGGATTATGTTGAAGCATCATAGTTTTAAGTTGTCTTTCCCTGGCAGCTTATCCATCATTCCCACATTTTCTTCAGGGAATGACGTAGTGACCTGTCTCTGGGGGGAAAAAAAAAAAAAAACCAACCCAAGGATGAGCCAATGCAGCCTTTTAATATTCCATTGGATTATAACGCTTTCTTTTTCATCTGGTCTTTCATTAGGATTCAGCAGTCATGGGACAGATTTTCTTTCTGCATATGGTGTGAAAGAGCTTTTACCATTCCTTTCCTAAATGGTGTGGGCCACACCGAGTCCATGAGCAATCTTTTTTTTTTCCCCTCCAGTCCCAGGAGGTCTTTTAACAGCAAAGTCTTCTAATCTAGAACAGACTCTCTGTAGAGCGATTTTCATTTTACAAGTACATTATAACTCATTGTAAAGGAAGTTACAGAAGGCTTGGTGTTCAAGCAAGAGATATTCTTCCTTCCACCCATACCCAGGCTTTTTATGCTGTTCTCTAGATGTTTATGCTTCAGCTTTGCAAGCGTAGGTGAGGAGAGGTCCTTGTGCTTTCCAAAGATTATATACCACTATTTTTTTTCTAGATATCATATCCTACGGATCTTCTGGTTTCTTCCCGTTGAATAACTGATGAGATTCTGGATAGCTTCGGCAAGATGACTTCGGCGTTGACCTGACGTGTTGTCCATCTCTAGTCACCCATAATCATTCTATTAATAGAAGCAGATGTTTCAGTAAAGCTGTTTATAGCTTGAGCAAGAAGTGGACAGAGAAGAGCATTAAAAGCAGGTCAAAAACCTATAGTGGAGAGGTTTCTTTTCAGATTGTCCTGAGTTTTTTCAAAGATGGAGGTAGACAGAGAAAAGTAGAGTTGCCAAGCTTTCTTCCGTACCGTCGCACCTCACGTTTTATTAGATTATTTGTTTTCTTAACCCCAGTGTAGTGTTGCTTACCAGCATCTCGGAAGTGGAATTTTGTAAAGGGTTTTGGAACACAAATATATTAGTCCTTTTATCTCTGAAACCCTGCATTCAAATCCATTTTAGCTTCCTTGATGGGCATTGTCCACTTGATAAATGAACTAAGAGCTTCCTTTTCAGAAGGTTTGGGCAGACAAATCTTTATGGTTAAAATTCTCCTCTTTTCCTGCCCACTAGCTGGTTAAATTTTCTCCAAATTGTCACGTATACAAAATTTAGCCAGATGAAAAGAAGCGACACTAGGGATGTTCCCAGGGCGCAGTTTAACTTGAGCCGGTCCATGCCTGATACTCAGCGTAGGCTGGACAAGTTAAGTCGCGAAACCCTGATCAGCCAAATAGCTGGCCTAAAGTTTATCTGGATATCTTTTCCTGCTCGGTGGGTTTTTGAATATAGACGCTCTGTTTGATACAATTCCAGTACTTGAATATCATAGTTAACTTCAGACCAGTATTTAATTGTCAAAGGCAAAGCCGTTTGAGGGCTTGATGCTGGAACAAGAAGGATTATTAAGTAAGGACTTCTGTGCACTGGCAATGATACCTAAGGAACCCTGCAGGGTGTCTGGCTTCACTGCATCTGATCTGAATCAGTGGTATTATTAATCCTTCAGTTTCATGAGTAGTAAAACTTGCCACATTTAACTAAAATGATAAGGCATTCATAAAAATAAGTCAAGTGCTTTTAATGAAATTTTCTATTGTCAGGGTGGTTTATGACATCTTCCGCCAGTCTGCCAGTTCCGAATGCAAGATTTCCTCATGAGTAGGCCGAACTTTTAGAGACTCTTTGCTCTAAAGTGGGACGAAGCATCCAGTTAGATCTGTAATGGAATACTTAATGTGACGAGTGACAGAGAAAACTCGGGACCCCCTTCGCACAACTGGGCCGCGCTTATTTGGATTCCGGTAAAAAGATTAATGGCCTAGTTGCCACGTCTGCTTCTCCATCTACTGTAGCAAGTGCAAATGTGACCTTGCAGACCGTCATGGCCGTAATCCTGCAGGGAATTTCATCATACCATACTAGGCCCGGCAGTTGATCTATGGGTCAGGAATGCTAGTGGGCTGCGAGCCCTGATTCTTTAGCGAGCGAGACACAAGGAAGCTATATCCCGCGGCTCCTGTTCTTTGTCGTCTGCTGGAAGGAAGAACGACCCTTTAAATTTTCCCCACTATGTGCATAAAACGAATCCTCAGTAGTCTGTCGCTTTTATTAAGCTGCGGAGAGAGTCGCGCTTCCCCCATCCCCCCTTTCAATCTTTCACTGAGCTCTTTTTTAAAATTTTATTTTTTCAAAACAGGCCTTATGGAAAAAGCTCAGTGTTAAATTTCACTGTTCCTGAGACAGCTGAAGCTGTTGGTTATGCCCAGCCAAAAGAAATAACTCTTGAGTGCTCATCTCATCTGGCATTGGCTCTTAAACTTACAAATGTGCAGCAACCTGGCCAGCGGCAGTAAGAAGTAAGGACATGTACTGGAGAGCTGGGGCTCTGAGTGCTGAAGCACCCCTTGCAGGCGCAGGCTTGCACTGTGCATGGGTTAAAAACAACAATGCGCCTTGTTTCTCTTTGAAAATTAGCAGGCGTGAAGTACGGGAGCTAAAAGTGTCCATGTACTTTGCACCTGCTGTTTGTATGGGTGGCGGAGGAGGACAAAATACTGCCAGTACATTTGAAAGGCAAGATAACGGGAGAAAGTGAGATTTGCAAAGAGGAAGACCTACAAAAGGCAGAATTAAGTTGATTAAGTTCTTTTACTCAGCATTTACAGAAGAAGAGGAAGGCAGGGGACCCTAAGGCAGGAAACAGCATTAACAAATATGAAATAAGTACGAACCTCATTTCAAATGAAGGAGGTTCTTGGAGTACTGAGAGTGGACAAACCCATGGGATCAGCTAGTGCACAGCCCAGGATACTTCGAGAGCTCAGGCAATGTGCTCACCGTACCACTGACAACTCTCTTCAACCTGTCCTTGAGAATAGTGGACATTATAAGCAACAGTAAGATGGGTGGGCAGAGAGGGTGGAGGCTACTTCAGATCTGTAAGTTAAGCTTCAGTAGTAAGAAACTATTAAAGAGAGAGAGAGAGAGTGCAGCACGATGAAACAAGACGACACAAAAAGGAAGATCCTGATTACAGGAGTTCTTTACTGAGGTGAAAAACAGTGGGAGGATGAGGGAGCGACCGTAGATATTGTCTGCTGGATTTCAGTGAGAGTTTTCAGGCTGTTACACATAGAAGACTGGTCAGTAAGCAGAATGGTCAACAATAACGCAGAAATATTTCAAGCTGGGCGAGGGACTGGTTGGGTGGCAGAATCCAGAGAGTGATGGTCAAATGGTGCTCCCTCCAGTAAAGGCAACATGAATGCCAGCTCCAGTGGGTACCCCGGGCTTGGTACTTTCCTAAGGAACCTGTGGGAGAAGTATGCTTGTTAACAGCTCATACAAACATCTATACTCGAGTAGATACCCTGGAAGGGGTGAAAAAAAGTCTGTTTCTCCTGGGGGCAATAAAGTGCTAGAAGGAAATACGTCTCAATAAAAAGTTTCTGATCAGACATTTGGCTTTTAATCCACTTCGTTGCCCTCACGGCTTTTTTAGATAGCCTTCCTAGTCGTTTCTCTCTTTCTCCTGGGACATGCCTTTATTTCTCAATCCTGCCTCTCATTCTTCATATGGTTTTCAACACGACTGTCAGTCAGAACAGGAAATAAAAGCCAGTAGGTCACCAGTTATATGGGGCCGATGTAATAAGGTGCGCTGAAGCTGCCGCAGGTTTGTACGCGCATTTTCCCACGCAAAGCCCAATATGGGAATGTAATACGGGTTTTGTGCGAGGGGGAGAAAAGCGCGTACAAACACGTTTACTGACCCGTTTTTTTTCTGCACGAGTGCATGCTAATGCCATGCAAAGGAGGTAGTTATCTATTCACGGGCAATGTAGGGAGCTGCGTTAGAAGCTAGAAATGCTAGTGCAGGTTTTTTAATACGAGTTTTTTAGTGCCACGGTCAGGGCACAAGTTAAGTGACTGCACCGACCTGGAGGCCATTTTATTTCATTGTGTACATTGGTGTGGTATGGTTGTGTGTCCGTGCAGCTCTGGTTTTATTACCATGGAGATTTCTAATCGTGTCCAGCTGTTCTTGATGCTGTGATATATCCTGCGGCTTCACCAAAGGATGGACAGCAGCAGAAGGTTTGGCAGGTGGCAGAGGTCATGGCATGCGTACTGTGTATTATCACCCGTTAATATATTTGCCATGTTTTATTGTTTTCTGCAGCCCACAGTTATTAGAAATATATGCATTCCTATTCCAGGGTTATAATTTCACTCGCCACATTTGCTTTTATGCGCTGGTTGGTGCATGGACTATTGGCATGGATGCAGCTGCTTATTACATAGCGCCTTACCATGTGTCTGTACGCGCATTTCTTCATGAGTGCACAGATTTGTACGCGCAAATCATTTACATAATTTTTATTTTTTTTTACATCCCACGGAGGTGCCAGCTTCAGCCGCATGCGGTGATCAAACCCCGCGCTCACAATCCGCGCATGTCTCGCCGCAGGCTTTATTACGTCGGCCCCATAGATTTTTTATCAGAACTAATAAAAGTTGGATTGTCTCGACTCTAACAGTTTTATTATTTAAAAGATGAAGGCCAATAACTTTCCTTCTGTGTTCTGGCTACACTTGATGAATTTTAGGCTTACAAGTTTTCTTTCCTATCACAGCACTTATTCTACAAGTGCAATAATGTGCTCCTGTCTGTCAGAGACAGATGCTTTTTGTCACCGATTGTGCTGGTTTCTTGCAGCTGTCACAAGAAAAATTTGATCAGAAAAAAAGAGCTAGTCCAATGATTCATAATGTATATAGAATTAACTCTGACAACAAACTAAATTGAAACAACAATGTGAAAAATCTTTATCAAATCTGTGCTTCCCTCACAGTTGTAAAACATCAATCAAGATCTTCCTCCAACAATAATGTGAAAAGAATCTTCAAATGTATACTTCCCTCACAGTTATTAATATGATTTTTATTCATTAGTTGCCTGGTGACAAACTCTGGGCTAGGTTACACACATACAGGTGAATTTTCAAAGGAGTTATGCATGTAAATATAACATGCTATTGTAGCAATTTTCAAAAGCCCATTGACACACAAAATCCAAAACCTTAGGTGACTTACAAGGTTACACACACACACAATCCATCAAGTTCTTCCTCCTACTAACTGTACTTCAAAGACTGAATGTTTAAACAAGTGAAAACGGTGGCCTTCTACTCAAACCCACCACCAGACTAAGAAAAGCATGCGTGGGAACAGGGCAAAGTTTTCCCATGTTTTGTAGGTGAGGGCTATTCCTAGCCGATGTTTCTTCAATGAGGACTTTTCTCCCCCCAAAAAGCATTCAGATTAGTAGTGGCCATGGCCACTAAATCTATTTGCATTCTCCCATAGGCTGGCTTGAGACTGGGCTTTCGAAGTTTCTCTACCAGCAAAGACAACATGAAAAATAACCTGAGGCAAGGGGGAGAGGAACGCAGAAAGGAAGTTCTAGTGTTTTGAATATTGTAATCCATGTTACGGGAGACTTAGGAGTGGTTGATGGAAGATATGTGGCTTAAGGAATTCGAATTGCCAGTGGACAATTTTGTGGGGAGAAAACATGGTACCGGGTCAGGGCCGGCAGTGGCCCTCCACCTTCCATTCTGGCTACCGTGAGGAACAGGAGGCAATTTTCCTCAGTTTCGCAGATCCAAAACATTGCAAGTCAGCATCCTGGTGTGGCCTGGCAGAAGATCCGCGCTGGACGTAGCCTAAATGCAGAGGGGTTATGATGGCTTCACTTTACTTCTGCTGTGATTCAAATTTAGTTTGCAAGACATAGCTGCCCAAGCTGACAATCTCATCTCTCATCAGTCTCTTGGGTTTATTAGATACCGTCTTTAAAAAAAAAAAAAAAAAAAAAGGGCTAAGAAGGCTGTGAAATCATCCCCATCTTGTGGCAAATTTCAGACTCCAGCAGCGACATCGGGGGGCCATCTGGACTTAATGGCAGCCGCAGCTCATCATCCAAAGTACACACAACACCCGCATTCTTTAAGGAAAGTAAAACAAATCCATTCCTACTAGATGGCGTCTTTTTCAGTTGTCAGCTTAATACACTGGTCACGCCTTTTGATTTTTGCTCTGGCTGTCTCTGCAAGGAAACATATTTTACAGAAATATATCGCTCCCATAGCTGAAGCAACTCTATAGACACAAAATTAGTAGTGCAATTTATTTAGTGCCACTAGATCTGCTCTCTGCTGCAGAATTTCGCCTTACTAACCTTGTCCTGTGATAAAAAGTATGTTTCCGTTAAGAACCAAGTGATAATGAGTACAAAACAAAAAGAGAGAGAAGCTGATCTATCATCATGAAATGGAAGCTAATACTGCTGCAAGCCACCTTGAGCATTATCCAAAAATCTAATCCAGTGATAATATCTGGAAGATCCACTGAGTGAGAGGTAGCTGCGGAAGCTGAAAGAATTTTTCTAGAGGGGGGTGTGGACCCTGTGTATAATAGAAGCAGCAACAGCACCCCCGCTGCCCCTAGTGCCAACTGCTGTGAGCAACACCCAGTGTGGGAGCTTTGCTCGCTTATTTGGTTTGCAATTTTTTTTCCCCCTCGGTTATTGCATTTTATGCTCCTGTTTTTGCGTCAGTTAGTTGACTTTCCTGAAAACTTTCTACAAGTCCTTACCACTCTGAGCCTACATATAATGACCCAGTTAATTTGCTTGTTGTCATAAATACTGGTTTAGATCAGTTGGTCAATAAAAAAAAAAAAAAAAGATACCACTTTAGAAAATGCAGTTACAGAACTGAAGGTTATTTATATTAACATGAACCATACCAGATGGGAGTTCACTGGGATCTTTCATAGAAAGTGCGGATTTGTTGGGAGCAGTGTCGCATTGGATGGCTTTCAGCCTGGTTGGATTCCGTGCAAACCTGTGGATTGTGCTGAGACTCCTGGCCAGTGGAAGAACTTACAGCCTATGGATCTCTTCTTCCTATGTCTCTCTGTAAAGAAATAGTTTATAATATTACTTCAGTCTACACCCTTGGAGTTCATGCTGTGACCTCTTGCTTTAGAGCATCCTTTCCTCTGAAAAGGTATGCTTCCTATACTTAATTTATACCTTTGAGGTATCTGAATATCTATATCATATCTTCTCCCCCTCCCCTCCCTTCCTGTCTCCAGGTCATACATATTTAGGTTCTTGAGTCTCATTTTATAGTTCTTTGCTGCGGATCTGGCACTATTTCAGTAGCGTTTCTCTGGACTGCCTCAAACCTGCCCATATCCTTTCAGAGATATGGCCCATTTACATAATCTAATCTGTCCATTCAGTTCAATAGGGATGTGCATTCGTTTGAAATGAAACAGGAAATTTTATGAAAATTTCCCAATTCGTTTCAATTCATTTTAAAAATGAAGCCAAAGAAAAATAAATGTTTTGTTCATTTCTTGAATTTCATTTGAAACTACTGCTGCTGACACCCCCCTCCCAAAAAAAAACAAACCTCCTAGGCCTCCCCTCCTAATCCTCCCCCTACTCCCTCACCTCCGAACCCTCTTACTATAGTTTTCTTTTTCTTCACAGGACAGGAGCGATTTTTTTTCATTATCTTTTATTTTTCCTTTTTGTTTTGTTCATTTTTGGTGTTTGGGCTTTTTTTTTTTGGTTTGTTTTAAATAAACCAAAAAGATATGAAACAAAAGAAAATGAAGAAAAAGCAAAAAAAACAAACAAACAAACAAACAACAAAATGTTTGTGCATGCCCCTAACATCCAATTCATCTATTTGCAAAAAAAAAAAAAAAAAGTTAAATGTAAACAGCATTTTCAGCAGCAGTTTAGTAAAAGATAAATATCTACTGTATTGTACAGAATATATCAATTGGATTCTTTTTTAAAATAAGACAGAAGAAGAAGAAGAAATACAGGTCTGGAGTCAGCAGAAAATGTATATATGCACTGAACAAATGAGCAGTTTAGAGGAAAACAGTACCAGTCCCCAGAATCAAACACTAACAGACTAGCACTGTAAGGACCCTGTGCAAAGTCATTTAAAATGTCAGGTCGGATCACTGGAGGTGTTGAGTGAGTGCTTACGGTGGCTATGGTTTATAAATATGAAATCGACCCTGAAAATTGATAGGACTCCCATGAAGCACTGCCCAGCCTGATGTGAACTTTACCCATATTGTAAAATAGTTCCTGCTTTCCTGCTACTTCTCGTAACCCCACATCACTCAGTATTATATTCAACCCCTCTTCGTCTTGCTTTCCCTGCCTTGTTCTCTGACCCTTGCTTGCTCATCTCCCCCCTCCCCCTTATACAATGTTTTCATGGAACTTGAAAGAGTGGTACATGGATCTCACCCTGATATTAAATATCCACAGTGGGGCTTACACAAGAGTTTTCCATCTGCCTTGTGCAACCAAATGCCCATTCCACAACTGCCGCCATGTGGGCTGTGATGTTCGGCTCCACAGCCCTATATTTCATAAGCAAATTCAAGTGATAACATGCGCAATCCGGTACACGTGTCCTCAATAACCTAAAACATGGTGTTGTAATTACACACTTGGGTGCTGTGCATGCATTCCAAGATTAGTGGCAACTTTTATAGACTCTAGTTTTATCTTTCCAGGATCTATTAAAAGCCCCCAATAAATTTTTGAAACATCCTTTAAAAAAAAACAAAAAACTTTTAAAGGGACTCCTCAGGAATGGAGGAATAGAGCAATGAAAAGCACAAACACTTATGTTTTTCTATTACCTCTTTACCATGGGTCAGAATTGGATTTTGGTTTATTTATTGGCCAATGAACTCATAAGCTTTGAGGGAAGACAGAGGCAGAGTGGGCAATAAGTCTGCTCCGTTTCACAAGTGAACATATAAAAGTCAAATAGACAAAGTTTTCAAGATCTAAATGTCCAAAAGCAAACAAAATGGCCGTAAATCATAGTACGTGAAAGCAACACAACATAAATGACTTCATTCTAGACAAACGTGTGGATTTGCTATTTTTTATTTTTACTTTTTCACCCAGCTGTTTCCTCCTGTTCCTTTGGGCTTCTGGCATAATTCAGAACTAGGGCTGGGCTCCGGAGCCATCGGCCTTCAGTCACAGCGACCCGGGGATTTCTTCTCTATTATGTATCTCCTCCCATGAGTCATTTTAGCGTCGATCCTCCACCACGGCTTCTTCCAGAACTCTGCAATCATGAGCCCTAAATCTGGCCACTAGTTGGTGCTGTTCTACAATGGCTATAGCTCCCCTCCCAGGGGCTGTTTAATCTAATTCTTCTTTAAAGTTCCCTGCACTCAGGGGCGGATTTTAAAAGGAGCACGAATAGCCTACTTTTGTTTGAGCTCCAGGCGCAAACAAAAGTACGCTGGATTTTAGTAGATACGCGCGGAGCCGCGCGTATCTGCTAAAAACCTGGATCGGCGCGCGCAAGGCTATGGATTTTGTATAGCCGGCGCGCTCCGAGCCGCGCAGCCTACCCCCGTTCCCTCCAAGGCCGCTCCTAAATCGGAGCGGCCTCGGAGGGAATCCTCTAACGCCCTCCCCTCACCTTCCCCTCCCTTCCTCTACCTAACCCACCTGCCCGGCCCTGTCTACACCCCCCCCTTACCTTTGTTGGGGGATTTACGCCTCCCAGAGGGAGGCGTAAATCCCCGCGCGCCAGCGGGCCTCCTGTGCACCGGGCCGCGACCTGGGGGCGGGTACGGAGGGCGCGGCCACGCCCCCGGACCGCCCCGGGCCGTAGTCACGCCCCCGTACCCGCCCCCAAAACGCTGCCGACACGCCCCGAAAACGCAGCGACGACCGGGACCGCCCCCGACACGCCCCCCTCGGAGAACCCCGGGACTTACGCGAGTCCCTGGGCTCTGCGCGCGCCGGTAGGCCTATGTAAAATAGGCTTCCCGGCGCGCAGGGCCCTGCTCGCCTAAATCCGCCCGGTTTTGGGCGGATTTAGGCGAGCAGGGCTCTGAAAATCCGCCTCTCAATGTGGTCAGCAGCAGAGATATTAGCAATCCTGCAGTTTATCACACTGTGTAAACCTGCAGATTTAGGGGAATGTTCATCCTTGGGCATGCCTTCCAGTGGTAAATTAACTGATTTGCCACAAAAGTATCAGAGTATATGACCAGCGAATCTTATTTTCTTTTTGGTCAGGGGAAATTTTATCAAAGCAAAGCTTGCTGCTGTTTTACCTACCATGTTTTTCTTATTGAAAACACTGAGGGTCTGAGACCAAGATATCTGCCGACTTGTAAGGACACGAAAGCTGAGGCTCCCGGTTTTCGGGGAAATAATTCGAGCTAATTCTTTAGAAATTATTACTTTTGGTCAAGAAAATGCCTCACACTAAGAGGAAAGCTCGCGTAAGAGATATTACCTCTACTCCGGAGCAAGATACCCGACAATCGAGGATTGAAGCAGCTTTCGCCAGGATGCCGACGATTCACCCGGAAGCGGTAGTCGCTGCAGTCAGTAAGGAGCAGCTGCTGAGCCCCTTGACACTAGAGACATCGTTAAGCCCAGGTGCTCCAACAGTTCCAGATCCACCGATGAGACGGTCTGGTTCTGTGAACAACTCGCCAGAAATTAGTGGCAACCAGAGAAGAGAGGTGGAACCCTCTTCGGTGGACCCGGGGGAACATGGTTCCAGGACCCACATCGAAACGGCACAACATAGCCCGGAACAGCAAAAGAGTGGAAAAGGCCTTATGGAGGTAGGAACTGTGAAGGAGAACAATATAACCCTTTTCAGTACCACTCCAGCCCTTGCACTTTCTTTGGAAGAGATCAGAAATATATTACTAGTGATGCAGAAATCAATTAATTCACTATCTGTAACGGTTCAAGAAGCGATAACTAAAACTCATGCTGCAGAAGAGAAAATTATTAATATGGAGAAACAACTTGAAACAATGGAAGTCAGAGTAAAAGAAATCGAGAATGTGCAAATAAATCTGATAAAGTCAGAAAAAATGTTTGAAAACAAAATGGAGATTTATGAAAACCAGGCTGAAAGGGCAAATTTGAGAATTTTAAATTTCCCAAAAACTAAATTAATGACGCCAATGGAATTATTCAAGAGCTATCTCTTAAATGTATTAAAATTTAAGCCAGATGTAATACCTGCGATATCAACAATGTACTATCTACCACAGAGATCATTATCACAAGAAGAAATTTCTCGATTGGAAAATCAAGAAGAAAGTTTAAATTTATCTGACTTTCTTGAGAAATCCTTTGAAATGGAAATAAGTTTAAGAGCAACGCTTTTCGTGCAGTTTTCTTTCTTGACCGAAAGAGATAATGTTTTGAAATACTACTTTAGATATCAGAAGCTAAAGTTTTACGGACACCCAATTCAGATTTTTCCGGACATTGCACGAATAACACAGTTAAAGAGAAAAAAGTTTCTTGTAATGAGGGGGGAGGTAACAAATAGGGGAGTAACATTTATTTTATGTTTTCCTTGCCGTTGTATTTTGCTTTGTGGTGACACTAAATATGTATTTAACGACCCAATGCAACTTCGTGCTTATTTAGATTCTTCTTCATGATCCTAAGATCCCCCTAAAGGAAATTTTGAAATGTAGAAAGTTGAGGCGACAGTTACAGGTCTGACACGTTTGATAAAGAATTTCTTTAATGTATCTGCTATATTTCTTTTCTTGGTCTCCCCTATTTCCTTTAAGAGACTCAATGTGTGCATGACCAGATATTGTAAATGGGGATTTCTTGGGAAATTCTTTTTTTCCTTTCTAAATTTATTTGATTGTTATCTGGATTATATGTATTCACATTGTTAATTTTTCCTGTTAAAATGTTAAAAATGCAATAAAATATAAATATAAAAAAAGAAAACACTAAGGGTATTTTCACCACTAAATCTGGAACAATTTTTGCAGTAGACCAAACTTTCATAAGCCTCCTCATGCATAGGCTTATAGGCTAAATTCAGGACTGAATTATTCGGTCGCATATGAGCTGGAGCCAGTTGGGATCTCTAATGGGCAGGAGATACGTTGGGTATTGTTAGGGCAAAAATAATGCCTTGGTTGGCCTGGAACTGCAGTTTGCTTGGTTCAGGGCCTAATGCCACATAAAGGGATGGATTTTAAAAGCCCTACGCGCTCTGGGCCTATTTAAAAAAGGCCCGGTGACGCATGTAAGTCCCGGGGCTTTACTAAAGGGGCGGTCCGTGGGTGGGGCAGTCCATGGGTGGGGCAGGGGTGGGGCGAGAGGCCTCCGACACAGCGGCCATTGCCGTTGTGTTGAAGAATCGCATGCCGGCAGGCTGCCGGCGCGCGCAACTTACGCCTACCCGGAAGCAGGCACAAAAGGTAAGATACAAATTTGGGGGGGGGGGGTTAGAGTAGGGTTAGAGGAAGGGGTGGGAAGGTCAGGTTAGGGGGAGGGAACGGGGGAAGGCAGCGCGGCTCGGCGCGCGCAAGGTGCACAATTGTGCACCCCCTTGCGCGCGCGCCGACCCCTGATTTTATAACTCGCACGCGCCTGCATGCACAAGTTATAAAATCGGGTGTACATGTGCACGCTCCTTTTAAAATCTACCCCCAAAGAGTTGAGAAAAATACAGAACCAGATAGCTGATAGCTAGGTGCATGGCCCCACTGCCAAGGATCTGGATTGGTCCTTAGGGATTGAAAAGGAATGCTGGGATAGCAGGTGGGAGTCCATGAAGCTGTGTGGATTCAAGTGCAGACCTGTAAGTTCTGATACTGACTATGTGAAGATGTCATATTGATGGTGAAGTGGTCTGAAGTCATACCCAGCATTGTACTGTAGAAGACTTGTTTAAAAGTCAAGAGGAAGATTTACTAATGACATTAATTTTGGACCAGATCAATGGGCTGGATAGTGCCTAGCCAAATTTAGTAAATGTTTGCATTCTTATCTACATTATATGTCCCTTTATGCCTGCAGTAGTTGTAAGCCAGGTTATGCTTATGTGAGTAAACCAGCACTGAGGCACTGTTCCTAATATATCACATACTTAGTACCACTTCCATTAAATTGACTCTCTTCACTACATTCCCCCCTCCCCTTTTTTTTCCTTCCCTCCATTTCCCCTCCAGCCATCTCAACAATCCCCCACTTCCCACATCTCCCCTTCCCATTTTTCCGCCTACTTCTTCCCTCAGGAATATTCAGTCCCATGGCATCAATATTTTACTTTTATTTTATTTAGTAAATGATTTGTTTATGCTAGTATTTATCTAGCTATTGACTATTCTATGTATATTTTAAATTTAATTTTATTTTGATTGTTTCAATTTTTATTTTCTATTTTATTTTTGTAAACCGTTTTGACAAAATTCATTTTTTATAAAACGGTATATAAATGCCACTAAATAAATAAATAATGAGTAGCTGATTACTGCAGGAACCTCTAAACTGACATTAATTGGCATTAATTGCCACCATCAATGGCAGCCTCAGCAAGAAACCTAAAACCTGTACAGGCAAAGGAAATGACAGTCACTCGGCTCCTAGCGGTGATTCTTCAGAGCAAGGCGGCATTGTGAAGGATTGATTGGCATTACCCAAGATGTACCTTTTCTGTGGGTATACAAAAATTTGGGCTTCCAGTGCTGTTAATCTAGTAATTTTCACAAGCATTAAATTCAATTAAATAGAAAACCAAAAGCTATATTGGATTGGATCAGTCTGCACATGCTCCTGGCTAAGCACATGCAGAACTCGTTAGTTTTGAGAATGTGCACTACAATTTGTTGTAATCCCATGTGCCAATAAAACCTGTGGCCTTTTTTTCTCTGTCACATTGGTGCTATTATTGCCTTAGGGGGTAATAGGAGGTGGGAGAAGACCGTACTAGAATAAACACCCTATGCTGTATCAGCAAGAGACATCTCGATAGGAAAAGCTGTGTCATTTACTTTTATAGCTTTGAGACAGTTGTAAATTTGTAATGTTCTTTCTCCTTCATCTTGTTCGCACTCTACCCTTTGAGCTTGACCATTAATACACTAAACATTCAACAGCTCCCCAGTTGAATGCCCACTTTCATCACCTGCACTGCCTTATTGCTGGAACAAGAATGGAAAATGAATTTGATGTGTGTGTGTGTCATCTTCCAGTCTGAGGGAAGGAAGCAAAGAAGGACATCTATTCCGAGAGAACAGGAAGAGAGGGGAATGGAGAGCTCAGTAAAGACAGCAAGGGCTTAGTCTGGCCAGTGCCGGGGCGAGGGTCTGTTGTCACCCCAGGCAGTGATCACGTGATGTGTTCTCTCTCTCACTCTCAACACCTACTCCCTTTGCATGTGTTCAACATTCACCCACACCAAAAATGCACAAAAATAAAAACCTACTGTTCCATTCCTCCCTCCGTGCCGCGTTTCAAAACTGCCACCCTCACTTACAATTCCGCCATTCCACCCACTTCTGGTGCCCTAGGTGACCACCTACTCTACCTAATGCTCCCACCGGCCCTCGGTCTGGCTACTACAAGCCCCTCTCTATATGCACTCAATTAGCAGTTTCCACTTTTTTTTTTTTTTTTAATGTTTTATAAATGGTATTGTTCTTTAACAGTTACTGTTCATCAATTATAGTAAAATACAAATTAGAACAGGAAGGCTATTTTTTTTAAATGTGAAATGTTTCAACTAGTTCCTCTGAGAGCTACTATCCTAGAAATATTTGCGCATATGGCAGGGAATAGGGGGATGGCGTCAACAGGCTGCTTTTCCTCAGAAACCAAATAGTTCATTGTTGGCAGGTTGGTGCTGGCCAAGTACCATCCAGCAAGGTTACAAAGTCCTAGGAGGTCAAATGTTTGGGCAACAGTGTTACTGAGTTTGGTAATTGTTTAGATTATCACAAAGCTTGGTGGTAAGACATGGAGGAAGGAGAAGGTTGCATGTTGGATAACATGTAAGATCTTGTGTGCTTATCTACTGAGGATCGTGCAAAACCAAAGTAGAAGAAAACAAAAACTGACTTGGGAAAGGAGAGAAATCCTACAAACAGTCAACTTTCTACAAATGGGAGCTGGGACTAGGGATGTACATTCAGATGCACTAAATATGAAAAGCACAATGAATGAGTATATTTTTGGTTTGGTTTGTTGCAACCAAAACAAAGCATCAATTTGTCCAAAACTTTTTAGATCATTCGTTTTGGAGAATGATGCATGCTATTTGCTAAAACGAATGATCTGAAGAAAAAAAACCAAAACAAAATAAAATTCAGCTAGAAATGGGTCAAAGATGAAAAGTCTGAACCAAACCAAATTTGTTTTCCCTGCACACCTCTTTTGTACTTGACCCAATTGATGTGTCATCTGTAGGAGGGATGAATCAAAATAATTCTCTTACAGAAACAGTGTAATTGTTGGATTACAAGCCATGTTCATAGTTAAAAAAAAAAAAGAATGTGCATAATCAAAAGATCCACCTTTTCAATAAAAAAAATTATACCATGATAAAAAAAAAATAAAAAATAAAGTAAATCCCTCTTGAAGAAGACACTTAGGGCTTGATTGTCCAAAGAATTTTTCCCCATTCTGTATCAGGTCCTTAAATACCACTGTGATAGAATGTTTGAAACATGCACATGACCTGAGATGTAAAAATAAAATTGCAACCAAAAAAAAAAGCTAAAGACATGCCCCCTCCATGGCAGATCACACAGATAATAGGAATCAGTTCCTCTCTATTTGTTTTTTTTACAGTGTCTAATCAATAATTTTGCCTCAAAACTCTCAACAACATAGTTCCAAACTGAACTAGTATACAAACATGAAAACTCATCTATTCACCTGGCCTATCCATAAATACCTTAGAAAGAATTGATAATTTATTGAAAGATTAGATAGTATTGCACTGGACTATATTGAATTTTCCATTAAGGTCTATTTTATTTTATTTTCTGTTCATTTATTATGTCTGCTGATATGTTGGGATGTAATTTTAGATTTTGCATGAATGTGTTATGAGAGCTGTGTATGTATTTACTTACTATCTATGTTTTCCTGTAATCTGCTTCTAACAGTTGTCTGGAGTTGGTAGAATGTGAATTTTTTAAATTAAGTAATAAAATAAACTTCACTCATGGATCTGCTGATAGCTGGTACACCCCACAGAACACTGGTGCTGCAGATACCCCATCCATATCTCCTGCAGATGGAAAAAAATGAACCATTCTTTACCATTGTGCTCCATTTTGGAGCCACTACCCTGGTCATTGTGACTCCACAAGTATGGTGCCCTATCAAACAACTCGGGTCATGCTCTTACCTAATCGAGTGCAATTCTGTCAGAGAATGTTTCTAGTATGCACTTGACTCTCAAAATGCAGCAGGATCAGGAGGGATTTTTTTTTTTTTGCCAGTAGAATATAACTGGATTCCGTGACAGTTGCCTGTGGGTTGCCCCAGAAATGAGCTGCCTAATCCCAGGAAAGTCAAATCCAGGCTCCTCATGGTAGATGGACTTCTGCCTACGCCAGCCGCCTTGCCTTCGGGTTGAGCCCTCCAGTACTGGGGACCGGTGAGGCATGAAAACTGGGGTGGAGAGCCCCAGACCCAGACTGGGAGCGAGAGGCCTGAAGCAGTATAAGGAACAGGATCAAATCAGAAATCCAGGAATCCAGGAAGAGCAAAAACAGGAGCACTGACTGCAGAAGCTGAAGGTATGTGGGGCATGGGGGAGAAAGACTCCCTGCTGGCACTGGCCAGTATGGATTAATAAAGGGAAGCTCTGCATGGAATTTCCTTCTAAAAATGGGCTTGCAGTGCCCTGTAACCTCCTCATATTCTCTAAAAACTGTCCTCTCTATCAGGCCGATACAGTACAGGCTAACAGTGCGCTCCGACGCACTAGCTTTACCCCTTCTTCAGTAAGGGGTAATAGCGCGTCGAAAACGCGCGTCCAAACCCCCCCCCCCCCTCCCCCAAGACTAATAGCACCCGCAACATGCAAATGCATGTTGCGGGTGCTATTACTCATTCCCGCATGATACAGAAAGTAAAATGTGCAGCCAAGCCGCACATTTTACTTTAAGAAATTAGCGCCTACCCAAAGGTAGGCGCTAATTTCTGCCGGTGCCGGGAAGTGCACAGAAAAGCAGTAAAAACTGCTTTTCTGTGAACCCTCCGACTTAATATCATGGCGATATTAAGTCGGAGGTCCCAAAAGTTAAAAAAAAGTTAAAAATTAAAAAAAAAATTTTTAAATCAGCTCGTGGGTTGAAAACCGGACGCTCAATTTTGCCGGCGTCCGGTTTCCGAACCCGTGGCTGTCAGCAGGCTCGAGAACCAACGCCGGCAAAATTGAGCGTCGGCTGTCAAACCCGCTGACAGCCGCCGCTCCTATCCAAAAAGAGGCGCTAGGGACGCGCTAGTGTCCCTAGCGCCTCTTTTTACCGCGGGCCCTAATTTAAATATTTTGGTTTACTGAATCGCGCGCACAGGACACTGGCCTGTGCGTGCGCCGGGCGCCGGGCACTGGCCCGGCCCGGCGCGAACTTTACTATATCGGCCTGTATGTTCTGTGTTTATATCATTGTGTAATGGACAGAATACAGCTTTTCTTTCAAAGTCAAAGAACAAAAAAAGGTCCAGCAGATGACTATCATTTTAACGTATTTTTCTAATTCTGAATGCATTCATGGCACACAGTAGCTGCTGAAGATGACCAAGAAAATCCATCAAGAATGAGGGGGAAAAAAAAAACCCCAGGCTCTTTATATCCTCTTTCAGCTCTGAAATGTCCTTGCTGATTTATCAAGCTCTGACAGAAATGCTGCTGTGAGCGAAGTCTGCTTAAGAAATAACAGGCTGGCTAAACCCCGCTGACAGGTTCTGCAGGGTCCTGACCTGCAATGAGTGCTGGATCCCGCCGCCGGCGCGCCACGCTGGTGCTGCTCATTGCAACCGACAGAGAGGGTCTCCGGTGAGGCGGGATTTATGGCCCTCTTGCCGCCAAAGAGACAACTTCCCGTTTCTGACCAGATGGAAGACCAAAGAGACGTGTTGCATCAGGGTTCTTTCGCAGCTGGAGAATTTGCAGCAGCGGGTTTAATTGTTTAACAAACAGGCAGGAAACGCTTCAGCCGAAATAAGAATGACGGAGCGCTCTGCGGTTTGCATTAGCCTGCGCCTTGTGAGCGCGGACGATTTGGTAGGCGCGTGTCTGTGAATTCTGTTGTGGTATTTCCGAAGCATCGGGAGGGCAATTTCGCTGGCCCGGGCAAACAGCGATCTGCGCACAGAAATTGATTGTCTGAATGTTGCGCTCTCACATTTCGGCTAAAAATAGGGCCAGGGTCACCAGAACGTATGCGTACCTTTGACCAGATTGGGAGGAAGGCATTCTCGGGGAGCTTATTTCGGGCCATGTTTTGAAAAAAACCCAAAAAAACATGAGTCAATCAAAGTTTCAAATCTCCGCCTGTTATTTAGCAGCGAAACTGGATCAGCGCTAAAATCCGATGTAGAGTGGCCCTGTGTCCTTTCCCCTTGAAATCTGGTGCAAAGCTCATGGACAAAAAGTGCCTGTGGATTTCATCCCCTTCCACGCTACATTTTTCAGGAGGATTCTTGTTAACAATACAAGGCAGGGCCCGGTGTGTCTTTTTTTTTGTGTGAGTGTCCCGTTAAAGCATCGCAGTTTCTGCTGATGACAGGAACTACTGCTTCTGCCTGCCCTGTGACGACGCCATGTCTTCAAAACGAGAAGAGGTCCTTGAAATATAATTTGCAAGTCACTCGTTTTAACAGACCATGTTCTTGTGGGATTTTCAATTTCATTTCAGATTCATGGGGGAAGGAACCAGTCTTCAGAGAGTCGTCAGCTTCGGGACAAAGTTTGCTGGCACCGTTTTATCCACAGACTTTGCATCAGCTTCCAGGAGAAAGACATGCACACTTTTGCTTCAAACCTTGGCACGGGTACAGAGTAATAGTAATAACGGCAGAAAAAGAGTAAATGGTCTGTCCATTCTGCCCAGCAAGTTTATTATGGTAGTAACTGCAGCTCCGTGCAGGTTACCCCCATGTTCCTGTTGAAAGTATTAACTACCGCTCCGTGCAGGTTACCCCTGTTCCTGTTGAGAGTATTAACTGCTACCTCCATGTTCCTGTTAAGGGTAGTAACTGCCGCTCCGTGCAGGTTATCCCCATGTTCCTGTTGAGAGTATTAACTACCGCTCCGTGCAGGTTACCCCTTGTTCCTGTTGAGGGTATTAACTGCTGCTCCGTGCAGGTTACTTCCATGTTCCTGTTGAGGGTATTAACTGCTGCTCCATGCAGGTTACCCCCGTGTTCCTGTTGAGGGTATTAACTGCCGCTCAGTGCAGGTTACCCCCGTGTTCCTGTTAAGGGCAGTAACTGCCACTCCGTGCAGGTTACCCCCATGTTCCTGTTGAGAGTATTAACTACCGCTCCGTGCAGGTTACCCCCTGTTCCTGTTGAGAGTATTAACTACTACCCCCATGTTTCTGTTAAGGGCAGTAACTGCCGCTCCTTGCAGGCTACCCCCGTGTTCCTGTTAAGGGTAGTAACTGCCGCTCCGTGCAGGTTACCCCCATGTTCCTGTTGAGGGTAGTAACTTCCACTCTGGACTTCTGCACCTGCTTTCATTAGTAACAAGCTTTAGCTACCTCCCATTTTGCAAAGGAAGTTAAATGGAAATATTTAGTTGCAAATGGGCTTTTATCTGTCTGCTACAAAGGCATGTGAATTCTTGCCTCATAGCTTTTCATAACATCAAGTCATACAGCCCACTCTACATGCAGAGCCTGTACTGAACACAAAGCAGAGCTTGCATGATAAGTCTGCAAAAGGGAATGATGTTAAAAAGCAAAAATCAGAACAAGAGAGAGCATCCTACATGCTTGGAGTACGGCCTGGATTTCAGCTCTAGCACTGTCTGATTCTGCGCTGCTTATTCTGCCACTCCAGGCCAGAATTTACCCACATCCTAGAAAGGATCTATTTGATCTTGAAATTTGCAGGCTCCATCTCTTTGTCAGTCCAATGAGAGAGATTCCCATGCTGTATAGAGGCCTGGCAGTCATACCGAAGAGACAATGATGATAGAGCACTGGGAGTATGATTGGTCTCCCGGGTTCTCACCGGGAATTTAGCAACCTGTGCTCACATTTCAGATTGTAACTATTATTGGGAAGGGGGGGCTCTGTGATCCTGCTTTCTATACACCCACAGGCACAGTAGAAATAATGAATCATATTGTGCGGTTTTACTCTGCCCATATTTATATGAGGGAAGAGTTGAAAAAATATCGGGGGCCTCCTCTCCTCTTGTGATTGATTTTGCCTCGTGTCTAGAAGGTGTCTCTTGCACCAGCTGTCTCACTTAATTCTGGAGCTTTCCCTGTGCACAAGCAAGGCCAGGTGAGACCTCTCAGCATTCTACCACGTGACCGCCCGTCCAGCCTCGCAAGTTATCGATTTCTGTTACTTGGTTATTCAGCTTGGATTTACCTCCTAAAAAAAAACAACAAAACCCTCCAAAATGTATAGCTCTGCTGCCTGCAAGCTTTCAGTCTATTCTATTTTTCTGCTCCCCGCCGTCACCTGTTGAATTGAGAACTCAAGGCAGATTGGGCCTTCGCTGCCTTCCGTTTCTTTGACTTGCACCGCACCAGATGCCAGGGCTCTCGCTGCAAGGAAAGCCAATGGATTTCACCAGTCACAATACGCCTATTGTTGCTGAGCACAAATAAACACTGTGTTCCCCTGCCCCCCTCCCCAACAAAAGCCAATAAAAGGAGCCCAGAAAGTGTGACTAATAAAGCATGGACAGAATATTCCTACTGTACGAAGGGGAGGGGGGAGAAATAGCTACTCCGAGAGAGCAGGCCTCACCGGGCCTGGCCATCACCGTGATGGATGGCTGGTGTGTGTGTAAGACGTTATTATTTGTTCTGCGAGTGGGGGAGATATGGCAGGCACAGTGGGCAAATACACCTGCTGAGCCTGGAGAAGCAAGAACAGCTGTATTCAGTGATTTAGAAGCCTGGCTACTTGGGCTCCGGGAACGAATCAAGCAGCAGCAGCAGAAAGGGGAAAAAAATAAATAAATAAAGGTTTTATGATTTTTCTCCTCACTCCCGGCAAACAAACGATCACATCATATGTTTTCCTAACTAGGCAATAACTTAAAATTAAAACCCAGCCTTAGGGATCACTTTTCTGGTGCCACATCAAAACTGTAACGGCTTATTCTAAAGGTCATTATGGAATTGTCAGGAAACACAGAGCTTTCTCACAAATATGTGTTTTCGTTTCAGTGGAAGTTGGGCCCTTAAGAGCAATTATGTCCACAGTTGGAAAAAAAAAAAATCCTGAGGATTGTATTTTAATCATCAAAGTTATGCTAATGATGACACTACTTTGCACGGTGAAGAAGCAGCCCTGTAATAACCGGTACAGCAGATTTATGTCCTGGAAGGCGGTTAGAGCTCCAGAGACCTCCGGGACTTGCAGCCGAGAGAGGCCTGGCCACGGTCTCCGGGATGAGGACAGGACCACGTGTTTAACCCTTCTCGTTGCTGCCATTTCCCCCGAGAGTCTGCGAGGTAGCCAAGCTGAAGCTGGAGACAACACAGGGGTAACTCTCAGAAGGGACCGATTCAGATTGGATGCTGTCACCCAAGGCTAGAAAAATTGCAATACTGGTGATAGTATCACAGCAAAGTAGTTGATCTTTCATGCACCATTACTTTATAATTATAGGTCCCCATCGTTAACACCTGCAGACGGCCCTTTAAGACTATGGCATTAGCTTTGACACCACCGCTAACTAGTTAGTAATATACTGTCTGTATTTTACTATTTTATATGCATGCAGATTGTTATTAATGTTTTGATGTTTTAATTTTATGCTTGCCGCTTTAAGTTTGCCAATATTTTTTTTGTATTTGACTATTATCGGACTACTGAGCAGAAGAGCCTTTGGCATAGCTTTTCAAAGGCCCGGGCATGTATCCATGTGCGCGGCGATTTTATAACATGCGCGCGTCGCCATGCGCAAGTGATTTTTACATCTGCACGCGCATGTGCTGGCGGGTGGCGTCTTGTGCGCGCAAGGGGAGGGTGGATTTTTTTTAAAAACGCACAGCGACACAATCCGGCCGTTCCCAGTTCCTTCCCAGTCCGCCTCAATTGAGCGGACTGGGAGGGAACTTCCCTATCCCCCTAACTACCCTTCCTCTCTTCTCCCCAACCCCTAAACCCACCCTAACTAATCAAATTATTTTTTATGCTTACGTCTGCTCAGCAGCTGAAGTACGATGCATGCGCCAGCCCCCATGCTGCCCCAGACCTCGCCCCAGCCTACCCCTTTTGAAGAACCCGGCACTTCCACATGTACCAGGAGATACGCGATTGGCTGGGCCATTTTTAAAATGTGCTCAGCATGGCCACATGTGTTTCTCCCGATTTTTGTCCTAAAGTCCTTGAAAAGTTAACTCTTTCCCCCCTGTATGGGAACCCTGGAAGGTCATGGGGCCTGCTCTAGGCCATGAGCTTCCCTGTGAGCCTAGGGTTGCCATCTGGCTCCAGATTTTCAGGAACGTTTGATCCAGTCCTGGTTTTACTCACTTGCATGCAGGTACTTATAATCTTGCTTTTCTTAGGAAATGCAATAGGGAAATCAGAATAAATCCCAGCATGCAATGGGGTAACACAAGGACTGGATCAACCTGCCCTGAAAATCTGGAGCCAGATGGCACCCCTATGTGAGCCCCTGTGCCCAGGATTGGATTAGCACAGGGACTTCATATACAAGGCATTTGTGGTCCTCGAGAACCAGATTTGGGAAACCCCTGCTGTAAATTGT
Organism: Rhinatrema bivittatum; assembly: GCF_901001135.1. Lineage (NCBI taxonomy): Eukaryota > Metazoa > Chordata > Amphibia > Gymnophiona > Rhinatrematidae > Rhinatrema > Rhinatrema bivittatum. The sequence continues at coordinate 47,998,618 of NC_042629.1, forward strand.
CTTTACTGCTCTTATTACATGGACTGTTCCTAAAATCATTGATTCAGGTCTGGAAACTCTTTAATGATCTGTCATTTTGTTCTATTTTATATTTCAGTTTGTTGCATATAAATAGCTTAATATTAGCTTTACTTTTTATACAACTATTTTAAGTTTCAGTTTACAAAAATATAGATATATCTCTATTTATCTCATATTTTTTTCTAAACATGTCTTACAACCTTGGTCTCTCTTATTTTCTAGTAGACCTCAACAGGATAGCATTAAAGAAATACTTTCAGCAGAAGCAAAATATTTAGTACCAGCTTTCTGCGAGATGCCGTGGTGACTGAAAAATGTCAAGTTCCTTCAGGCTGGCAGATTTTTTTTTATTGTAACCTCTGTCAGCCAGTTCTGACCCTATATTTCTCGCTAGGGTCATGGTAAGCAAATATATGCATTTGCATCTGTTTTTCCCATGTTGAGTGAATGTGAAGGATTGTATAATCCATGCCGGTGTGCTTGCAAAATGCAGGAAAAAGAAAGAAGAGCTTTCAGAGTAAAGTCAAAAGGTCTTCTTTCTATGTTTAAGGTCCTTCTGCATTATGGGCAGAATGGTGCTGGAGACATTGCCCTGTTGGCTTGCTTCTACTGATTCAACCTGTGGACTGGTTTGGACCTCTAGACAGAGATTGTGGTGTATGCCACATTATGGCCTGGTCTGTACAACTCCAAGGTATGCAAAAGGTTGTGCACAGAAGAAATCTCTGTAGGATAGGACTTCAATATTCCCTGTTCCAGCCCAAATATCCTTTTGGTTTTTTTTTTACCATATGAGAAAAACTACTGAGGTGAATATTTCAAGATATTCAGCCATTTACAGTTTCATAATCCAAATGAGGGTGCAATATGTGCCCATGAGTTGATCCTACGCCAGTCCTTGTTTGGTTTTTATTTTATTTTAATTATCCAAAAGACGTAGGTTAAAGTAAAGGATTTAAACCTTGGGGATGGTTTCTATTTTTTTTTAGAGCAGCTGCTTTTACAAGGACCCAGACTGTGATATCACAGGGCCACGCTGCTGACTTCAGGCACAGGCAGAGAGAGCAGCCGAGCTCTGAGGAAGAAAATTCATGCCAGCGCCAACCACGTATAGCGAGCAATTTCCAAAAGCACACAGGCACTTGCAAGGCTCGTGGGGACTTCACTCCATGGCCTTTGCTCCAGTTTTCAAAGTGAAAGTCCGTGCTGGATGCTCCCTTTCCGAATTGCCTAGGGAAAAAGTACCCCAGAGATTTGCACCTATTGTTGTCCTGCAGATGCGTTTTTCCCCCTTCAAAGCAACACGCCTGGTTTTGAAAATGCAAAATGACATGCCTTGTCCCATTCCTCTCCGCCCTTCTATGTGGGAGCAATGCAGGACATTTTATCCGGGGGATGGGCAATTTTCAAAATAGTCCTTTACTTGCTAACCCTACTATGTCCCAGTATCCTATTTAGAGCACAGCTTCTTAAAAACTTTGGGACATGATGGGTTAAATCCCTCTCTCTAGATGAGGCTACAAAGGCCGCAGGTTTCCGCAAGGCAAGATGTTTTTCTAAAGGAAACTCCACGGGGAATTTCCCTTTGCAAAATGCACGTGCAGGCCCCATGCATGCAAAGGAGGGGACCTGGGGGTCCCACAAGCGCCGTGGGCAGGACAAACCTTTCCCTGATGATCAGCGGTGCAGGAGCCCAAACCGGGAATTAAAGAAAAGTCAGAAACGGAGCCTGCAGTTCAGGATCGAAATCTGCCACGTAACAATGCTTGATCTGAAAAAAAAAAAAAAAAAAAAAAACCCAAGTTTTTTCCAGCTCTTGGGGCTGCAGTATTTTGTACAGGGTGGAATTAATTAGAAGCACATTGTTATAAATCTTCAGATCCTGAAACGGTGATTTCTGCAGCGCTAAACTGCTAATAGCACAGTAGGAGCCGAGGCGACAGTGGTCAGGGAAGGCTTCAGAACAGATTAATTTTCGGCTGCTGGTTTCGTTCCATTCCGGGGAGGGATCTCACTTGGGCGCCGTGAGCGACGGATTCCGACGAGCCCCCTGAATATGTCGCTGGGGAAGAATGATCTATTTGGGGGATTTTCAGAAGCAAAAGGGAGGTTGGGATGTGTGGAGGCACAGATTCGTCGTTACAACATTGGGAACGTGGTGTGGTTGTCCCATCTCTTACAGTGAGGCAAACTTATTCCACCCCAGATTACTAAGCATGCTGAGCATTACTTGGAAAGGCAGGCTAAAATACAAATTATTATTATTATTAGCTGTTACTATTTACACGAGAGCTATTATTTTTTTGAATAGTTTTTGGGTCCAGTTATTTATCTGGGCACTCTTCCCACATTCACTCATTTCTTCCTTCACGGTCTTTCTGCCTGTAGACCTAGCTTGTTGGCCTGCTGTGATCATTCCTGACCATTGGGGGTTAAGCCTCAAATGCATATCATTTTTCAGGGGTTGGCCACTGCACTCAGATTTATGCTTCATTAATTGCTCCATATGTTACTGAGTCCTTACATTGGAAGTGCAATGTTTTCTTTTATGGACATGAAACAAATCTTACTTGCAGGATCTCTGTTTTGAAAGCGTCTTCAATTCCATCGCCACCACCACTTGCCTGCCCTCCCCACCCCCCACCACCACCACCACAACTGAGAGATGCGAGGGTGGTCTGGAGCTGTGTGGGGAGGACAAGAGAAGAATGGCAGTTATCGCTTGAAGTGCATGCAGAATGACTTCCCAATTGAGATCCCTCGCAGACCTCCAAGTCCCTAGCTAGTGGCCTGCAATAAACCCTTTTAGGAAACTGTGCTGCTGAAAATAGGCGTAGGGATGAGGATTTGACATGGAACTTCCCCACAACTCTTCTCGTTATGTGCTGTGAGATCTGTATTGGTGCTTTCATGTCTCGCTGATGCATTGGAATGACCTTGGGCCAGCCTGGAGCCTCGGCGGCAAAGCTGTGAGCTGTCTTGCTGTGTTTAGTTCATGGGCCAGGCTTCCTCTCCGAGGAGGGCTGAGGATGAGGGGACACTGTTGCTGTGTAGGCAACATTCACAGGCCCTGGAGGGGAGGGATTCTCAGCCATTGCACAATGGTGACACCTACTTGCCAGACTTGCACGCACAACGCTGGCTGGAGGGAGCAGCAGTCTGTGGCCCTTGGCCAAGGATCATCATTACAATGGCTAGGCTCTATGCAAGTTTGTAATAGAAAGATAGGGGGAAGAAAAGCCCTGATATTCTATAACAAGGGAGGTGGGTCTGCATTTGATTTCTTTGCAATGACTTGCAAGCTGGCAGAAGGATTTATTGTCTCTTGGTTCACTTGGTTTCTTTTACAAATTGTTGATTATGGGGCTGAATCTAGCCACAGCTAGAGTTAAGGAGCTAGATCCGCTGTGGTGGAAATTTCACCCTAAGTGACTAAATCTAGTACCTAGTTTAACTAGGGGAGGGTGCTAGATTTAGCCACTCAACATCTGGCCAGTTCCAGGGGATGGGGTTAGGTTGGGGGACTCGAGTTACCTTTATCTAGCACAGTGTTTTCGGACTAGGTCGAAGCCTGCTTTCGAACCACAATCTTAGCCTTAATTTGACTGGCGAAAGTTCACCAGCTAAGCTGGGTGCTCAGCAGCAGGCTGATGATCAACCCCTATAATACTTATTGCATTTTTCTCTCTATTCTAAAATCTGATTTAAAACAAAAGATGTTTAGACCACTATGCTCCCATGAGGTGATTCCCAACCTGTGGATGGATGAAAATGTATCTTATTTAATTAATTCATTTTATTTATTTCTATGTATCTCCCACTCATCCATTCAGACTGGGGTCGAAGTACAATCATGCATGTTTATTATGGAAACCCAAACTGCATGAGGCTCCAGGGCTGCATTTGGGAAAACACTGCATTCGAACATAGCTGGCTAAAAAAAAAAGAAAAGAAAAGAAAAAATTGGAGAGTTTAGAGTTTTGCTTGCTTTCTAATTAGTTCACAACCATAATGCGTTCCATGGTAGTCGAAAAAATGCTTGGCTCCTGGTTAGGCTGTAAGCTCCTGGGAGGAAGATGAATTCCTCATCTGACAGAGTTGTCCTCTCTGATGAGGACATGGAACAGTGAGTAACCAAGGGATCCTCCTAACACACAAATTAAAGGAACTTGACTCCCATGGTAAAATTATTTATGAGAGGGGAAAAAAAACCGCAGAATGGAAATAGAGGAGAGGAATCCAGAACTTGTCAAAGAAGGCCAGAAATAGGCAACATGCCTATAAAATCCTTGTGCCCTTGCTAAGAGAATACAATTGCAGATGTATCCAGCAGCTTTGAAGACATCTCATATTTGAACTGTGAAATGCTCAGCACACATTTGCGAGGCCTGTGCACACTCAATGGTGCTTGTGGAGTAGCTTTTAAGTAACTTTATCGTATAATTAAAAGTCAGACTCGTTTTTGCACTAAGATCTGGGGGCTGTCTGCCATTTTTTTCAGGCACTGACCAAAGAAAACTGCACTGCCACAGGGAGGAGTGGTTACCCTTAACTTTGAGTGTTTTTCCCCCATGGTCAACTACTATACCAATTGATCCACCACAATTTAAGAGAATGCTAAGACAGTTCAGGATAACCCCCATGATCTCTGGTTTCAACTAGATACATGGTAAGACCAAGGAAATAATAAAGACAAGAAACTGAAATATCCAATAGTCTTTTAAAAAAAACTCTAGAGAATAAAGTTGCCGCCTACATATTGCCCAGGCCCTGCACTGGGAAACTACTGAACTCCAATATGAAATGGAGTTGCAGGATTTTGCACTCACTGTTAATATGGCACCCCCACCACCACCCTCAGCAAGGAAACATCACCACAGCAAACATCTGCATGAAAAGAGCTGAGGAATGGAATCCTTTTTAAAGAACTCGTCTGACATCCAAGCAGACACAGCAATCAGATCACAAGGTTTGCTCCAATAATTCCTGTACAGAAGGGTTTAATTAGCAGCCTCAGCGTCACGTGTGAGAGCTTATTGGAAAACATTTCTGGACACAAAATGTGTCAGAAGCCTTTTTGGAATGTGAAGGCATTGCATGCTTTGTATCTGAAGAAGTGTTGTTGATTGGGTAACAACCATCAGAAGAAACAGGTCTGGGTAATAATCCGAAGAGCTGAAAGGTGTTTCAGAAGGAGAAATCAGTTTCGGTTTGATGTTCTGAATCTGTAAAAGCAATTTTATTGCTTTTGTGACTGTCCTGGACATGATGATGTTAAGTTGGTCATTATCTACTCCAAAATAACATTTGCAGGTCTAGTCAACAGCACATCCCAATGAACACCATAACTGTGATAGTTATCACAGGACAAAATGCGAAGGGGAGAAAATAAAATGTAGGATTAATATCAAATGCCAGCAAATAAGAGATCCTCCAGCAATCCCTACACAAAAATGTCTCAAAGCAAACTCGAGAAAAGTAAGTGTGTAAAAAACAAAAAATAAAAGTGTTCTGTAAATAAACAAATACCAAGTAACAGCAAAGAACACTAATGGACCAATTTTTATCCCAAATATTAAAAATATATGTTTATTTTTATCACAACTTAAAAGGCTTATTTTACCCAAACCACTTGAAAATACACTTTTGTTGTGATATAGAAATTACCAAAAAGAAAATACATTTTTACAAAAAATATTTATATAAACTGTACAATCACAAACTATGACTGCGGGCGTTTTGACTTAAATAAAGCTGTCAAAAAATTTCGTAGCTTATATTTTAACCGCTGATGAAGGATAACTGAAGAAAAATCACAATGTAGGGAGTAGACAAATCAAATGGTGCAAGCCCAAAAATATTATGTATCAGGTGCTGACAGCAATGGAGAATGATGATTGTCTGACTGAGGAGGAAACCTCAACGTAGAACACAAGACTACAAATCTTCAAGGGAAACCCTGACAAATAGCCTTTTTGTTTCGCCTGGAGAGGCTTCATCAGGGGGTGTATATAGTTTATCACATAAGTTTGGCATCGGTATACCAAATTCATTTAATTCCACAATCAGAGCAAATGTTATACATACTAAGGTAATAATGCCCTTGGTTCTTGGTGAGACCTCACACCTCTGGAGCCCATATCTCAAGAATAGAGACATGATGGAGGCGGTCCAGAGAAGGGCAACCAAAATGATTTGAGGGCTTCATCAGAAGACTTATGAGGAGAGGCTGAAGGACCTAAATATGTATATCCTGGAAGAGAGGAGGTGCAGGGGAGATGTGATACCTGAAAGGTTTTAATGATGCATGAACTTCAAACCTTTTCTGTCAGAAAGAAATCAATAGAACTAGGGGTCATGAAATGAAACTCCAGGGATGATGATTCAAAACCAACATCAGGAAATATTTCTTCATGGAGAGGGTGGTGGATGCCTGGCATACCCTTCCAGAAGAGGTGGTGAAGATGAAAACAGTGAAAGAATTCAAAGGGACATGGGACAAACACTGTGGATCCCTAAAGGCTAGAGGACGGAAATGAAGAAAAGGGTGCATGGGGGTAACTTGCTGGTGTGGTGGTTACTGCTCTTAACAGAAGGCATTGGGATTACTACTCTTAACTAATAAGCCTGGTACTTTGATGCAATTCCAACACTGCTCTCTGCTTCAATGGCAAGGCATAATGGGGAATTGAATTCAAACAGCAACCAATGAAGTCTGGGGAACTGATAAACATGGGGGTAACCTGCACAAAGCAGCAGTTACTACACTTAACAAAAAGCATGGGATTACTACCCTTAACCAATAAGCCTTGATGCCTTTGATGCAACTACAAAATTGCTCTCCGCTTTGATTGGGGGGGGGGGGGCGCGTGAAGAGGAATTGGATTCAGACAACCAACACGTGCCCCTGACTTTTATGGTCTGGGGTACTGATACCCTAGACGTAAGGGAAAAAGCACAGGATTGCTTCAATAGCCAAGTCCATAAGGAAAACAGGTCAAGCAGCACTGTCTGAATTTTCAAGAAGGCTCCTCACCCAGTGAAAAAGAAACATGGGGTGACCTACAGGGTGCAGTAGATACCACCATAGTAGAAGTTTGCTAGGCAGACTTGATGGACTATTTGGTCTTTTTCTGCTGTCATTGCTATGTTACGACATAGTTCTCTCCACAACGGTATAGAAAAAAAAAAAAGCTGTATAAATATTAGTTAAATACTGTGGTACTTGAACAAGGGATTTTTTTTTCACTGGTGAAGATGGCATCCTCTCTCCTGATCCAGTCTGGATAGATTGTGAGCAGCTTATTTGACCTCGGTGTGGCTAGTACTTTACCACTGGATAAAGACTAAAATTGGTGGGGGGGTGTGGAGGTATTTTTAGTGATTTATTTTGAAGGTATTTAAGGTGAAAATAGATACCTAGTCTTCGAACATGAATATTCTGATTATTTAATATGTGCAATATTTAGGGTCTGATTTACTAAGATTCTTCGTCTGTGGGGGGAAAAAAGCTTAGAAGTGAATTTTAAAAGCTTGACCCGGGCATTAAATAGGTGATGTGTGAAGAAGTCGGGCTCATGTGCGCCAAGCGGGTTTTAAAAAGCTGGCGAGATATGCGCACATCTCCCACAACGTGCACATCTCAAAAGTTTTTTCAAAAGGAGCAGGCATGGGCGTTTCGGGGGCGTGAACCGAAAAGGCAGGCGTAAATATTGATGCGACCCAGTGGACTCTGAGGACCCCTGCCGTGTAACTTTACTTCTGCTATGGAAGCCGTCTAGGTTAAAATTTAAAGAAAACTAGGCAGATCCGTGGAGTTTTAAGGGTCGAGGTTAACTGGGGGAAGACTATCAAACCAGGGGAGTTTGGAGGACTTATCTCTTAACTGGGTAAACTGGGATTGAAGTGGGTAAACTGGGAATAACGGCACATGCCCCTTTTAAACCCCCCCCCCCCAACTTACGTGGTAGAAGTGGCATTTGCGTGCACATGCACGCGCCCACTTAAAATTTCACGCACCCGTGTATGCGGCCAGGCTATTTTATAACATGCGCACAATCGCGTACGTATGCTACAAAATGGCTGTGGTCCTGAGTGCGGGCCAGCGTATGTGCAGAAACACGGTTTGAGAGTTCCCGTCATAGTGACTCAGACCTTAGTGTGTTTGTACGTATAATCTACTCTTCTGGATCTGGTAGTAATTATGGGGGTTTATTGTCTGGAGGCACTCCGTTTTGTTTTGATGGATGCAAAAGTAACATTAACCTCTAAAACAGATGTAAAAAAAAAAATCATAAGAATAATTAGTAGTGCCAAAGATAGATGGAAGCTCAAGGTATCTATGGACATCAATTTATCTCTTCTCCAGGGTAACCTTCAAATGTGAAATCTTCTTTCCTGCCAAGATATTGAATACTGTCATTTTTGTACTCATTATCTAACCTATTATGTACCTAAACCAGGGCTCCATAATCAAATTAAAGGGGACTGATAAAAACGTGTAAGCGTCTGAAAAGTCTAAATAATGCAAAAGAGGCAAGTATTTTTTTTGGTGTAAGGGAAGATCCCGATCATTGTATAAAGCTGGAACGGGAAGACTGGAGAGAAAGGTCGGAGGCAAAAGCTGGAGGTGGTAGGGCTAAAAGCAATAATGATGACACTCGGGAAAGCAGGGGGCGCTCCCAGAGGAGGCCTAGCAGTGGAGAAGTAAGGGTAAAGCCAGAGATTAAGGATGTTTGCAACTCTGCAGTAGGTATGGGGAAAATGGACAGACTTGATGAGCCTTCTGGTTTTCATCTGCCATCATGTTCCTCCGTTATTAACGTTAAAAACCGGTTCTTTGCTAAAACTTTGAAACATTTAGGGACTTGTTATGACTGCATACTGTTTTAGAAAAAAAAAAGGGGGGGTTCCTGTCAAGAGGGGTCATGGATTAGAGGTATAATTTACTGTTGGAGGAGCAGAAAATCCCAGAATCTGCTAATAAGCTCTTCCAGCAGTAAAGGTTACAAGCCAAAGATTGCTGGAGGCAGCCAGTGCGGGCCACAAGACCGAGGCTTCCTAGCAAATGGGCCTTTCCGCTATCCTGTCGGGTCCTGTCTTATACATTTCCTTTATTCCCTCCTTCCCCCCCAGCCGTCAATACTCACCTTCATACGGGCTGTCCCGGGGATTCCAGTGCACCTCACTGTCCTCCATCTGCAAAAGGAAATAGAACCAAAAAAAAAAAAAGGGTCTGATGCTAACCAGAGCACTTCAGCAATCCCCGAGCCATCGGAGCGCTGTATCCTGCAGGGTGATTAATGATTTTTACCCCGGGTGCAGTTTAGAGAGCGGTATGTTCCCTGGAAGAGAGGAGCCACCGCAGCAGCGCTGTTGGCGCGCTCTCCGTCCTATCTGAATTTTGCTGTGGTCGCTGCGAGGCTGGAATAGGTGGCTGCTGCTGGTCACTGCTTTTTTTTTTTTTTTTTTTAATTTCTCTCTCGCTGCTACAAGGCCTGACGGTAGTTGAATGCTTCCCCTCTCTGCCCCCTACACGCACACCACACACACACAAAAAAAAGAGCACATTTCACATCCAAGAATATCTTTATCTCTCTATGGCATCGATACAAAGAGAAGAGGCAGCAGGTGTACACAGGTGAGAAGTTCCACGAGACGCCTTAAAGTAGAGGTCCAGCATTTTGAAATACTCGTGCATTACCATAAAAATATTCAGACTCGGCTTCTTTTTCTTCATCTCACTGACCCGGTGGTTTCCAGCTCAGTCAGAACTGGGATTCTGGCACCACCGGCTCCCCAGGGATTTTATCCCTGTCTAATATCCCCCACCCCTAACATACCTAGTCTGGTCATTGCAGCGATGGCTCTGGGTCAATGGCCTTCCACCAAGGATCCTTCCAGAAGCCTGAAATCATGGGGCCTGAGCTCGGCCACCAGGTGTCACCTTTGAAGGATGACCATGACTCCCATTTCCTCGCGGCATCCCCGACCCCCCTGCTGACCTGGGGAACAGAAGACTCCGGTGTCCTTGCACGAGTCACTGTGCCAAAGCCCAAACGTAACTTATTCATCAAACTATCGCAAGAAGGGAGGCAGCACTGTTTAAATGTTTTTTGGTTTTTTTTACATCAATGGTTTATCATGATGGATCGATGATGTCTGTGAATTCATTTCCAGAAAACATCAGATCCCGCTTTAAAATAGCTTAGGGAAACTAAAAGAAAAGTCTGTGATAATTTGTACTTGTGTTAGTGCTGTCATTCTGTTCTGCGCTTGACTTTACATAATTATCCACTAAGCTATGAATTTGTACCGCTTCAGTATTACATTGTAAAAGAAGTCTTTGAAGTCTCCAGCGGGAAAAGTGTGTCAGAAGGAAACACTGAATGATGACGACGCCGGTCTTTTCCACCATGGAGTCCATCTTAAACGGGGTTAGGCACCTAAGCCGCCCCTTTGCTGAACACCTAACCTGAGGGACCTGTTTCTCTGGGTACCTACATTAAGGAGCCTAAAACGTGGGCGGCTGCGGGGGCGGAGTTATGGGGGGGATTTTCAGATTTTGGCCCTTAACTTAGGCTCCTGCATGCCGGCAAATGAAATTGCAGGCCTGAACCTAGGCACTTAACTTCAGTGCTTAAATTTAGGGCAATTTTCATCTGAAAATATTAAATTCAACTGAAGTTAGGTATTGAGGAAGGTAAAAGACGGTCCTGGCTAAAAGAGAGACTGGATTGATTGATTGATTGATTTTGTATTTGGCTCTCGCCTTTTCGCCGGCAGCTGGGATGTATCCTTGGCAGTCCGGACAGACTCGATGGATTGGATGGTCATTCTCCACTGTCCTCCACGATGTTAGCCTGTTCTTGTGAAATTCAGCGTACGTTATAAGAACAAGGCCTTGTCCATGAAAGAGAGCAGCGTAGAAAATTACTGCAGCTTACAGCTGGGCATAGACCTTACAGCTGCACCCGATTTATAACAGAAAATGGTCAGATATTTTTAAAGCTTTTCTGCTTTGTAAATTTATTTTTTGGGGGGGAGGGGGAAGTGGTATCATTTTTGTGTTGTGCAATATTTAAAAAAAAAAAAAATAAAAATGCACCATGAGTGGCACCAAACGGCATTAATAAACACAGTCATCATTTATTACATTCTTTTGGCTGCTCCCTTGAATTGCGGAAAGGAACCTGTTGGAAACAGAACCAGTCCTTTTGCTTCCATTTCCATATCTAATTTCCTATTAGTTTCTCAGTAGTAATGACAACCCCTTGTATAACTTCCTCCTATAAATCCCGAGGAACCTTGCTACTGACCCTGGGATCTGAAGAACGATCAGGGTGCCTTGCTCGTTCCCCATGTCCGATATCCGTGTTAGTTAAGCATCAATTTCCGGTTACCTTCGACTCATTAGTACCATGTGGTTGTCAAATGCTTGTTGATTTGAGACCTCCTTTCCCTGCTTCCCCGCACAATTGTAGAATAATCCCGGAGGGAGAGAGTGTCTAAAGATAGATTACTAGGCAGGCCATCTACCGCTGATTTTAGGGACAGGTTGGGCAGGAGAGGGAGGGGGATGCATGCTGAATGATAGCTTCATTAACTTACATTCCCCAAAAGGACGATCCGGGTGGAGATTTTATTTCTGGCAATTGTTTTCCAGATGTTGAGCAAGGACATGATACTCTCAGAAAATATATTATGTGCCACAACTCATTGGGGTGCCTACCTTTTCTACTCTTCCGTGTACTCTCTTTTACCACGTCCCTCCCCCCTCCCCCCTGTGTCTGTTCCCCCTTCCATGCTCCATAGCTTATTCCACTTTGTACAAGGCATGGCGTAATAACAACTGACATAACAATGAATCCAGACAAACGGGGGCAATTATAAAGAATGATGGTTGGACTGAAAGAAGCCAGAAGCATCTAGCCCAGCAGAAGGGATTATGCTGGTAAAGGTTAGGGGCCCGATCTTCAAAGCATTTACAACACTTAAAACTGGATTTTGCATGTGCAAATGCACGTTACCCGTGTAAGTGGACTTTTGAAATGGCTACAATGTATGCTATTGAATTGTTGATAGGTTTTACCCACTTTAAGTGCACTTTAGGATGCAATTTTCAAAGAAGTTATCGGCCCGATTTTAAAAGGGTCACGGGCATAAAAAAACAGGGGTTACGCACAAGGCTGGGCCGTGTGCACATCACGCGCATTTTAAAATGTGCCCGGCCATTCGCATAACCCCTTTTATGTGCTGAAGGGCCAGGCCCTGCAAAAGTGGTGCCGCCTGCACATGCGCACTCGCAGATTTTAAAATCCGGCACGCGTGTGGCCATTGGATTTTATAACTTGCGTGCACCACTCATGCATGTTATAAATCGGTGCGTCCATGTGCACGCTACGCGGGTCTTAAAATCGACCTCTATGTGTGTAAATTTAACATATAGTCATAGCAATTTTCAAAAGCCATTTACTACTTAAAGTGCACTTTAAATTAAGAATGATGCACAGAGTTTAATTTAAGTAAACTGGATTTCTAGCAGGCACTTAAGTACTTACTGAATCTTGAAAATTAGATGCTTCCTTATGAATGTAGGACATGGCTTTGGATAGGTAGAAAGAGAGCGAGATTGATAAAGGTTGGGGAACAGAGAGACCAATGGGAGAGAAGAGATAGACCAATGAATACAGAGATATTATAGAGTGTGATCTTATAAACTGTTTCACACTGTGTGTTACATAAATCATTGGACCAGATGGAAGAACATAACTGCAATTATTCCAGTTCAAGGACTCGCTCTAGGCTGTGACCAAGTACAGGTGGAGGAATGGTAGACTGCAGAACTCAATATTTCATCAGGAAAGTTTCATTTGTCATTAAATCTTAGCCCCTTGGCTGTGAAATCTTGGAACGCAATAGGGCACAGATGTCCTGCTCATGCCATAATCAGTAACCAAATATTTTGACAAGTACATAAACCCTTAGCTGATAATAATTTTGATATAACTTTCTGCTAAGGCACAAGCCATAGGATACCCTCACTTGAACATTCCATTAAAGCGTAATTCAGACTCATTGCGGCCTCTCTGTTTTTGCTGAGTATGACATCGTCACGGGGGAGACCATCCATCATCCCAAGACAGCAGCTTGTACTGGTGACTGCTGGTTCGGGTTGCTCTAAGAATTAATGAATTAAAATTTAATCTACTTCAGCTGAGCGTAATAGGGCACCAGCCGCTGACAGGAACACCGTCTGCCTGCTGTATCTATGGCGTGGATGACAAAGCACAGTTACTGGACATTTTGCTATCCTCGCTTCATCTGATGTGTCCTTAAACAGTGATGAACGTCCAGTTCCTAGTCACGCTCTGCTCCACTGCGTGAGGCGTTCCACGGTCACTGCTCATAAAATAACTTCACAGCGAGCCACCAGGAGTCCTCTCAAGCACATCCCTGTCCTTAGGCAAAACAGATCAAACATGCAACCAATTTCTGCTTTTGACAAAGGCAGCTCTTTATTTTCGTTTCAACTATACGCCGGGCTTCAAGCTCAGTCATGAACTGACCCTCTGTTGGGCTATCGTGCCATGTCTTCATTCATAACTTCCTGGGGGAGGGAGAGGGTTCTCCCTATTTATGCATCCGCCACCCAATTCCAGTCCAGTCATCACAGCGACGGTCTTTGACTTGGGACCACAAACCTCAACTCCCTCTGGCTAATGTGACCCCCTAAGCCTGGCCACTAGGTGTGTGAGGATGGAGGCTCCCTTCCCTGTCTGGCCTGAGGAGCAGAGTCCTGGCCTGCATCCTGAGCCCAGGTCCTCGCATGGCAGGAGCCGCTGGGCTGGCCCTTCTAGGCGAGAGGGAAGTGGTGATGTCTGCTGGTGGAAGAGTGGTCCCAAGGGGCTTAATATCACAGAGGATATTCCATGCCGACCTTGGCTTTTCATGGAAGCCACTTGAGACGGCTGCCTGGAGAAAGAGACATGGAAGAGGGAAACAAACATAAGAAATTGCCATGTGTCCATCGAGCCCAGCATCCTATTTCCAACAGAGGTCAATCCAGGCCATGAGAACCTGGCAAGTACCCAAACATTAAATAGATCTCAAGCTACTGATGCTAGCAATTGCAGTGGATATTTTCAAAATGTCGAAAGGGCTAAAATGCTCTTGCAAACGACCTTCAATGGTCTGGGGGGAGCTTGGAGGCAGTGCCAGGGCTGGAGGGGGGAGGGAATACCAGTCATAATGCTACGGTGACACCCAAGAGTGCATGTCCCCCCCATCAGGGGCTGTCGCTGCAACGAACGGGCTAAGGGACTTGGGAGGGGGAGGGAAAAGAAAGAGGGAAAATGTCCAGGCGCTTGCAAAGGAAGGGTGCCAGCCCCGGATCCAGTTGAGTTGGAAGCCCAAAGGGCTTCAAGGAAACTGGTTGATCCCTCCCCCCCCCCCCCCCCAAAAAAAAGAAATTACAATTTTAGAGAAATGATTTGAACCTTAAAATGATTTTGAATCTATGCTAAGTCTAAGCACATTCATTTTTAAGGATTCTGACCTCCTTACACCTCCCGTTTTAAGAAACGTGTGTAAGCCACAGTCTGCGCATGCAGTGGGTACTTTGATCTGTGGAGCTTTTGCCCCACTCTTGAAATCTTAGTAAATTTGTTTGGGCTTCTTCAATGGTGCATTCTTAACCAAAACATTAAAAAAAAACCCCAAACAAACAGAGCCTGTGATGACAAATGATGCCTTCGTATGTAGATTGGCAAAAGTGGTTGTTGGAGTACCAATGGGAACCACAGAAGAAGGCAAGGGGGCAAAAAAAGAGATCCTAGCACCCCAGGCCGCCATCTGAGTCAGAGGACAAGGTCCTGTCCAAAAGCTCTTGCTCTACCTTTCTCTCCATCGTGCAGATAAAAGAAAAATGGGAAGAGTTAGTGAGTCAAATGCTCTTTCTCCGTCTATATCTTCTAGGTTTCCATCAGTGAAGCTCCAGTTAAGGGACACAGGATGTGAAAACCACCGGCAAGAAAAAACTAAAGTCACAGAGATGACCAGGAAAGCCACGGGGACTATGGGTAAATACAAAGGAGCAGGCACAGGGAAAGAGGCAGGTCCTGAGCAATGACAGGGAGGTGGAATCCCAGGGCTCAAGAGCTCTCCCTGCATGTTTTCTACTGGCTTGCACCGCCTCGGCTGCATGCAAATATATCTCAGGCATATTCTATAAATATTTTATCTATTTAGATTTGTTACCCACTTTTCCCACCACCCTTTTCTACACACACGATTCGCCCAAAGCAGTTTCCAGTACATTAGAACAGCAGCGCTAAAGAGATCCTGGAAACCAGAACAGTTTGCAGCCCTTGAGGACCACAGCTGGACACCCCCTGCTCTACAATGTAAGAGCAAAAATCAGGAGGGGGTGATCGAATCTGATGCAGTGAGTCCCTCACCTTCTCTCCTGCAAGCCCCTTCAAAATTAGAATCGTGTGAATTGGAAAGCAGGATGGCAATAGAACAACTTAGAGAACGGAAACAAGTTTCAAATCGGGGGCAGAATCTTTCGAGGTCTGTTAAAGGAGAGGGATGTGCCTGCCTGATTGAGGTTTACGTCAACTCACTACAGGTTGCATTGTAGCTACAACGGCCACAGGTATCCATCTTGGCCCTACTCCCTTTAATCTTGTCTCCCTCTGCTTCTTCTCTTCGCACAGTGATTTAGAGCCTTGGGTTATGCCCAGCAGTTTGTTTCTCTGCCTCTTAGTAAAATCGAACCCAGGGGCTTTAGCACTAACACAGGTCAGTGAGAAAACCCTCTAGGCCCAACCTGACTACCACCAAGATCCTTCCTTTAGATCATGGCTGTCATTCGCATTAATTAGGTGATATTCCTTTACTTATTGAATTGATCAGAGTGTCATAATGCATATCACTGTGTCTCTGATACATGGCATAGAAAAAATGTTTTGTGTTGTATTTTCTTTCATTTTTTAGTTTAGTTTTTTTTTCTGGTAGCATATTCTAATTTGTTGTAGTGCATGCTAAAATGAAAAAATAAAGCAATTTTGTTGTTTCCATTGAAAACAAACAAAGCAGATTTTGGTGGTGTTTTCATGTCAACTTCAGATGACAGCATATCCCTAATTAATGCATAGGAATTCATGGAAGTAGATGGCAGTCTTGGAGAACGGAGCAATAAATCTCGAGACACTGTTTTGATTCACTTAACCTGACTGTCCTCAGATTCAGAAACAAAATACTAACCTTCACAAACACTGACGATTAATGTGTGCAAACGCAGTCTTTATCATGCATAAAAATTGGCAATGTTAATGAGATGCTAATGAGGCACATATTATCGCAGAAGCTAAAGTACGTATGCAAACATGTGCATCTCCAAGTGTTTTGCATGTGCATTTTTTTGGCTGCTCTAATAAGAAATGAGTTATTTTGCCTAGCCATTACCTCATTAGCATATATTTCAAGGTCAACACTGTTGCAAGCTTTTTTGTACACCTAAACAGTGCTTTTAATAAACCAGGCTTGTGCATGTTTAACTGTGCTTTTAAAGCATGTTAATCATTTGTGATGCATTTAATTTGCATTAAGCAATTTATTAGTACATTGGAGCCTTTAAGCTGTTCAAATAAAAATTCATTACTATGTCTTATACAGCATTGAGTATGCCAATGTTTTTTTTCATTGCTATTGCAGCAAGTTAGTATAAGTTTTGCACTATGACAATATTTATATTTTTAAATAGGCTCAAAATAATACTACTCAGTTTGGTCCTAATTTTTTACAAATTTCCTTGCTTCATGTAGATGCCTAATGGGAGCACGCTGAATGTCCTTGATCAAGTTAGTTTTCGGTGCAAAGCTTCTGGAATGATGTCATGTTGTGAGGACTCTGCGCTGGCGAGGAATCAGGATAGCTTTGCTAATTGCAAAAGAAACATCCGGCAGTTTCTTGTAGAATGATGGGGGGCACCTAGCACTGAATACATCGCCAATGTACATAAAATCACTGCTCCTATCTGCCTGCAGAGTTCACACAATGGTTGGTCCTAGACTTGACTTTAGTCCACTTGAAAGAGCTATGCGCCTCTGAAAATCTGATAATTGATAACAGACTTTGAACACTTGCAAATCTCAGAGTCCAGAACATTGAAGAATGAGGATGCATTCCTCTGCCACAGGAAAGCACAACCAACCACATCCCTTCCTTTTGCTGTCATGCAGGGCCAAGGGAAAAGACCCCATCCCCAAGCAGATTCCTCTTCGATTATATTCCTACTGCATGGTCCTTCCACAAATATGACAACTGATGGATTTTCCATGAGAATGTATACTGCCGATTGCTAGTGCAAAAAAAGTTTATTGAAGGAACATTTAATATTAGCAGTCTCCCCTATGAACAAGGCCCGACAGGAATACTGAGACCACGAGAAGTTTGGGAACACTGTGCCACAGCTTGTAGGTTAACTGGAAGATGACATATACCATAGCACATATACCAGCAGGCAGAAGTATACACTCCACAAGAGAAGCTTTTAAGTCAGTGGTTCTCAAACGTTGGCACATGGTGACTCACATTAGGCAATGAATGAATGCTCCAAGGGCAACATTCTAATGTTATAGACTCCTTTCATTTAATGTCCGAAAAATTGTAATGTGAAAAGGTCATCCTGAGTATACTGAAGAGTTTGCATATGGCTTCCAAGCCATAAAACGGAGTAACCACACCCTGGAAAAACACCCCTATGATTATCGTATACGCTTTTTTAGTGATCTTTTAGTGATCCAGCCCTACATCCTTCGGTGACGCAAAATAGAATGCCAGTTCCTAAAAGGGAAAAAGAGAGATTCACTAGCCTACGGTTATTTTAATAAACCTTCTGTAGACTTCTATGGATCCTTGTCTTATGCTAATAACCTTCATGTTGACTTATACTTGAAAAGCAGAGATAAATGTAACGCTCTGTAAGAAGCATATTAAAATTATTATTTGTAAAGCACAATCAGTGCATGGATATGATCATTCTTATTGGACCTGACTTGCTAGGACTTTTTCCCATTCCCTTGTCTATGGGTAAAAACAAACAAAACAAAAAACATAGTAAATCCAGCCCATTGCATCCAATCACAAATCATTTATCTAAATGTAAGGAACTCTGTGTTCCTATCAGAAGGAATTTACTAACTAGGGAGGTGCAGAGAGAATTAGTAAACAGTGGGTTGGATTTTGCTCCCCCATGTAGGATTACTGAGATGGTATAGCCCTTAGCCTTTTTGAGCTCCAGGCTCCATCTTAGGGTGTGGGATTTTTAGTTAGATTTCCTGAAGGCAGGAGCTCTCTCTCTCTTCTGTCTGTTGATTTTTCTAACTTTCTGGAGAGGGGTTTTCACTGTTTTCCCTTTGAAGTCAGCCTGACTAAATTTTGCCCATGTTTACTCTTTTAAACCACTTCCAGAGACCTCCTTTGTGAGGCCCTTGGGTGAACAGTTCACAGAGGATTGGGGTCTCCCTGTGCACGGTTAAATCAAGGGTAAGGGAGATACTGCAGTGTTCTTATTATTCTTCCAGATCTGTTCGTGGCCCGAAGCAGAGGAGTTTAAACTATCTGTCTTTAGTGACTAATTCCTCAGTTGGGAGACCAGGAAGTTTTTCCACCCTTCCTGCCTGTTGCTTTCATTTTTCCCCTTGCTTTTGTTTTTTGGAACTGATTGCCTTTGGTATCAGGGATTCAGTCCCCAATCCCTTGGGGGAGCGGTGTCTTTCACTGTGGGGGAGCCTGAGTTTGGGAGGAGTCATCCTTGAGGTATGGATCCCTGCCCGGGACAAGAAGGGAACGAGCTGAAGGTATTTTCTGAGAATGGTGTTACTGCCGACTCAGGTGGGAGTACCTGCTTGGTACTTTCAGAAGGAGTTAAGAAGAGAGAGAACTGGGACTAACCATCTCACAATAGAGAGAAGCCTGTGATAAGCTTGGAAGTTGGAAGAATCACTGATCTAGCTTCAGTCTAAGTAATGGTAAGTAACTGGCAAGAGAAGGAGAGCAAGTAGCAAGGAATTGGCTTCCAAAGAGTATCGGAGACTTTACTAGAAGAGTGAGGTCACAAATTTTTGAAGTGTTTTTTTTCTGCCTTGTTGTTCAATGACTTTATTTAAAATCTGATTTGAGTGCTATAAATATTCTTCAGTTAATTAATCCATACAGTAAAGATGTTGGAAACCACATTGCTGCTCAGTGTGCTTTTTGCTGTCAAAGACTGTGGAGATTATCAGTGCTGTGTACAGAGGAGGGGGAAAAGGGCTTGTACAGTAATCCTGTGAAAGGGCCTTGAAGCTAAGCTTTCCCCGAACAGGGAGCCCTGGAACTCAGATGTGTGAAGCTCTCCATGGAGAACTGGTGGCGGGTAGGGTCCAGCTCTCTTTCTAGGTGTCTCTAGGTTCAGTCTATGGGAGCCATCCCGCCCTAGGGTAACATAAATATAATTGATTTTGCCATGTGTAAGTTTAAGGAGCCACAGGTTCTGTTACTGTGCCTGTCTATGTAGTAGATTTTCAGTGGGACCCGATCCGAGTGATTTACCTTG
Organism: Rhinatrema bivittatum; assembly: GCF_901001135.1. NCBI lineage: Eukaryota > Metazoa > Chordata > Amphibia > Gymnophiona > Rhinatrematidae > Rhinatrema > Rhinatrema bivittatum. Next base: position 48,018,242 of record NC_042629.1, read on the forward strand.
GAAATGAGGGCTGAAAGTGCCTACTATTTGTGTGGGCTGCCGGGAGAGAGAGGGGAGGGCGTGGTTTGATTACCTGGGTACATTTGAAAATAACTAAACACACCAAGGGGAAAGCCGCAGAACCAGCCCAGATTTTCAGCCAGCAAGGAGGGCAATTCGCAGCCAGGCTGGGATTCTTTTGGTAAGGGGCTTTGAAATTTATCTTGAAAATATAAAATATATAGAAGGGATATGGGGGGGAATCTGTCTGCACAGAAGTATAAAAAATATAGATATTTTATTTTTTTATAATCTGTCCAATAAAGACTGTGATTAGGTCCTTAAATCTGAAATCTCTCTCTATCTGAATGCCTGAGGAAAAAAAGGAACCTTTTTCAGGATGAAAAAAAGTAACAATAAAACATTGCAGAGGAAAGCTCGTTTCACTGAAGAATGCATCCTCTCTTCTGCCTGGGAATATGAAATCCCTTTACAGAGTTAAACTCTACAGAAGTAGAATGGACCAGGGTGCCATATGTAATGCTGAAGCTTTGACAAGGGACCTCTGTGCACTCACAGGCTAGAAAAAAAGGAGGAAAGGGGATGCAAGTTAAATAATCATTTCTGGAACTAAACAAATCTCTCTGTCCATGTTCCAGGAGTGATGCATTGAAAACAAATTAAAAGAGGTTTAAATATCCGGCACGTCAAGTGCCGGTCTGATGATTCGGAGGCTGCCTTGAGAGCTCCCAGGGCTCGATTACCGGGTCCAGCTTCTGTTCCTCGGGCGAAATGGGCCTGAATCTGAGTGTAAATGAGCTTCCATCTGCTCCATGCAGACTTTAAATGGATGGGTGCACGCTACACAAGGTTTGCACGGACCCGCTAATTTTTAAAGTGGACTTTTACGCATTCGGCCCACCTGGAAAATTATGGGCAAAGTCCAAGTGTAGTTTGTGCACACGGACTTCAGCCTAGGGTTGCCAACTGGCTCCAGATTTTCAGAACAGGTTGCTCCAGTCCTGGTTTTACTCCCCCTGTATGCAGGCACTTATAGTCTTGATTTTCATAGGGAATGCAATAGGTAAATCAGAAAAAGCCCCCAGTCCTGCGATAAACCAGGACTGGATCAACCTGTCCTGAAAATCTGGAGCCAGTTAGCAACCCTACTTCAGCTCCTGAGTGCTGAGCTATAAAATTGGGGTCCTAAATGGATCAATCTTTTAGTAAATAGGTCCCTTAGCCCGAGTCATTGCAGACTGTTTTGGCGGGATAATTTTCAAACGAACGTAGCCGTTCCCTTAGAAATATGGTGTAATTTGTACATGCATTTCCCGCTCACGTTGTCGGAATGGCTATAAAGTTGCTAGGCATGGAAATCCAGACCATAATCTGAAGTGTGTAATAATAACGATAATTTTCACCTGGCAGATAAAAAAGATCTGACACCATTGTATAAACAGCACTAGGAATGCAAGAACCCAACAACCACCTCATAAAATCCGATCACAAATATAGACTTCCTTTACAGCAACTTGGGCTGGGGGGTGCAGCGAGGAGGATACTGGATTCGTGCACTTTTTCCTTGCAAAAAGGTGCTTGGAATTGCCAATATCCATAGAGCAGGCAAGATCTTGGCTTTAAGTCTAATCAAAAGGACCGTGTCATCGTCATTGCAGAATATCGCTAACGCTGCCTTCGCAGTGAGGGAAGACCCGATCCTGGCATGGGACTTGAACGCAACCCTCAGGCCTAGAGAAGGAGCACTACAAACGGGGCCAGATCAAGAGGCGCTAGAGCTTTAGTGAATCCAGCCAGGGTCGGATCCCGAAATCAGATTCGAGCTGCTGTTCTCCTTTGTACTTATCTCTGGCTCAAGTAAGCCTTGTCCCTCGGTACAACCATCTCTTTATCAGCACCAGAATTCAAATTCCAGCAAACCTGCCACCTGCTCTGAAAGAATTTGTCTTTTAATTCTGCGTTCCGTTTCTAATGTTCAAATAAAGTAAGGGGTGGAAAGAAAAATACTAATATTTGAAACAGGTCGTAAATCTGTGAAAATAAACGTGAGGGCCTGAAGACGAGGCACTGTGAACACAACATTATCTGCTAGTACCACACTCTGGGCCAATGCAATAAGACGTGCGCTGAAAAACGGCGCTCGTCTTGAGCGCCCGTTTTCCTAATGTGTGCAGCCACATCCCTGTGCACCCTGATGCAATATGTAAATTAAGAGGCAGCGTAAAAAAGGGCTTGCTAATGGGAAAATGTGCGTATCTAGCGCTCAAAAGACGTAATTGCATCAGCTGCCCACAATTGTAACGGGCACTCAGTACAAGCATCCGTTTTGCTTTGGTTTTGTTGCTGAGGTGCTGATCTTGCATGTTGAAGTTTATTATATTAGATACCTATTGCTATGGCTATCTGAATTGTGCGGGCATTCAGAAACATGCATTTCTTTTTGAGCAAATCAATATACATTTCTTTTTCAACCACTGCAAGCAGTAAATTCAAGAGCTGGGATGATACTAAGAGAGAGGACGTATTTATCACATCACAGAGGAGCATATTTTGTTATGTTTCTTTGACTGTGAGTTGGCTTTATTCCACCTCTGGCTGGAGTTAAATCCCCATGTTAAAAAGTATGCGTTGGGTGCCCAGCACTTTCCTGCATTTTCCAGTAATGGCTAATGTCCTCATCTACATGGAATTTGCATGCGTTGGGCACTATCAGGTTTGCCTTTGTTAGGGCACGCGTTTTGACTCGCTATTGTCCTTAATGCATTGGGTGCTAGTCTTATGCCCAAAAACGCACGCCCAACTGCACGGAAACTCATGTGCTAGGCTGAGCACCCTTTATTGCCTCTCTCCCCCCACCCACCCCCACCTCCCTCACACACACACACTTTTAAACCCTAATGGGTGATGCAGTCACCTCAGTGTTGTTGGCTAGAATGAGATGGGCTTGAAATAAAAAGGAATGGCCAGTTCCTTTATTTAGAAGAATAAAGCATGCTTTCTGGTTCCCCCCAAAGCTCCCATGACTAACAGAGCTTACAAGGAATTTGCTTCCATTGTTGGGAATTTCCTGTAGTAAATGAACTCGTATCGTTATTCTAGCCTCTATCAATCAGTAGTTCAAGAAATGTTTTTCAGTTACAGCTAATCACCTCGCTCTATGCAAGTTGAGTGTCTCTCATCAGCTTGGAAGACTTGAAGGCTGTTGGCAAAAGCCATGCAGTAATGCAGTCTCTGAATGACAAGCCCAGGGCCAAAGGAAAGCTTGTCAAGCTCACGGCCCTAATCCTAACGTTAGTCGTTAGCTATGGTTCATAGAAACTCGCCGAGGTGTTTATGCTGCTGTTCACACATTGCTGTGTGTCTCTCAGCTTCAAAACCAGCTGAGTGGCATCTTCAAATGATAAACAGAGCATCGGAAAATGCTTTCAGGAAGGGGACTGGGTGGCTTGGTGGCTTGGCACAGGCTTAAAAATCCTTTCCCTTCTAGGGTACTGGTTCCGATTTGGCTCAGGTTGCCAGTGAACAAAAATCACTACCATCTGTCAACCCTTTGGTGCTCATGGTGAAATTAATTGGTTGTGTCTAGGACTGGGTACAGCTCCTTGTAAATACATTTCCACATCAGTGAAAAACCACTATTACAATTTGGCACTGACTGGTATACTTGCTGGCAGTCTCCACAAAGATGCCAAAGAAAGAAGAGGCATAGAGAATGAACCACCCTCTCATCCTCCGAAGGTGCTTCCTCCCTAGCAAGGCTGAGTACACTGGCTTCCCAAACCTGTCCTGCGGACCCCACAGCCAGTCGGGTTTTCAGAATACACACATTTACATGCCCTGGAGGCTCTATATATGCAAATGTATCTCATGCATATTATTGTGGATATCCTGAAAATCTGACTGGCTGTGGGGTCCCCCGGACAGGTTTGGGAAGCCTTGATCCAAGGTCTGCCTGATCTGTGGATGAATGGAGAACTGCAGGTTTTTCACAATACATCACTTTTCGCAAGCACTAAAATTCACTAAGATAGGAATTGTAAAAAAGGTCTCTTTTCTTAAATTATTTTCAAAGCTGTTTGCTATCCTCTTGGTTTGTTACTGTCCCACTGCATTTAACCAGCCATTTTTGCACCTTTAGAGCTACACCTACTGCAGTTTGTATTTTAGCAATGAGTTAATCTTGTTTATCAAACATCATCCCATAATACCTTAACCTTCTCTTGTTTAATGTTTTATTATTATTATTACTACAACGATTATTATTATATTAAGATAAATGTTTCTTACCTTTTTTGTTACCTATCTACTTGTTAATTGTAAACCGACATGATGCGATATCTATTGCGAATGCCGGTATAGAAAAACTTAAAATAAATAAAATAATAAATAAATACGTACAATATAAATGCTTAAGTAATTCAGAAAGTAGAAGGGGAGTTAAAAGAAACACAACTGGACAGAAGTGAGAACCCAAGAGAAAATGGCTGCTTCGTTAAGAAAAAAAAAGTAATTATTGACAACCTATTTGAATATCAGGTGAAGTTTCATTTTTACCCAGCGGAGTCACCTCCATTCCCAGATATACAATTAGTAGAGATTGTGAATCGGAACCAGAATCGGATCCGATATCAGTTCCGATTCACATCTCTAACAATTAGCATGATAGCACTGCACCTGTCCAGCTTTTGATGTGGACCAGAACCAAAGGCTACTAAATGCAGGAGAAGACCTGGATGCCCTTTCCAAGACTTCTTTGGATGGAAAGGAGGCTCTGGAACGAGGGGGTCATGGGATGAGGGTGAAAAGGGGGTAGGCTCAGGAGTAATCTAAGGAATATTTCTTTACAGAAAGGGTGGTGAACACCTAGAAGAGCCTCCCTCTGGAGTGGTGGAGACAAGGACCATATTAGAATACATCAATGCATGGAACAAGCACAAAGGTACTATGAAGGGTAGGAAGCGACTATAAAGCTAAGCAGGAAATGTGGATGGGCAGCGTGGATGGGCTGGGTGGTCTTTATCTGCCACAAACCTTAAAAAAAAAAAAAGAAAAAGCATTCCTTGGATAACTAGCAGAAGATCCCACATGAAGGGAGGCAACACTGGATCTGGTGCTTACAAATGAACAATGCCACAGACCTCATGGCAGAGGTAGCCATAGGGTGGTTGGGGGCCCTGGGCAAGAGAGTCATTTGAGGCTCTTTATCAACTTAATTTTGTTAACCTCTAAGCAAGTCAGACATTTTCTATTTCAATGTCACTTTCCATCAAACTCCAATGAAACTTGTGTCGAGATCTTTTTAATATTCTTTGGGGACTTAGATAAAGAGTTGAGGGTTCAAATGCAAATGGGGCCACTTTCTGGCAAAAACTTCACCCCAAAAAATGTTGGTGCTTGAGGTGATCACCAGTTCCGCACCCTCCCCTCCAATGCAGACACTGCTCATGGTAAGGAAACATTTTGTGTGATTATCATATTGTGTGGTTTAACATGAAACTCTTGACTTGAACTGCACCTTACTAAGACTGGGGTCATGGACTTCAGGAAGGCTGACTTCATGATGATGAGGGATGGTGTTGACAAGGCCCTATCAGCAATCCGAGAGCTGAAGGGGGTGGCTTTCGGTCGGCAATAAAACTGAGCACTGAAAAGGCAACAAATCACTTTGCAAGGCAAGTTAGTGATGGAGAAAGAGACTGATATGGTTTTCTAGTGAGGTACAGTAGCAGAAATGATAGGAGTAAAGATGTCAAAGAAACACAGGGCAGGGAAGGGAAGGCAGAAATATTGGGACCAATAAAGGGAGGTAGAGGTAGAAAAGAAAACGCTTAAATGCAGGAGAAAATTGCCAAATCGATAAAAGAAGTAAATAAAACCAAGCAGGCAATAGACCAGATAAGGGAGAACGGGGAATTTGCAAAGAGGAGAAGCAAAAGGCAGAAATCTCAAATACGTTCTTTTGCACATTATTTACAGAAGACTGGAAAAGCGATGGAGCTCAGGCAGGAAGTGACACTGATAAACGTCCAAACCAAATTACAGAGGGGGTGGTACTTGAAGCACTGATACAGATGAGAGTAGATAAGGCCACGGGACCCAATGGTGCACACCCAAGGACGGTAAAAAGAGTTCAAGAATATGCTCACCGCACCCTCCCCGACTTGAAAGCGCAGGACATTTTGAGAGACTCGAGGAGAGTGGATGCTGCCCCGTCACCCAAAAATGGGTGGCAAAGAGGATGGGGCAGTTTTCACACTGCCTACACCAGGACAAAGACCGCATGCACTTTCAACTCGTGGGCTCGCTCTGATTCACAAAACAAAAATATGTGTGTAACTTGCACCTGCTTTCTCAGAAGCCCCGCCCCTCTGTGGCCCGGCAGAAAGTTTACTTAAATGAGCTGCAGGGATGCAAAGAAGCTCATGAGGTTAGCCGCTGCCATTTTGAAATGTGGCGTTAGAGAGGCGGGAGCAAGTGGGGATCGCTCCTTCCACCAGAAGACCACCCCACCTAGGGGGTAAGATATGGAAGGGGCTTTAAGTGCCCCAAATGAGAATTTTCATAGAATTTGGAGGACATGGGGGTAGGGCTTGAAGAGGCCAGGGCTTCTGAAAGGGGTTTTTCCCCTTAACATTTACTGCCTGAGAGAGGCTCAGGGGTCAGGATAGGGAGGGAGATCCCACTGAGAACTCCAGGCAATTTCTGATGCACTGGGGGAGGGGACGTCATAGGGGCAGCGAGACCCCCAGCCAGTACATGGCTCCCACGTCAACGCAGGACAAATGTATATGGAAAGCTGAGTGTTTTTCCAAGACTGGTTCTTTTCCCTTCAGAAATTGGCCCCGTAACGATTCATTTACTCAGGGTGGGTCTATATATTATTTTTTTATTTATTTTTTTTTTTTAATAAAAAGTTTCAAAGCCTTTCGGTGAAAGGAAATTGACTATTTTTTCCAAATGCTACTGATATTTTCTTGCTTTTGGCTCTTAGATTGGCAGGGTCACACCTAAAAGAAAAGCCATATGTTTATAATTTTCCCCCCATCAAGTCAATTCAAAATGAGTGCTATCTCCTCCAATTAAAGTTGAAAATATTTTTATGAGACAACTATTTGAAAGTGAGGTCAGCAATGCTAATGCTGGCTGCACTCAAGATGAAACGGTGAAGGGGCAAGAAGGAAGTAACAGGGTGGAGATAATTAGGGAATGTGGAATTAATTTGGTACTGTAAACTGCATAATTTCTCTCTTATCCATTCTGAATAGTACATTGTTTTTATGCATTTTTTAAACTTTGCTCTTAGTATCAATGAAACCAGGCTATATACCAAGGTATGGGTATCTTTGTTTATTGAAAGTGTAGCATAATGAATAATCTGGAACTTTATGCAGTGCAGAGTCACTAGCTGATGGGATGCGTCTACCAGGATAGCCTCAGGAAAGTCAGAGATGTGCCAAATGATGTTTAAGGGTCTGTTCACAGCAGTCCAATAAAGAAAATTGCCCGTTGCTTGCTCCAGGAGGGGTTTCTGTAAAAGGAAGTTTTGCATTCTGCCGTTAAGGAGCCTGTCTCTCCAGTCCCAGAGTATAACCTGGAAGTTCTGAGTTCATCTTTCATCTCAGCAACCTAAGATTCTTGTAGGGTTATTTTTCCTGAAAATGGGAACTCGTGCTCTTATCACCCTCAACACTGGAACTTCATCCCCGATTTACGATGTTGACCTTCCCTGGTGAAGAATAAAACCGGGTTCCTGCTGCTCCTGGCCATAAGAGATGCAACCAGTAAATCAAAACCAGAGTTGTTATTTTAGAGTTATTTCATTTGTGTTTTTATAAAGGCAGTCTTCATTAAGCAGTTAGTTTTATTCCACATAGATGGACTTTCATTAGCCATTCATTTTGTAAAGGAAGCAGATACAGATTCATACACAATATTTCTGCTTTGGATTCATATTTGCTTTGGCACCAGTTTTGGTCTGCACAGGATGAATTCCCATGGCATTAGTGGGAGAGTCACATTGCTGGAGAATGTTAATTTCTGTGGGATTTTGATACGAAGCGCACTGTATTTTTGTATAAACATGTTAGAATGGAGCTTGCATGGGCTCATACAGGATCGCCCGTATCTCTTGAGCCGGGGATGTGAAAGCAAAATGAAAACCAGAAAGGGTCAACTTTTATCACGGAAACATTTACAGGGAGGAGAATGGCTCTTATAAAATAGAGAGCAAGTGGAAAAGGAAATGGAAATCTAATAAGACAGCTGAGAGTGGCATTCTAAGACCTTTGCGTATTCTAACAAGATAAAATTTGTTATGAATTCAGAGCACTTTAACTTGATTTAAACAAAAAACAGAATTAATGGCGTTGTTCTGTCCTATCCTCTGTGTGAGTGGATAAGAAACCAGTTCTAGGCTAGACACAAAAGTTTTGGAAAGTTAATCCTGGACAAAGGCCACTTCATTCTTTCATTGGCAGGTTGGAAAAAGCTGTTTTATGGAGACCTTTAACCTGATCTTTCAACCAGGCCGAAATCAAATGGCAGGTGTGAGTGCCATGGCTGCAGAATAGGCTCCCCATGGGTTTTGCAAGGCAACGGCAATGCATCCATGGCAAAATCCAGCAGCACTATAATAAATTTCTTCTGCCACGGCCAATCGTGGCTTAGAAGATCAATTTTCAGTGGGGGCTCCCAATGGCAAAAGCATGCGCATGATGTTCATCCCACTGACTTTCAAATCCCTCCTTGTGACCTTGAGCTAGTCACTTCATCTGCCATTACCTCAGGTACAAACTTAGATTGTGAGCCTTCTGGGGATCGAGAAAACCCTACAGTACCTGAAATGTAATCCACTTTGAAGTGTCTGCAAGGCATATATAATATATATATATATATAAAAAAAACAAACAAACAGGTATTCACATACTCTGTGTTTCAATATTGGCTCATCATGCGGCTGAAGGAAGGCGCTCACCCTTCCAAGGGTATTGAAAGATGACGTGAAGGACATGTGCTAGCGGCATGCTTACCACGCGCCTATGGTTTTGAAACTTTAATTAGACGCACAGCTTCCAATCATGCCCCTGAACCCCTAACCCATCTTGGAATGCCCCCTTTGCAGGAAAAGTATGCATCTTGCTTAGAGTGCACACGTTTTGAGACTGGAAAGCCACCAATGCAAATTCAGGCAGTTGCCCTCATTCCTGCTTAATTGCATGCAGATCCTGATGAACCCGTCACAGGTTTAGCGCTCTATGTGGTGGACATGGTGTGCATGACCTTACAGTATCTGGCTGAGGCTAGGAGCAGTTCCCTTTGCTGTATTGCTGTATAGACAGGCTGAGGGTAGAGGTTTTGTCAACACTCATTAATTAACTACAGCAATTAACTATCAAATATTCATCTGGCAGTGACAATCTGACCTGATAGGCCTGGTCTGAAATGGTAAAACCAGGTCCAGTTGTCCATCCTTTTGCTTACATGTTCTTTAAGATGAGGCTGAGAGTGTCCCCCAACTGCAGCTGAAACCCCCCCTCCCCCCAAGATTTAGCTGTCCCGTCAGCTTGTGCTCCAGGCAGCCTGCGTTGGACATTAATTAGCACATCATTTACTATGGTTGTCCTCGGCTTGCATGTGTCACAGTTCAGGCAATTGCATGAGCCTTATATATATATATATATATATATATATATATATTTGTAATTTCAAAATAGGTTGGAATGGCGCTATAAGGATGTAACGTCAGATGGAAAAGGCAAACAGTGACATCCGTGCTTCCAAGAAAGGCAGAGCAGTCTACAAATGAAGAATTAACGAAATGGATAATTCAGTATTAAAATGGTATTGTTTTTATAAATCCATCCCGTAAAGGATGACGATGGGAGAACCTGTATGACTGGAAGGGGCCGTTTTACTTATGCCTTGCCAAAATGCACAGGTTACTCCGATTTTCAAAGCCAATTTATTTGAGTAAGTTCACTTTGAAAATTATCTGGAATAACTCACACACACTCCCCCCCAACAAAAAAACAGGTCTATTTTTAAAGGTAACCAAAGTATGCAAATTAATGCAGTTCACGGGTCAAACTTCTACAGATATATCTCATGAATATTCATTGTGGATATCACCTGGTGATGGTGATGGAGCAGAGGGGGCACCCGAAGGCCAGCATTGAGCATTAACTGAGCTCTTGTTTCCTGGAGGCTTCATCCAACCAAAGGGACTTGACAACCTCAGAAAAGCCCAGGCGGTTGGTATAGCCATAGACCCAGTTTCCAAAGGCGATCTAAACATTTCTTTCATTTGTATCTAATTGTGTTTTCTGTTTTTACAAGCAATTTCTGCCATAATCCAGAAAGCGTGTCTAAAACCTTGGCGACAGTAACTCATGTGTTCCGTCAGCACCCTGGGTCTTAACTTCAGCTGTCGGGCCTGAGATCTGCCAGATCGGAAGAGCATCCCTCTCGTCTGGTATAACTTTCACTAAACGATTAATTGCTTGATTCAATCCATCAGCACAGGGCTGGGGGATAGGTTAGCCCCTGGTGCCTAAAGCAGAGCTCGGGCTTGTGTACAAACAGCCTAGCCAAAAAAAAAAAAAAGGAAAAGTCACTTTTTGGCAGAGGAGTAGAAATGCTGGGGAGGGGGGAGAAAGGGGGGGATTTGGTTGGAAGATTAGGGGTCCCCTTCTAAGGGAAAAAAAAATATATGTTCTTTCTCTTCTGATACTTTACCGAATCCTTTGTAATCAGACTGTCTTACCGTGAGCCATTCCCGGTTTGTGGTCAAATAAACTTAAAGTCTTACTTTTTGTTTGGTTTTGCAAAACTTTTTTTTATTTTTTATTTTTTTAAACTTGCAGGCCTTGGGAGAGCTAGCCATTGGGCTAGTAATAGGCGAGGGAAAGGGCTGACCAATGACATCAATAAACGCTGTCCGTTTTCGGAAGGGGATGTTTGAAGGGTGGATAATGTTTGTGTCGTGTGCACGTGGTATCGGCTCACAAGAGCTCTAATTTCGAGGGCTCTAATTTCTGTCGCGGTTACAGCGATTTCAGAGGAGCTCAGACATGTGCGGTGCACCCCGGACATGAGAGGTGCGTCCCCTTCGCAAGACTCCTCTGGTCCTCTGGGAATAGGCTTGAGTTCTAATTAGGGCACCACAGCCTGTGGCACTGCAGAATCTCTCAGACTAAAGGAGCTGCTTTAGGTGAGGTGAGGAGTGAGTCAAATCTGACTTAGATTTAGAGTTCTCAGACGTTTGAGGGTCATTTTCAAAGAGTACAAAGCCGGCGGGTAGTTTTTTTTTGATACTTGCAGATTTTACACAACTTATCGAAGTGAAGGTACACCAGTGCACCTTTTCTGCTCTGAAAATTACACCAGGAAAACAACCACCACACACCCAGAAAATGTATGTGCCTCTCTGGTCTGCCGGTAAAAATATGCACACACAGCCTGTATGCCTGTATTTTTCCCACCAGATGGGGGCACGCCATCTTACAAAACAAAAACTAACGTATTCACAGACAAAGCAGTGCTTTAAGATTGCTTTAAAACTGATGTAAATGTGCATTTAAAAAGTCCTCTATGGGGCAAATTTTTAAAAGCATCTATGGGCATAAAACCCAGGTTTGCTCATGTAAAATGGCTTGCTCTAAAATCGCCTGGGGTTTGTGAGCATTAAAGGATGCGCAAAAGCAATTTCATGCAGATTTCTAGGTGCACAAATTAGAAGGGGCGGAGCCTGGTTTCCGTGCATTTGCTTTCTAAATGCCTGTGCATAAATTCACACGCATGAGCCACACATTGCAAAGCGCAGGTGTAACTTTTTGTGGGCGGGTTTCTGCGCACACTGTTGCGTAAGTTTCCTTTGAACGTTGACGTAATTGATGCGCATGGCTGCTGCACAAGTCTCCGGCGGTCTTACAGAATTACCCTCCCTGTGGACAATTTTCAGAGGGATTCATGTGGGTGGATAGCAGTAAAGGTTGCCCCCTTCAGAATGGTTAAAGGTATGTGTCATCTTTCACAGCATGTATACTGTTAACCGGATCTTAAAATGCGTTTCTGGAAGAGGAGGGTGGTGGTGGCCTGGTGTTTAGGTTAAGGGAGGCAACGAGCAAGCGTGCATTTGATTTCCAAATGTATATATGTGTTTGTGAAGGAGCATATACAAGAAAACCCCCAAATACCTTAAAGGACCAGAGATCTAATGTGGTCTACCTTAAGCAGAAAGAGCAGGGAATTCTGGCCCGGGAGGAGGATCCTGGGAAGGGGTATATCTAGAGCCATGTCCAGGAAGAAGCAGGAGCCCTAGGAAGCTGAGAGACTGTAAGTTGAGGCATTGTTACTTTTGTTTATAAGCTGCGAAGAGCTGCAGCGTTGTTTTTTCTGTTCTGAATTAATAAAAGTTCATGAATATCTAGCCTGCATCTATTCTCTGCCATTCTGATTGTACACAGTGCTACGGTGTTGTTGTACCACCTTTCTGCCACCTGCAGAAATAGGGATATGGAGACTGCCTATGTGGGCCTTGTAGACCAATTTTCCTTTTGAACATTAGTCACAACGACCACAGGTACAAAGGGTATCCCTTAGCATTTACAGTAACATGGGCTAATGAAACTTGCCCCCCTCCCCTCCAAAAATATTCACAAGACATGTTCAGGTTCTACTAAAAACCAGGTTTTGGGCTCCACCTCAATGCTGACCTAGAAATACAGGAATAGGAAAGATTTTGCATTGCTCTAGGCTCTCTTTGTGAGATTAAGGTGTGCATTTCCGACTCCAAGGCATGCAAGACTTGAGGTGTTAATTGTTTGGGCTCTGACTCCCCATTCCTTCCTCCTAATGCCCGGCAATATGTTTGTATAATAGACAGGTGCAGCTGTATCCCACCCAACCACAGCTATCTATCCTCCTCATGATGGGGAAAGTGCTTTGACATCTTAACGTCAAAGCTCCTGTTGACCCTTTGCCAGTCAAAGAATAAAACAAGTCCCTTTGCTTTCCCAGAGTCCCATGCCCGTGCTTCACGGGGGTTTGCCCTGTCATCAGTTCAGTCAGTGGGGGTCGAGAAGCGAATACGCAAGCAAGGGTAAATGATCGCCATGGCCTTTCCTGGAAACTGATGGCCAGCATAGTCCAAATCTCAATGGGAAGGCCATTTTGTTTGATTTCAGATTAATTTTGTGCTTAAACCTGCACACCAGTAACTTGAGCAGTAACTGCACGACAGAACCAATGGAATGAGAACAAAATAAAGATTGGCTTTAAAAGGGGATTTTCAGACTTGTCCTGGTGACCCCACCGCCCGGGGAGCTTACAAGATACGCATCAGATAAATTTACATAATGAAGCCGAATGACGGTATTTAAAACCTGATAGATAGACAAATAAATAAATAAATATAAAAGCTGGCTGCTAGCCCCTGCCAATTAAAACTGTGTCTTAAACTTTAAAAATGGGCCCCCCTTCACACACAGCTTCTCTTAAATTCTCCCCCTTCTCCCCCCTTAATTTACCCCATCCTTGGTTTCCAAATGGGACAGAAGCAATCCCCAGTCACTCCTGTCCGACTAGTGCCATATTCCAAACTGGTACAAACTGATGGACTATGGCATCACCAGGGCAAAATTGCTCCTGCCCAGTTTGGACCCTGTGTTGCAGCCCCGACCACCTCCCCCACGACCGGGGTCGGGGCCTCTTACCTCCGCTCCGGGCCGCAGGAAGAAATGCCAGGGTCCCGGCTCGGTAGGCCGCACAGCCGCGGCGTCTCCACGTGGGAGACGCCGCCGAGTCCCTCGCTGACTCCGCCCACAGCGCATGCGAAAACGGGGCATTTAAAGGTCCAGCACCCGGAAGTGCTGGACAGCCCCCGGGATGACATCAGATGCCGGCAGAGTATATAGACCGGCGTCTGACTCCAGTACTTCGCCTTGCAACGAGGTTCCTCTTCTGAGACTTTAGTTGCCTTCCTGTTCCTGTCTGCTGCTGATTCCTGGTTCCTGACTTCGGCTTGCTCCTGACGTTCCTGCTCGCTGCCTGCCTCGACCTCGGACTTGCTCCAGTCTTCTTCTGCTTCAGTCTTCCACTCTTCTGCTGATTCCTGGTTCCTGACTCTGGCCTGCTCCTGACACTCCTTGCTTCCGCCTGCCTTGACTTCGGACCGGCCCTTGCTTCTCCCGTTCCAGCCTTGTAAGTCCCAGCGGTCCCGATCCCTACGGGCTCCTCCTGGGGGGATCTAGGGTCTCCTGGGTGAAGACGCCATCAGACTATCCGCCTCCCGGCCTACCCTAAGGATATCTCCTTTCTCCAGGCCGGCCCAAGGGTCTACCGCTCCTCCCGGACATAACAGTTTAACACCCTGTGGTTGAGTTAAATAAAAGCATTTCCGGACCCTTAAAGATTCACTACCATCAAATGCAGCATTACTGAACATTTCCTATTAAACTGAAACAGTCACTATCTACCAATCACTACAATGTTTTACTTCTTGTTAAACTTTTTATCTTTCCTCTAAATCTAATCCCAGTTAGAATGACCCTCGTTTTATTGTAACTTCTTCTTCCATGCACTTGTTTTACTTTTAATGTATACTCTTATGTTATTAGTTATTTACGTTATAATGTATTTCTCACCCCTTGTTTTATGTAAACCGACATGATACGAACTCCGTGAATGCCGGTATAGAAAAATACAAATAAATAAATAAAAAGGGAGGCAAAGGGAGTGGAAGGAACAGAGGGGATACCCAGGGTTTTTCATTTTTTTCAATAGCTTAAGACATGGTTTTGATCAACAGAACAAAAGAACAATCAACAAAATTTCATTTGTTTTCTTTTCTTTTCAAAATGAAATGAAAACAGCCATCAAGCATTCAAGGGGGCAGACATTTCAAAGCCTTGTTCCAGTGCAACAGCAGCACTTTCTCCCATGGAAATGTTGCAATATTCTCATTGGTAGATCTTGTGCAGATCTTGGGTTGTGTTGACTTTTCTTCCTACTACAGTAATATTAAAGATCAACAAACAGGTTGTAGGTAAGATCTTTTGATTGGCTGAACATTTGTGCAGGCCCATCGTTGGGCTAACTGGCACCTCAAACTGTTCAGGGTTGGACACGGGGGAGGGGTTGCCGGAACGGCTGCAGTGGGGTGGGGCAAGCAGTGTAGGGGGTGGTCCCCCTCAGAAGATGCGGCCACACTGTAGCAACAATGGTGTGCTGGCACTCTGCCCACCCAGAGGGCATATTGGTGCTCCAGGCAGTTGCACATCTTGCCTGCCCCTTCTGATGGCCCTGAATGCATGAAGTCAGTGCACCTACAGTTTATTTGTTGACCTTTGAATAGACATATCAAAGCCTAGCATTAGTACAATACCTGAATGTAAACCGATGTGATATGTCAAATTGAATGTCGGTATATAAAAATAAATAAATAAATAAAGATGTAGACCTAGTGAACCAGCACTAAGGTCCTGATGTACTGAACGTTTTCATTTCCCCCCCCCCCCCCCCCCCCATGTAAATTGGCTTTTCTGAAAATTGCCGTCCTTGGAACAGCTAAAAAGTTTGTGTGAGGTTCACAATGCATGAACTTTTCCTGCATTAAAAGGAGGGGGGGGGGGTGTTTATGTTGTGCATGCAGAATGACATAAAGTCCACGGGTCTGTTTGTCCCCAGCTTCCCCCACCTATGCAAAGTTTCACGTGGAGTTTCCATTGAAAGCCACCCTCCAGGGCTGCAGGTAAAAAATAATAATTCGTCCCACGGAGTCCGTACCTAGGTGGGCTTCTGGAAATTGCCTTCTCTTTTTCTATGGAGAAGAGGTTTAGAAAATCATTGGTGTGTATGGGGGGGGAAATGCTTAGCGCACAGGCCCCTCTAAATAGCAAAATCTCACTTTCATCAGCTTTCATTTTTCCACTTTTAGAATTGTACGAGTCTACGGTAGCCAAGGTAATCCAAGATGGGCCCAAAATGGGCACTGCACATTAGTATGTCTGAATCAATGAGTGCCAGCGTCTTACATGTTCTGGAGAAAGCCGCGTGCCTCATCCATCGTATCATATTTTGCCACTTGCCATAATAAATTAGTCAGATCTTTCAGGAGAGCCACAAGTGCTGTTAGGACAGAAACAGATGCAGATCATGTTCGAGTGTCAGCTTCTGGGGCTGCTGATTGAATGCATCCTTAATTTTCCCTGAGGACATAAATGTGAAAATATTATGGAAATTGTGCTTCCAAATGAATGATACACTCATCGTAAAAAAAACCCCAAAAAAAACCCCACGTTTAATCCAGTTGTTCTACTCTTTAATAGATAAAGATAAAAATGGAGATATTTTTGCTTTGAGGCAGCTTTCTTCCTGTATGGATTACATATAGAGAGTAATTTTCAAAGCTTTGTGTGCATGTAAAAAACGGGTTTATGCGCATGTTATAAAATTGTGTAGGGGTTGTGCCCATAAAAATGTCGGTATGTTTGTGCACACACAAAAACTGGTGTTCCTGGAGGTGGAGTTGGGATTTGCATGCATACTTTTGATTGTAAGGGGTCTGTCCCTAAATTAACCCACTCGAGCTTCACCCTGCAAAGAGCAGATGTAACTTTATGGGCTGACTTTTGTCAGCGTTCTTAGGGATAATTTGTGAAGCGAATTTTATCCAGGTAAGCTTGCTTGGAGAATTAGCATATGCACGTCGGCAATGCATAAATTAGGTGGGTGTTTATCAGATTGCCCGCATGGAATAAACAGGCTTGCATTTGCAATAAGACACATTTTAAACTGGGAACAGTGCTATTTTGTTTTAGTTCAGAATCCTGTTGCTTTCTGTAGTTTAGCTCCATTCATTATAAATTAAGACCGATTAATATAAGAGGAGGGGAGGGATGGTAAGAAGAGGAGGAACCATGTAGGAAAGAAAAGAGCCACAGCATTACTCGGCCTTTTCGAGATAAGCATGATAAGACAAGGAACTCTCATGTATGTGCTGATGCACCTGGCCTGCAGGCAGGTGCCATCAAGGTGGGTTGCTGCCTTTTGTTGTCCTGCTTGATACAGCGTAAGCTTGGTCCAACATATTCAAGACCCAGATGCAGCAGGAATAGAAAACAGGACTTTATTCAATATATAGGGCTTTTCATCTTATTACAGACTGGGACAGGGAATGAGTTGCATCAATAGGAACGGCACCCGAACAGAAAGCGGCAAACACAATTCTTCAAACCCCTAAAACAGAGCAGTGCCATCTGGTGGCCTTACAATGCATTGCATGCTCTTTGCTGTAAAAGGCAATAACTGATGGCTGTTTATAGATCTCAATGCTGCTTATCTTGTTAGTTTCATGATCTATCTGCATAGATCTCTACAAGACAATTTTAGGCACTCTCATGTAGGAGAAAATACTGAGAAATCTTCACAATTTCCTATGCCCCTCCTCTTCCACAAATCTACTATTCTCAGTCTGAGCAAAACCCAGAAGTGCCCAGGCATCTTTATTTAACTTGAATTTAGTTAATATTTTTTGTTTATATCTTACATAAAATCCCTGACATCTGTATTTGTGTGAAACACTGAACAATCAGCTTCTAGTGGGAAAGGGCGGTAGCTAGCATAGTGCCAAAGCCTGAATAGTGTTTATTATTTAAATAATTTTGAAACATTCAATTTGCAATCAAATTCCATGTTGTCATTGTTAATCTAAATTTATGTGAGCTGGAAAGTATTGGTCCATCCTGAATTCATCCTGTGGCTTTCTGGTCCTCCTAGTTCTACTTTCCCATAGTCAAGAGTTAAATCAGTGAACATACACTTAAAGCTGTGTAAACATTTTTCCATGAAAAGCAAAAAAAAAAAAAAAAGGCAAAACTAGCGTATTTTCTCCTTTCATATTTGGGACCTGTGCACAAACGTTTTTTTAGTGTGATTGTACAGAAGGAGCTTTCAAGACTAGGATACTGGGCATCTAAAATAGCAGATGAAATGTGATTTGTAAAAGTGCATATAAGGAAAAATAATTCTAACTACAAGTATGCGATGCTGGGCTCCATATTAGGAAATAATACCCAGGAAAAGGCCATTGGAGTCCTTGTGGACAATACATTGAAATTCTCAGCTCAGTGCACGGTGGAGGTCAAAAAAGCAAATAGAATGTTAGGAATGGCCAGTAAAACAGAATATATCATATTGTCTCTGTATCACTCCATGATGCAAGCATGCCTTGAGTATTGTAATCCAGCAATATGTGCAGAGAAGGGCAATAAAAATGATTACAGGAATAGATGGGTTCCCCTATGAAGAAAAGCTGCACAGGTTAGGGCTCTCTGGCTTGGAAAAGAGGTGAATACATCCATGATGGAAGTTTATAAAATATTGCGTGGACTAGAATGGGTAAGTAAAGGACAATTATTTCCCCTTTCAAATGATAGTAAACCAGGAGGACGCTCCATTAAACTAACAATCAGCAGATTGAAAAGACGTTGTAGAAAGTAATCTTGCACTCGGGGCACGTTCAAGTTGAGGAATCTGTTGCCTGAGGATATGGTCGAGACGACTAGCCTAGCGAAGCTTAAAAGATGTTTGGACAAGTTCCTGAAGGAAAGTCCATAAAACATTGTTTATTCAGGTAGACTAGGGAAAGCTATCATTAACCCAGGGAGTGAGTCACAGGAAATAGATCTCTTTTGTGGAATCTGCTGGGTACCTGTGACCCAGACTGCCTGGTGCCCACTCTCAGAGACAGGATGTTGAATTTGGCAGACCTTGGTCTGACCCAGCATGGCGCCTCTTGTGTTCAGAGACGTTACCAAATGCTGGCCGAGAAATCCAGTTGCTGTCCTTCCTATTGTTCTCCATTCCTTCCCGTTTGCACCCACTCAGCGCCTTCCCATGACGTGTGCTTTGTCTGTTAGTGCACTCCACCGAGGAGGTATCGGCTTTCCTGTTTTAGGGTCAGGGAATTAAAAGCTTATGCTCTTTTTAAAACTAAAGTATTATTAGAGATGCCCATTTGAAAAGATAGCCCTCAATTTGGCAATGACCTCGCCATCTGTTGTTTAAGGGATCCCCCCAAGTGCTAGAAGGTAGCAGGTCACAGCAGACCCTCAAGCTGTTATTTTTTTAAAATCCCATTCCAAATTTCAGGCATTTTCCTTTACCAGCATAAAGTGGTCACTGATCTAATATAATCTAGCAATGCAGAGTGTAAAAACCGATCATCTCTATACAGCCATAAGCCACACTGCATACTAAGACAGCAGTAGCATTCAACATAACGCTGCCTTGCGTTCTTCAGAAGCGTTTTCTCTCTTTGCAGTTGCTCATATATTTCCATACTGGCATAGCTCAGCTCTTCTATATCGGGCAGCAAGCGAAGTAGATTGCCATCAGATACTGTATGTATCCTGTGCTAGTTGAGCTTCGTTTCATGAAACTCCTCGGAGTTACTGAATAGTGAGGGTTAGAATTGTAAAATAGTGGTGCGCAGAAACCTGGGACCAAGAACAGACCAGTAGTACCCTTGGATTTCTCTCTCCCTGAAGTAGTGGAACTGAGGTGATCAACAAAAGGTGAGAGATGACCGTGCAGTAATTGTTTCTCCCTCAGGGTCCATCTTCCTGCCTGGAGAAGCAATCATTCTGTTGTGATCATGAGGAGCAATGGTAAAAGGAGAAAATTGGTGACCCAAAGAATGAAACAAGGGATTTTCAGAAACTGATGAGCAGTGCCTACAAAGTTGGAAAACACCATACTATGATCTTTAAAGAAAGGTTGTATTCTTTCTAAAGACAATCAGGCCAATTCAGTACGGTGCACTCAGGCCGAGCCCCTGTTTGGATGCGCGTTTTCCACGCGCTATTATTACTCCTTATATAGAAAGAGGTAATAGCATGCGGAAAATGCGTGTCCAACCTCCCCAAAACTAATAGCGCCCTCAGCATGCAAATGCATGTTGATGAGCCTATTAGTCCCGCGCAATACAGAAAGTAAAATGTGCAGCCAAGCCGCACATTTTACTCTCAGAAATTAATGCCTGCCCAAAGGCAGGAGTTAATTTCGACCAGCACCAGGAAAGTGTACAGAAAAGCAGAAAAAACTGCTTTTCTGTACATCCTCTGACTTAATATCATAGTGATATTAAGTCAGAGGCCCCAAAAATAAAAACAATTTTAAAAATCCTAAAAAAAAAAAAATTGGCCCGCGGGTTGGAAGATGGATGCTCAATTTTGCCAGCGTCTGTTTTCCGAACCCGTGGCTGTCAGCAGCTTTGACAACCGACGCCAGTAAAATTAAGCGTCAGCTATCAAACCCGCTGACAGCCACCGCTTCTGCCAATAAGGAGGCGCTAGGGATGCTCTAGTCTCCCTAGCGCCTCTTTTTTATCACGGGTCCTCATTTGCATACAGAATCGCGCGCCCAGGAGAGCAGGCGCTCACCTCAGAGTGCCGGCTCTCCCACGCATTTTATTGAATCGGCCCAAATGTGACATAGTAGGCTCAGTCATATAAAAGAAATGTATACCTGGTTAGAACTCACTCCTTTTTATTTCTACTAATTATAGTCCTACTTGATGTATACAGTGCTGTAGAAAAGAGGTAGTCCTTGCTTGGTAGAGCTTACAATCTAATCAAGACAAACATGCAGGGCAAAAGCGATTTTTGGAATATTTTGCTTAGTTTATTATAACTTAATTGATCACCTTTCCATAATAAAGTGGTTTCCAATAAAAATCAAATCATAACAAAACAGATAAAAAAACCAAACAACAAATCAATAGTACAAACTTAGTATAACTAAAACATTTTTTTTAAAAATTCTAAAACACAGCAGTAACCAAACAGATGAAAATTAAATAGAATTACTTGTGTAAACCTGTGAGAAAAGGTATGTCTTAAGAGCCTTCCTGAATTTGGAGAAGTCCTTCTCAGTACTTGTGTCATTAATTATTTAATTGTTTTGGCATATTTTCCAGAAATTCAGGCAGATGGATGATCCTGACCTGCAACATCTCTTGCTCTTCCAGCAATGGACTCTTAAAAAAAGAAAAAAAAGTAATAATATTAATAATCAGGAGTCTCATTCTGGCTCTAGCTTTGCAATCAAGATATCTACAATGAACATACATGAAATTTAGTTGCATGCTATGGATCAAGCTTATGGTCAATGAACAAGTTACCTGGTAATATGGACGTCTATACATTTTTTGTAAATAATGTGCTTACGTTGATTATCCTGAAAACCAGTACCTCTTTGTGTTCTTCTTTAGGTCACAGCTCGAAATCCTTAATCTAGAGCATGCCAAGCAGTATTAAATGAGAGAAGCACTGGCAGAGTTATGTGCAGTGCCCATACCATGCATAGCAGGGGCTGAGGTGCATTTCCAATGATGTTTTTCAGAGTGCGGTGCTGGAAGCACAAAACAATCTTCCCTGCAGGTTGGGAAAGAGTTTAGCACAGGCAGCATTGTTCGGAAATCCAGGACAGGACTGAAGGGTTCTAGCCAAGCTTTGTGGGGAAAACATCAACTCAAGTAATGGATGCTTTAAGTAAAAGATGAAGAAAATTGCTGAATGAATCACGAGTCCAGAACAAAAAAACAAGACATTGGGTGCTGTAGGCAAGAAAGATGCATTGATAGAAGCTTATAGGAGGGTCTGGAATAGCTGAGGTGCTTCATAGAAACATGATGGCAGAGGAAGATCGTATGGCCCATCCAGTCTGCCTGGCCATCCAATTAATTTAGCTTTGTAATTACCATCGCTTAGAGATCCCCTGGGTTTATCCCACACTTTCTTGAATTCAGATGCTGTTTTTGTCTCCACCACTTCCATTGGGAGGCTGTTCCACGCATCCACCACCCTCTCTGTAAAGAAATATTTCCTTAGATTACTCCTGAGTCTACCCCCTTTCACCCTCATTCCATGACCTCTCATTCTAGAGCCTCCTCACCTCCTATGGAAATCTTTGTGGTATTGAAATGTCTCTGTCATATCTCGCCTTTCCTTTAGGGTGTACCTGTTCAGGTAAGAACTAGAGGAACATTAGCCGAGTTTTACTTGGTTTCAGTGCCAGAGTAGCAGCAGATGGTGAAGGTCAAACTTAACATCAAGGTTGTAAACACAACCTGGCATTTATCAGATGATTCCAGGTCATAAGGGATATCTGAGCCAACATATGTTTGGCCATTGGTCCTCTATGTCAAGTAGCCTTCCTTTTCTTGAACTGCAGATGACTTAACTCTATTTTTTTTTACTGCATAAAGCTACCTGGTGACATCTTATGTTAAATTAGCATCACCCATTATGTTCATCCTTGCCTGAAGGAATAATCTGAAAGCAAACATTTCTATACATAATTCACATGAACCCCAGCTGCAAATTCTTGTGAAAAGATAACTAAACAGTCACTAAGGTTTCCTGCCATAAACCCAAACTAGGAGAATACAATTTTATAAACATGAACATATCACCACTGTTCCAGCTTCATGAGATAAAAAGCTTCTAAGAAACAAGTACAGCAATATCCCATGGTGATTTCAGTCATAGTGGGGAGTTGTAGCGCCGAAGGCTAATTTTGCCAGTTTTGCTGAAGTGCTGCCAACTATTTGGCAGTGGGATGGGAGGCATGTGTGCGCCTGTCCATGTGGCACAGACGCGAGACGGCCTTCACTCAGAACCTTTTATAGCCATTGAATATGAAACGATATCCCTGCCAGCCTGGACAGGGCCTGGTTTAGCTGAGATCCCGGGCATGAAAGGCTGGAGAAGCATATGAGGAAGCCATGGCCATGGTACATCAGACAGAGCTTTATGGCAGTGCAGGAAGGAGATTTACATGGAAAAGGAAAACCTAGAAAAGGCCATTCAAACTTTCTGTGCAGTCCTGCATCAGGCAGGCACTTAGATGGGCTTCGTGGTCCGGAAAAGCCCACACTAGTGGCTGATTTAGGCTCTTAAGGCACAGAATGAAACAGACGAGGAGATGGGGCAATACAGTAAGAGCACGGGACAAGTCCAGAGGACCCCTAAGTGGTGGCTAAAGCCAGAGATCATATTGAGTTTTGTTATCCTGCAATAGAAATAGTGATTGGGCAGCCTCCAGGGCTTTCCTGTTGTTTTCTGCCACCGTATACCCGCCGACCTCAGTGGATCAGCAGCCTTATAAAGAAATATTCTCCCTTTCTTTACCACAGTAGCCCGACACTGGTCTGAGAGCTTTTCAAGATCTAAAATCCATCTTCAGCTAGCTTAAAAATAAATACCATTTAAAGAGATCTGAAACTGACTGGAAATATACTTAAAGGACGTCTGTAGTTTTTATGCACCTGATATGCATGTACCGGAAATGCTTTGAAACAGGCTCTGTGCCGTTTACTTAATGTCCGCAAACACCAGTTTATTTGTAATCTTAATAATTTCAAGGCACCTGTCTCGCAGTTCCTGCTTATAAGGGGGCCTCATTTGTTTGTTTGTATAGATTTTTGTATTCCCTTTTCGGCACTTCAACAACGGATTTCATGCTTATGTAGCAGGAATCATTTATTCCCAAACTGAACCATTCTGTACTGTTTAAATGTAGCTACTGCAGGTTTTCATGACAATAAAGGAAGAACCTTTTTCTGTGGTAAATGAGGCTTTTTTTGGTAAAAGCCACCTGCTGCACCATGAGGCTCGTCCTTTGAAAGTACTGGGGTCTCGGGCACGCGTGTAAGTCCAGGTCTGGCTGAATGCTGCTTTCTTGCTAGAAAACACAGATTAAAAGAATGGCTCTTCTCTAAGCAATGTTAAATTCTAACATTTTAAATCTTTTTTTTTTTTTGCCAAAGAGGGGTGTGGAGGGGGAGGAATGCAAATCAGAAGAATTGGGAGCGAACCAAAGTTACTCTTCACAGAAATACTGACAAATTTTGGATTTTATCAATATTAAATATTGCATTTTCTTCACAGTGAGGGGGTGGGGGAGTTTGGAGAAGAGGAGGGGAAGGGAAGGGAATGGAGATGAAAAACACTTAGGGCCAGATTTTCAAAGGGTTACGCGCACTGGGCCTATTTTCAAAAGGCCCGGCGACGCCCATAAAGCCCTGGGATGCGTGTAAGTCATGGGGCTTTACTGAAGGGGCGGGGCCAGAGGCTCCAGGCACAGCGGCCATTTGCTGCTGTGCTTGGGATCGCGCGCCGGCAGTCGGCCAGCGCTTGCAACTTACTTCAGCCAAAGTAAGTTTTGAAACAGTGAAGAAAAGAAAAAGGTAGGGGGGCAAGGGCGGGGGAGGTAGGGGAAGGTGGGGTGGGGGGTAGGGAACGGGGGAAGGCAGCTCGGCACAGGCTCGGTGTGCACAATTGTGCACCCCCTTGCGTGCCGACCCCTGATTTTATAACTTGCGCGCGCAGGTTATAAAACCGGGCATACGTGTGTGCGCACCCCTTAAGGTTCCCCTTTGGATATGCCTGAATTCAGCTCTGACTCGAAGAAGGCTGTCTCCTATCTGCTTTTAAGGATTTGAGGCAAATACTCACAAATACCTAGGAGGCTTTATCAAAGTTCTGCTCCAATGCAAACATTTCTCCAGTTTTATCAAGGAAAATATCACAGTATTTTTAATGAAAAAAAAATCCAACAACATAAAACTCCAGTACTAAAACATCAATATCCGCTCCCGTTTTTCAGGCGAACTGTGAAAGTGAGTGGAGGAGTAGCCTAGAAAGCTGCTGCTCCTCGTGACCTTGGGCAAGTTACTTCAGCCTCCCTTGCCCCAGGCACAAACTTAGCATCTGATTTACTAAGGCTTTTCTCCCATTCTGTATCTATGGGGGGGGGGGAAGCTTAGGGGCCACTTTTAAAAACCCGGAGCGTGGAAATCCCGGGAGGTAACGCGCGTGGCTGGGCCGCGCGCATTTTCAAAACGGCCGGCCACGTGCGTATCTCTCGGTAAGCGCAGAAGTGTCGTTGCGTTTAAAAAGGGGTGGGCCGGGGGAGGGGCGGGTTCGGGGTGGAGCAAGGGCGGGTGCCGGCTGGGAGGGCACCATTTTGTGCTGTCCCAGTGAAGCGCGCCCCAGCAGCTGGCCGGCGCGCAGAGCTTACTCCTGCTCGAAGGAGCAGGTAAGTTTTTTAAAATAAAAAAAATGAGGATAGTTAGGGTGGGTTTAAGGGTTGGGCTGGAGAGGGGAAAAGGGAGGAAGGTTGATTAGGGGGACAGGGAAGTTCCCTCCCAGTCCGCTCCTTTAACCGATTTCATAACAAGCGCGCGGTGACGCACGCATTATAAAATCAGCGCATCCCTTTTAAAATGTCCCTTTTAGTGAATCGGGCTGTAGGGACAGGGAACTGAATGCAGTCACCTTGAGCTATCAACGAAAAGGCACGAGCTAAATCTACATTTTAAGAAAGAAAAGGTTTTTTTCTAAGTCCTAGTGGAACCTGGAATTCTGCATTGCCACCTTTTTTGCTACAGCGCGAGGGCAGCTGGTAAAGAGGTTTTGAATTTGTCCTTGCATCAGTCCTGTGCTAAGGAGCCGGCACTCTTTCAGACCAGTTCTGCTAGTGTGGTAAAGGATGAGTTAACCGCCAGCTCGGCACAGCTACAGTACAGTTGGTGAGATACGTCTGTCAACAGAACTATTACTGTTGTCCCTCCACTGGCACCATGTCCTTGACCCCCCAAGGTCAGCAGAGAACACTGCCTGCTACAAATGCTCCATTTGTGTATCACGCTGATGCTCTTAAATAGAATCTTGGCAGGGAAGGTGTCCTTCCCAGGATAGCTGACAGCAAGGAGGAAAAGCAAAGCTGTAAAACTCTTGCAGTTTGATTGCGAATTAAAAATAAAATAAAAACCCAACCCTAAAACAAATCACGGAATCTGGGCATCGCAGTGTGGTCAAGTGGCTTCCTGGGTAACCTGATGCTTATGTGCACTCATTAGGAATGTTTATCCATGGATTCTGTTCTAGCTCACGCCTCATGAAATGAAAAAAAAAACCCCCCCACAAAAACATGCAATCTGTGTCTCTGGATTCAGTAGCTAAACCCTTTATTTGACTATCCATAGGGAAGATAATCTTGTAAGTGTGGGTAGGGTTCAATTTAACACACAGAGACTGTACCATATTTTCAAAGGGAACTCACGCATATACGTTTGCTTTGAAAACGTCCGCGTAAGTGCCCTGGTGCAGTCCCTAACTCACCTGCACCAACTTATGCCAGTCTCTATCGAAGGCGTAACTCGTGGAAGGTTAGCAAAAGTGCATGCTTTTTTTTTTTTTCATTAAAAGGTACGTGCATAAGTCTGAACTCCATGTGCAGCTCCCCACTCCCTCACGTGCCACTCTTACATGCACCAAACCCCTGGCAATTTTATAAACGCCATTGCCAGTGTCATGAGCGTAAATGATTTTAAAGACTCTGTCGTATGCGTTCATTCAGAAAGCATTACATCAAGTTTAGCACAGGGACAACTCAGTTTTTCCAATCAGTCGACCAGTTTGCCCAGTTAATGTCAAGATCTTCCAGACCCCTCTGGTTCTTCGCCCTGCCCTATAAACCCTAAAACGCGAGGTCTGCAGACCTGCTCCTCCTCCTCTGGAGCAGCAGGATTTCTAGCCGACCCGCACTGCGGTCTCCGATTTTAAAATACAGAGTTACCCGCGTAATTGTTGGCCTCGCCCTGGAATACTCACGCTCCACCCCTCTTCTGCCCTCTTACTTTTGATGGGCACACCGATATATTCGCACATGCTTCGCGGCTTTTTTAAATCTGCGTTGATCTTGCGCAGAGTATGTGGGTATTTTTGCGCGAGCGCTTTTAAAATCTACTTTTTAGAAAATAAGTGTGTGTGGGGGGGTGGGGTGGCGGGGAAACAACGAAGTCTCATCTCTTGAGGAGAATTTATGGAAGTTTAGCTCCGGAATGAAAATTGCCAGTCTGGCATCAGCATTTTTCCCATTGAAAAATACTGGAATAGGAGCACTGACTAATTTGGAGAAATGTCTGCACTGGGGTAAAAATTCCAGAAATCTGCCCCTAAAAGTGTGCCAGGTATGGATGGAATAGACTAATAATTATACTTTCTGTACCTATGTTAACTGGGATCTGTAGTCATGGCGGAAAAAACCTGCTTTGCATCTCTCTCTCCCTTTATAGGACCTATTGGCACTGTCCCTCTATCCACGGCCTTTTCTCTCTTCTTCTATAGGGAAATCTCTCTCTGGTGTCCAGGACCCTGGCTTCTCCCATGTTTTCTTCCGGGGGGGGGGGGGGGGGGGTCTCTTTTTCTCTCTCTCTTACACACTCAAATCCACTCTGTCAATGTTTTCAGCATCAAAGGCAGGGGGAGACTCGTAACCCCCACCCCACCTTAACTTTCAGGCTTCTCCACTGGCTAAGTCTTGCCTGCCTCGTCCCCGTCTTGGTGTACTGGCCGGGCTCTAACAGGAACAGGCCTTTGGCTGCCCGGGGAGCCCTCCGGCTATTTGATCCTGCCTGAGGAATTCTGAGCATGAGGGCTCAGCCCAGGCTCACGGTTCTCGCTCTCCTTCCCGTTTCCAGCTGGAGAATCTGCCCTCCGCTGGGGCCTGCAAGGGCGATATCTCTGAATTGTGTTTATTTGTTGGCGCCCTGGTGTGAAAAAACTTCCCATCAACTGCATGTTAATCTTGTCAGCATAGTTGCAGCTCTGTATTTCCCCCGGGCTCCCTGTTTGTTTTATTACTTCTTCAGCATGCTCTCTCATATTGTAAAGAAGGGAAAAGAGAGAAGAATTTCCTCAGGTTTTCGTGGGACAACCAACACCCATGGCACTGATGTCTGACCTTGCACTAGAAAGGGGAAATGAATTGCAGCTTCACACATTGAACATCCTGTGCCTATTTGTTACAGGAACTATAGCTCCACAAGAACAATAAAACCATCGGGCACTTTCTCCAAAGGCCTGAGAAAAGTAAAATTACAGAAACTATGATCTGCATAGAAAGCCCCTGGCTGAGAAGAGAATGTCTTGCAATTCTGGCTCCTAGCAAGCTTTGAATTGAAACTCTATTATGTATGGAAGTCATTGGGTTTGTTTTAAGGATGTCTTAATTCTGTATCGTTAATATATTATGAATGTTACTCGGTTCACTGTGCTTTTCAAATAAATAAACTTTGCTTCCTCGGCGAAGTCACTTTCTCTTCACCAGTTACCATCTGACTCCATTTTTTGGGGGTGGAGGGGGTAGGTTGATCCAATATTGATTTTTACCCAATGGCATGCCTTGATTTGTAACTTTGCTTTTTTTACCGCTCATTTCCCTAAGAAAAATCAGATGTGCCAGTCCTTGCATGCCATGATGCAAAACCAAGACTGGATCAACCTGGCCTCCAAAAATGGAGCCAGATGGTAACCTTAAATCGGTCATTATTAGAAATTTGTCTCATACTGGGCAGGCCTGAAATCACTTACAATAGCCACTGTGATGAGAATTAAGAGCCAGACTAACCCAAATTGCAAGCATGACTTGTATTTAGTTGCTATAAATGCATAACCCAAAATATTGTTGAGACACTTTAGCAGTAAGCATGCATTAAGCTGAAAACCCAGCAACAATACATAGTAATATACTGTTAAAATAATCAGTGCTCTAAAGTGTAAACCCCAAAAAAGTAATCAGGAGGCAAGAAAATATGGTTTATTTTTAATCCTTCTTTACTCATTAATTTGAAGCTACAATACATCCAAGCCCAATGAGGAAACCACATACACATAGAGCCTGATGTTCAAAGCAATTTAGGCCTATAACACGGCTTTTGTGGGCATAAATGTCTGTTATAAAATAGCCAGGGATTGCTGTGGAGGAGGACATGACTGAAGCTGGTATCTCCTGGCTGCGGATAGAATGGAGACCAGGAAGTTATGGACTACCCGATCTAGCCTGTTTACTTCGTCTGGTTAGAGATTGGCGTTACTCTTCTTATTATATTGACTCATTATCTGAAACAGCGTTTTGTCTACCCCCTGCATCCCTTATATGCTGAGATTAGTAAATCACCTAAACGAATCTGATCAAGTTTGGCAGTTCATCCCTTACTGCAGCTCTGGATTTGACAAGAGGCACCCATTATGCCTGTGCCTAGGGTGGCCAACATATTTACTGCCTTCCAGCGCTGCTGAGCCCTCTGCTGCCCTGTAACAGACCCTTACAGAAGGCGGGGAGATGATTGTACATCGCCTTGAGAGATTTTTTTAATCTGGAGGAGCAATTAAGAAATGCTTTTTAAATTTTAAATAAATGAAAGTGCCTAGGAGTGGCAAAATCCTAAATCCATCTCTGAGCCTTATGGTTGGCTTGGAAGTTTCTTACTAACGTTTTTGGATGCATCTCCACTACAACCCTTCTCCTTCCTATAGTTGGTAACTTGGATTTTTCTCCTGGCATTCAGAGATGGTTTTTTTTTTTTTACTACTTGGGCTCAGAATGGACTACTTCATCTGACAGAGTTACCGAAGGACAATGGTTCCCTATTCACGTTTGTGGAACTCAAGGCTACTTATGGTCTAGAGGATAAGGGCTTCTTCTCCTATCTTTAGCTGAGGTATTATGTACAAGGACTTTCCAAACAAGGACTAATTAGGTTGTTTCACACTCGGAAACTTTTTTTTTTAAGTTTGAGAAGATAGTTGGGAAACAGACATCTCCATTCTAAGCAGACGCTGATAGCTCTAGCTTCGTATAATCTCCTTTGCTGATGTAAAAAAAATGGGAGAAGGATATAAATGTGGTTGTCACAGCTGAACAATTCCCAGTTCTAGGGCTCCCAATTTGACTGCTAACATGGTCCTGAGGGAGATTCAGTACAAATTCTTGCATTGAGCCTATTTTACATGGGAGCCACAGGGGCTTCCTTAACTATTCATCAGGTATTTAATGAAATTACTTTAACCATCTTCTTTTGAGATGGGTTTTCTGACTTGTACCCTAGAGGAGGAAAAGGTTTGCCATGCTGCTGTTCCATCGTATTTTGCAGTTAGCTGGTGGGAGAGAAGGGAGGATATGAGAAAGGTAGTGGGTGGGTGAAGGGTGATTTGGCATGTTCAGGTTTCTATGCAATCAACAAGCCATACTTTTAACATTTCCTGGAGTACATAAGAGAACGATGTATACTGGAGCAATGTTTGTAACATTTACAGATTTTTGATAAAGTTTATTCTCTATAAAAAAAACAACTACATAAAAGTACACAGGTTATTTCTTTACATGTGCACTTCCATGCAAGCTGGGGAGAGGCATTCAAAGGTATGGAGTTCAAACAAGTGCCTATTTAAAAAAAAAAAATTTGTTTTTTAAAAGCGGGCACAAGTTGCACCTTTTTTTTTTTTTTTTTTTGTCAAAATCATTTTTATTAATGAGCAATGCAGGTACAACCAAAACTGTTTCTAGGGGAAAGGGAAGGTACAATATAAGCCAAAGATTGATGAAGCTTTACAATACAGGATTATTCCTCTTGGTTGCGCCTTCTATAGGGGGAGAGCATAACTTTTTCTGCAGGTGAGTTTGCATGCATTACCACAGCACTTGCGGGCAAACTTTCAAAGTGAATTTAGGGGTCTAAGTTTGCTTAGAAAATTTGGTTGCACGAAATACCTACAGGCAGAATTTACCCCACTGCTCATAGTTATAAAATGATCTTCCCGAAAATGTCAGATGTAAAACTAAAAAGGTGAGAAAATCAAGGCACAAAAGGAAGCTCACTTAATTAAAAAAAAAAATATAGAGAATCAAATTTCTCCAACCCTCTTCTGGCAGCTTTAAATTCTGAGTCGTTAAAGTTTTGAGTTGATAGGCAGCAATTGGCAGTTTGTAAGGGAACCTGGGAACTTTCATTGATTCTGGAATGATCTGGACCTTCGGTGATATAGAAATGGTTGCATACGTTAATTTATTTGTTATTTGATTTCGTTGCTTAAATTTCAGTAATTAAAACATTTAAAAAAAAAAATCACTCCACGTTTGGTAGGCTGGCTGCTGTTAATTAACAGATCCAGGCATGAAGAATTATGGCGTTGATTTTATTCCTTCCACACCATGAAATATTTCTCCTGCATCTCTCTTCTTTATGCTGTTTGAGATAAATAATGCTGTGTCCTCCCAAGCCTCACTGTTTAATTATTGATACCTGGATTTCAGTTTTTAATTCAACATAGTTTCTTCAATAATAGTTGTCTAAAATAAACAATAACATGAACATGGCCCTTCTACTGTTAGTTTTGAGTCTACAGACTCCTCAACTCTCTCCCTGTTACCTCGGCTGATTCCCAGCACTTTTACTGACTCAGGAACCAATGGTGACAGACAGAATGATCTTGCGTAGTAGGGGAGAACGGAGGGGATTTTGTATATCCAGACCGTCTGACTCCACTAGTGCTGCTTAAAGGATGGGAGCAATTACAATTAAGTCTTTATTTATTCCAAATGAAGCTAATCGCATTCCTGTATCAAGCTCTTGAGATGTGGTAATGTTCTGGAAATGTGTTTAGGAATAACACGGACCACCATGGCTGCAGGAGCTGTCAAAAGGCTGGAAAACTGAACCGCAGACCGGGGCTGATGTAGTTAAGTCCCCCCCCCCAAGGAAAGCCTAAGAGCCGTGTGGTCATTATTAGGAGGAGCTCTGTTTTGACCATTCAGTAGAGCCTCTGCTGCTTCCAGAGCGGAAAGTTTGCTGGTCTTTGTCTCGCTCCTGACTACCATGGATCTCTGTACGAGACCCCCCGTGGATTTATGATGATCTGCAGCAAGGGTGGCCAACTCCGGTCGTCGAGAGCCACAAACCCCGGCTGGGTTTTCAGGATGTCTGCCATGAATATTCATGAGACTAGATTTGCATGCACTGCCTCCGTTCTATGCAAATCTATCTCATGCATATTCCTTGCGGATATCCTGAAAGCCCAGCCTGTTTGTGGCTCTCGAGGACCAGAGTTGGCCACCCCTGCTCTACTGACTTATTAATAGGGTAACACTAAGGGGGCAGGAGCTATTTTCAGACTGTCCGCTTTGGGACTCCCACCGACTTTGTACCAGGTATTAAAGAGACGTGCCTAACGGCAGACTTTTACACCCACTCCTTGTGCAGGTAGACTTTTGATGGGACACAGCCCATGGGCATTATTTTTCTGAGCCTGTCCAAAACACGAACCCCCCCCCCCCCATCACCACCATCATCATGCCAGCCCTGAATATTGAAGGAGAGCAGTTTTCAGTGAGTTTTTTTTGTCTGTAAATCTCTTATTTGCCCACAGAAAAGGTTGTGAAAATCATCCTCAGTGTCAGGAACAAGGCAAATATTTGGCAAAGGTGAATTTAAACTGGAGGGCCTCTAAGGCCTAAGCTGGAGTCAACAGCTTCAGAGAGTGTGGTATTCCACCTCCCCAACTTGTGCCCTTCTGCTGCTGGGATCTCTTTACCCTACTTTCTGCCTTGAAGTCTGAGATCATCCATGGGAGCCTTTCCAGACAATGGAATGCAATTATTTCCCAATTATGATCAGCGCTTATTTTATCTACTTCGGGAAAATGAATCAGCCGTAGGAGGCGTTTGAGCTGTGAACCATTGGTTTACACAGATGTTACAGGCAGATGCCATAGATAATAATCTCTGGCTACAGTATTATATTAAAGTATGAATGTATGTCTACATATGTTAGAGGATAGTATTATATACAGATATAAAGCTAACATCCGCTGTCTATCTAATCTGAATTTATAACACGAGCTTGTGGACACTTTGGGCAGTTGTGAACCCAACAGGGTAAATGTTTCTGTGGCAAAGAGTTGTTACACCTTTTTGAAAAGTAAGGCAGAAGGAGACCTAACTATTTATTTTATTTGTTTTTATATACCGACATTCAACACAGGGTTTCACATCGGTTTACAGAGAACAGCTGAGATTTTTTACATTGTAACACGGTAGTGAACATCTTCTGGTTCTTTTTGCATTGGTTTGATGTCGTATCGCTGTGTATTTCAGATACAGCAAAATCCGTGCAGACTAAGTCAAAGGTAGCCTGGATCCTGGATGGGCAGACAATAGACCACAAGGTCTTTTCCTGCCGTTATGTCCCTGTGTAAGTAGCAGTGTGACATGTGTGGCATAATGATGCAGAGGTTCATGGAAGTACCCAGCCAGGTGGGATTAGAACATTTTCAGCCACTCAGATTCGGAGCTTTGCCTCATCGGACGGGGGGAGTGTTTTCAATTAATTTGTAATTAAATCAGGGAAGCAATCTAGTCCCAGAGATCGTTCAGTGCAGGGTTTATCTCATTTTGTCTCAGCTTTGCATTCCTGCTACATGTAATCATTGTTTATATCTCAAGACGTGTCATTTGATCAGACCTGTGCGAGTAATTTAATCAAACATCAATATTTTCCTTTCTATTAAACCACTGCGTCATATGGAATAAAACTGCCATTTAACCCCAGGTTGGCCAAAAAGAAAGCCACCCGCTCTGTTTGAGCAGTATTGTCTTGCCTACACACCAAAAACTTTATGTGGGAGGAAAAAAAAGCTATAATTTATATAACAGAAATTATTTTCAGGAGGTGTTCTGGCACATTAATAAATATAATTAGTAATACCTTTTCTTATTTTATGAATAATATACAATTAACAAAGAATACATTAAAATACAAGTCATTATAATTACCTAAGTCAATGGATTCAACATTCCCATAAGTAATGTCTTTATTCATACAAGTAATATCTTTGCTTATCATTTTTGGTCCTCCAGTTCACAAATTCACCCCCAGACATTTTCGATCTGCTTCACATTTTATTCAGATACAGAATCCCACTCCCAGCTCCTGTGGTCCCTTGATTTTATTAGTCTGCAGGCAGGGAGGAGAAGAAGCAGAGGGTTGTCCTTGGTGCTCCCAAGGTTTTTTGCTGTCCTGTGCAAACAATTACTGTGCTGCCCAGCTCCCTCCTGTAATCTTTATTTTTAAAAACTGACACACACCCACCCCCTCACCTCAGTCATATATGCAAAACACTCAGACCCTCACCAAATACAGAATAAAGAGATCAGAAAGTATAAAACAGAAATGTGCTGAGAAGAACTGAGCTGGAACCCACAACAAGCCAGCCTCTATATGCAGAGCAACAATGGAAAAACAGAAACATTAACATTCTGATAAAACATTAAATAATAAAATCAGGAAATATAAAACATCAATCATAATAGTAAAATCATATTCATAAAAAGAATAAATATTCAAACCAGTTAATGAATAAGGGTATCCAAAATATCCCAAAACACCAATAAAATATTTAAAAACATCTGATGAATAAAAAATCCAATAATTAAAAAATGTTCTATTTTCCCCCCCAAAATTACATATTTCAAAAGAGCAGAAACATCAAATTACACTCAATAATTAAAACTAATAAGGATTTAAAAATCTGCTGCTGTCCATACCTGGGATATTTTGATTTCCAGTTATTCTGAGCTCATCGTGGATTGGGGGTGGTAGGGCCATACAAATTTTCTTTCCTCTCATACATGCACAATAACACATTCATTTTCTCACACATTCTCTCTCTCACATACTCAGGCTCCTTCTCCATCACAGATACATTATGTATGTGTGTGTGCCTGTGAGAGCCTATATTTGACAAATAGGCTCTCACAGACACATTCACAGGTACATGAGCTCTCATACAGACACACAAACACACACAGGCTGTCACACAGGCACACACACAGGCTGTCACACAGGCACACACACAGGCTCTCATACAGACACGCTCACACAGACACACACATAGGCTCTCATAGAGACACACAAATACACACACAGTCTCTGACACAAACACACATGTGCTCACACAGACACACAGGCTGTCACATACACAAACACATAGGCTCTCCTACAGATACATACACACGTTCTCACAGACACACACACACACAGATTCTCGCTCACACATATACATACAGGGCCTCCTGTTGTCATCTGGCCTTGATGGGATGAGCTCCACCACGGCCCAACGGGCTTCTTGCTTGGGTGGGGGGAGCGGAAGCTGTGCGCACGCCCGTGCGCACACAAATAAAAACACAGACTTCTCCTTCAGCCGCTGGCTGGTTGAGCTCTGCCAGTGGCCCCGTGGCCTCTCCTGCTGCCCCATGCAAATGCATGGTATTCACACTCGGTCACACCGGGCCTGTTCCCAAGGCATCAGGACCAGTCTCTCTCAACTGAATGAGACAGGGGGCTGCCAAAGGTGGCATGAGATGGAGAATGAGATCAAGGTGGAGGGGGGAGAGAAAGGAAGCGATGGTGAATGAAAGAGGCCAGAGGGAATGAGAGAAGGGAAAGGAGTATGAGAGAGAACTGAGTGTCAGTTGGAAATGAGATATAAATATTACTTGATAAGGTACGGTGTAAAGACATTTCTTAACTTTGTGTAAGGACCTTTACTTAAGAGCATGGCAGTCTGTTGGAGCCTGGCTTGCTGCAATTTCAAGCCAAGTAATTTATTTAATGTTTGTTTATGTGATTTATATTCCAGCTTTCAGGCATCGTTCCCTCACTATTCAGGCTGGGTGCACTGTAGTGCATCGGTCCCTCACTAAAGTGCACCCAGCCTAGCACACGGGTTTACGTGCGGTTTGAGTGCGTTAGACTGGCACACGATGCAGTAAGGAGATTAGCGCGTCCAAATTGCCCATCCTTACAAATGCATAGCCGATAGCACCCATCACATGTAAATTCCATGTAGATGAGCACGTTAGCTATCATCTCCCAATGCAGGAAAGCTCTGGGCGCCCAACGCGCACTTTTCAATACGGCAAATTTAACTCCAGCCCCAGAGGTAAAGTCAACTCGCAGTCAGGGGCTCAGGAAAAAAAATATACAAAAATAGGGCTCTCTGCGTTACAATAAGTGTCTCCTCCTCCTTAGTATTGTTGTGACACTTTAATGTACTACCTGCATTTAGAAAAGTAAATGTATATTTTGACTTGATTAAAAGAAACCCACTTTCCTTATGGCCACACAATTTAGACATCCTTAGCAAGGGGTGCCTAATTTTTTTTTTTGTTGAGGTTGCTGAAGTGAATTATAACAAAAAAAAAAAAGTGGGATGAAAGTGGATGCTTGTATTGAGCACCCGATGCAATAAACTATTGAGTACTATGAACACCCAGCTCTCCTTAGTGTACCCTTTCTGAGGGTGCCTCGTTTAAATACTGCATCTGGTGCCCAAGGGATTGTGACTGTGTGCATGTTGAGAGACCAGGTCTTATACTCAATACTAGTGCCTGTTTTTTGGAGAGTGAAGTGACTTACCCAGGGTCGCATGGAGAGTGAAGTGACTTACCCAGGGTCGCATGGAGCAGCTGGATTTGAACCCTGCCTTTGCTTCTTTGTCGCTTACTGTGCTAACCACTAGGAAGATCATGGATGGCCGGTAAAAGCTCTTCATGGAAAAAAAAAAATCTCACAGGTCTTTGCCGGCATGTGAATTTCTTTGTTTGACGGATGGGTATTGAATGTCTGTTTATGCTAAGAGGAGACTCTCTGACATTTTTTGCCTAATTACTAATTATATCAGTGAAAGGGGTTTAGGGCGAGAGTTCTGGAAACGTGAAATGTGATCAGCGGAGATTTGCAGGAAAGATGGAAGACTGACGTGTGACATCAGGCAGCTGACAGGAGAGAGGGCAGCCAGGCTGCAGCTGCTCCAAGCAGATCTGGGGCTTCAGCAAGTTCTAGGGTACAACCCTTATTATAATGCATTTTTTTTTGTTTACATAGTCATTTAAAATATGAGTGCATTTGATCTTGCAAGGGTTTGTGATTTTGTGTGTGTGTGTGTGTCTTAAAGAACAGGTGGCAAGGATGGGGAGCAGGAAGCTAGCAGCTGCTGGAAAGCTTAGTGTATATTAAGACATACACAGGCAGCCCAACATTAAGATATGCACTTTCTGAGAAATGAAGACAGGCAGGATTTCAGGCCAATAAAACCCTCTAGCAAATTTTTCTCTAAGATTTTCTTCTTTGGGCAATAACCGTCCCCTGTTCCCCCTCCCCCCCTAAACAAAATGCTGGTAATGCTGGTAGTGTTTTAAACAGGGTAAATGAAAAGTGTCTTTGTAAAAAAAAAATAATAGTAACTAGATCTTTGTTCCGTCTGAGTGTGCCTGATAGCATGCAAGTCTGCTTTATTTTAAGTTTAAAATTAGCTTTTTTAAAGTTATGGCATAAGGAAAAGTCAGTTTTACAATGCAGCCATTGAGAATGTACAAAGTGGTTTTGATTCTCTAGCAATATCCAGGCAGACTGGTGAAGCAAAGACAGTTTATTATATTTATTACACCAATGGCACAAGGTCACTTCCAGGCTACTGGTGGACTCCATTTAAAGTCTTATTAACATTAGTACAGCTTGGGGCACTGAGCAAACCTCATAAACATCCCAGATTCTTATTCTAATTCTTGATACATTGCTCCATTATTACTGCAACCATCATAAACCACTCCTTGGTATTTTACAATTTAACATCATAAAACTAAATAAAAGTATAACCCTATTATGGAACAAAACACTATCAATGTCCTCTTGAAATAGTTGGGGTCAGAAGCACTGACTGTCACTACATGGAGATCCACTATTTAACCACTGGACAATGAATTTTGTGATGTTTAGTGTATTTATTTTAGAACACAGATTCTGGCCACCCATTGAGGAGACTAAGTCAGTTAAGTTATTTATCGGTTCCCTATTCTGACAGATACAATGGGGAATGGTGTAGAGGTGAGCTATTTCTTGTTGACGTAGCATCAATTGTGTATCTGTTGTAAATGTTGACATTGTTTTAATTTTGTTATGTCTGAATTTTTCGTAAAAAGTATACTGAATAAAGCTCCCTCCCAAACATCCGTCTATCTTGTTCATTGCTGTTGCTCTTACCCTACCGGATAAGGGCTTGCCATTCTCCTACCTATTTCCTTGAGTGTTCCTGATAGGACTCTTGAATTAAGTCCACCGAGTCATGCAGTTTGTTTTGGAAGCCAAATTATTTGGCCAACTTTGGTTTATAAAAGTCTGACAAAGAACTTTGGCAAGGCTATCCATCTTCACACAGATAAGGGGCTGGTATGTAGACCAGGCGGTAACATAAACAGCTGTCCAGGCCTAGGAACGGATCCTTCAAGTATGTCTCTGGGATGCACAGGTCTGTCATAGGCCTTTGCTTTGTCACAAATTATGACTCCTTGGGCAGATCTGCTCAGAATCTGAAGCACATTAAACTTTTTTTTAACTCTCCTTTACTGCACACAATACAACTTGAGAACATTAAGGGCCTTAGTCAAACAGGATTTTCAACCTATTCTGTAGAATTTAAGGAACACCTTAAATTCTACATTTATCCTTTGGATCGTCTGAGAGAGCCAGAAACAGGAAGGACCCCATTTCAGTTTTATAGGCATTGGAGATGAGACTTTACAAGGGATGATGTAAACTGGGTATCTGAAAATTGCTACTGTTTTGTTTCCAACCATGGTACAGCAGTAAAGTCAGATAAATTGGCGCATCCTGTTGAACTATTTCCGAGTCCCTGTTGCTTCAGTCTGTGTCTGTTTGTTGCTACACCATGGGGACACGACCACATTTGCAAACATATTTCAGCCATTGCCTGTGGGCACCCCATGGACATAAAACTTGCAGATTCTCAGAGGATAAAGCACAATCTGGGCTCTGTAATATGTGCAAGGCACCGCTAAATAGGGGGCATCAAACAACTCCATGCTAATAAGATTAATCTTTTGTTCCCATTTCAGGACTATGCATAACATAGATTTGCATACATCGGTGGCCATGCATGTAGATCTACCTCATGCATATGCACTGTAGATATCCTGAGAACCTGGCCTGTTTGTGGCTCTCAAGAACTGGAGTTGGCCAGCCCTGCTTTATAGCATGGCCCTGCCCTCTGTAATAGGTCTGAGAGCAAAAACATTATAAACGTAGACCAGTCTGGGGCTCAGGGCATAACCTTCACTTAGGGGGTCATTTTCTAAAGGGACTTTTCGCGTGCGATCACTAAATCGGGGCGGAGTCCGCTCCGGAAGGGGAGGAGTCGGGGCGGACTCCGCGACGACTTCGCTGATGGCGAAAAGGTAAGGGCCCTTTTCGCTGCCACTAGCGCACCCAGTAGCACCACCTTTTATGATGGAGCTATTGGGTGCGAAAGCCGCCCCTCCCCGTTATTGCTGGATTTTCTAAGGTCTGCAACCTTAGAAAATCCTGGCCTTAGTCTGATCTTTTCAGCAAGTCAGTTCCAAGGATTCAAATCCAGAGCCCAGATGACATGATTCAGGAATGTGTGGCTGTGATCCCAGAAAAGTAACTTGCCCTGGATCTAAAGGGAAATCACAAGTGGCCACGACAGCAAAAGCACTCGGCGTCCTCCATCGCCTTACAAACCCACTGCCAGGGACCCACCCTCCCCTGGCTTGTTCTGTAGCAGGAATGGTCTGGCACGCAGCCTAAGGGGAGGAGAAGAACAATTGTAATGGGGGTAAGGGGCAAATGGAAGGTAGCTGAGGAAGAAGGAAAGGGTGCAGTGGCAAGGGGATGGGCGAAGAAGGAAGACTGAGAGGGGACGGGAGAAAATTAAGTGCGGTGGCCTCTCACGGAAGCAGCGAGGTGTGGAAGGCTGCAGCCAGAGCTGGCGGGCTGGGGGTGACTGCTTGAGCGGCAGCTGGAGGGGGCCCCGGTTTCACAGAGCTCTCTGGGAAAACAGCAAATTCTGCGGCAGTGGCTGCAGATGCAGAATTGTGTATGTGGGGGCGAGAAACAGAGCCTCCTGCCCATTCCCAATGGCTAGAAAGAACCAATATCAATGATCAAATCCATAATGTAATAATATATACAATAATAAAAATAATAAAATAAAAATACATAAACATAAAATATCTGAAAGTGCTCAGTGTGGCTAACACTGAGACTACTATGAAAGTTAGCTCAAGATATTTGAAAGCAAAAAAACCCTAAAATATAGTAAGGCATTAGTATTTAGTTGAAAGATAGTAATACTGGAATTTCTCACTGAGAAGTTCATTTCCAATGGTAGTTTTTCCATCTATAAGTGAGCAATTCAGAAAAGGGAGAAGCAAATCAAGCTAAACCCGAAAGCAGTCACAACTCACAAGGATTAAGCATTTCTCCTTAAAGAGACAGGTGGCTAAGCTCAGTGAACAGCTAAGCCATTACAACACATGTCTGAGGATATTTTGACTCTCTCAAAGGAAAAAACTGCAGGGGAGCCGATAGATTTTCGGATGTTATTGCATTCTTACTTGTGATGTCTATTAGTGCTGGAATTGACTACTAACAAATGTAATTGTGTTTACAATGCTTATCGCACAGAATGACTAACCGGGTCTCATTAGGAGGGCCAGTCTGCCATTTTGGTTTAAAAACTTATCATGGTCTGGTGCTCTCCCACAAACGGATTCTTCAAGCCCAATGCATGTCAATAGGAAATTAAAAGGTTTCTTTCAGATTACATTAAAATGGCCCTCAATAGTGCTCTCAAAAACTGGCAAGCTGCACGGTTTATGGCAGATCAAGGAGTAAGGCAACAACAGGGAACAGAAGACATTCAGAACTGGTCAGAATGCAGGCAATTTTGTAACATTGCACCTAAAGTTACATTTGCAAAGTGGACTTGCATGCCATAAGTCTGCTTTGAAAATAATCCTACCAAATCTACCAGCACGCGTTACGGCTGCTAAAACGTGTACGATGTTTCAAATCCAAAAGGTTGCACATTTAAGTGTAAAAACCCTTCCCACTTCCACTCCTAGAAACGCCTCTGTCCAGTGCGGAGAAACTTCTGAACAAGATATGCACGAGTAAGTTCACCAGCACATCGGGTGGACAATTTGGGGAAAAAAAATGTCTGCAGGCAAACCACTGTTTTTACCAGGGGAAATTCATTTTGAAAATGACGCGCAATGTGTCCTACTACGGAAGAGCATGAATAGAAAATGATATACCACTGAGGAACTGTGCTCAGCCATGATAGAATAAAGGGGTCTCACAGCTAGTGAGTGAGGCTAAACAAATCCCCAACGCAGGTTTCTCAGCAGCTTCTTCAGCTGGGGCAGGTAGGATAAGGAATCCCCCCCCCACACACATACACACACACTCTCTTTTTATTGCCCCTCCCAACTTACCCAATGTGTGGTGGCAACGCTTATGGTGTCAGATCCCAGATTTGATTGTGACTGAGGAGCAGCACTGATTTCATGGATTTAATTAAGGTGAGTAAATGGCAGGGGTATGCAAAAAAAACCCCCAAACCTTTTGTTTTGTTTTCTACATTGCTCGCTAAATTGTTTTAGTGCACACTATATAGTTGTCGTGCTAGCTAATGCCAGGTAACGCACACTCAAATGATACTAACAAATTGCCATTTCATTTTTATGTGTGTTGCTTCAGATGGAAATAACACAAACCAAAAGAACAAATTTTGTTATTTCCCTGTCATTTTAAAACAGTAGATTCCTAGTCGACAGTTCTGTTCTCCATGGACCTTTGGGGTAATGTCTCCACCTACCTTGACTGGAAGGTAGGTCAGGGCACGTTGAGTACAATCTCAATCTCTCAAATTTACTGCTAAGGTTCATCTAAATACTTTACCTTCGGCCAAGAGAGCTACATTGTGGAGTTGACGGGGTGCAATCAGAGCCCCTAATCTCCCGTGACTCCACAGCTGTGGGAAGGGCCACAAAACCAAGCCCTTCCTGAAGAAGTGCCCCTTCCCCGTGGACCGTGCTGCAGGTCAAAGCAGCCACAGGAGCAGCGGCCCTTCTATTTCTTTTTCACCTTTGCCCCAGCTAGCTCTCGGCTTATTGGAGGATAATGGCAAGGTGGTGCCGCAAGCCCTGTCCTCCCCCCTCTGCCGCTGCTCACTAGGGTCACGCTGTGACGTGTGCAGCATCTTGCTGACTCGCATGGTTCAAAGCACTAAAGCAGCCTCAGGCAGCAGAGGGGTAGGATACAGCTTGAGGTTTTCCTCTTAACCCCAAGCTGGGATGAGAGGGCAAGTGAATGGATGGAGGGGGAGCAAGAGGGAGGGGCAAGAGAGTGAAGGAGGGAAACAGGGGGGGGGGGGGGGCAGAGTGATTGAGGAAATGGGTGGGAAGCAGGGAGAGAGTGCTTGAAGGGATGGGGCATGGGAATGAATGATGGGATCAGACAGGGTGCAGGGCAGAGAAGAAGAGTAAGGGAATGGGGGCAAAAGAGTGAGCCACGGGCTGAGGTGCTGTGGAGTGAGTGAGAGAAGCAGGTTTGGGAGATGGGCTACAAGTGAAGGAATAAAAGAGGGCAGTGGAAAGTGAGTGAGGTTATCTGAGGAGCTGTGGGGTGGGAGTGGCCCATGTTAATGATATCCAAATGAAATTTTGCTTTAGCATTAAGGTTAGCACATTCAGGGGGAAACTACTGCAAAAATGTTAACTACATCTCCCAAAGGTGTAGTTATGATTTTGCAATTAATGGGTCTGTGTTCACTTCTGCCTATTTTAACAATCATTATTTTTCTATGGGTTAAGAGGTTGTGAACCTCTTGCATAGTTTTGCATCTCATCATGCATTAGCATGGGTTTTTCCCTTAAAACTCTTACAAGCTACACAGCACATGTTGACAGTGCTATTAACATGCATAAACAAGATTGTGCACGATAACACTGGTGAAAACAGTGGTATATTTTAGTACATTGTTCTCCGTCTCTTATTTGTTAACAAATCTTCTCAATCTGAGCTCCTGAAACCAATGTCACTTGGGTTCTTAACACTGTTATTACATAAGCTATGGAGTCTGAACGGGTCAAACAGGGTGCAAATAGGGCCTATATAGGCAAAAAAAAAAAAAAAATAATAATAATAATCTTAGTTCTTCTATGGCTCACACTGGCATTTCAGGCCGATGGTTAAATGTGTTCCTAGAATGTCAAATCCCACCATATATTTCACTATGCCTGCAGTGCGAGGTCACTCCATTTGTTTTTCCATAATGAATTATTGTCATGAGCAGCCATTCTGCACCCTCCGTTCTTTCCCTGCGCATAAACATGTGGTAATATTCTGCGTGGGTCTTAGGCCACGAACCAGGCCTGCCCCGCCACAGACCTGAAGGCCGCCACGCAGAGGGCCTCCAGCATGTCACCACCGTTTTCTTATGTGCGCTTGCACTCCCTCAGCCAGGCCAATGCTTTCTTTCCAGTTTGCAGACAGAATTTTGATTTTGCTGCTTAAGCACAGTATTTCACTTATTTTTAATTTTCAGTTTTAAAAAAACCTATCACCCCCCCCCCCCCCTTTATAGCAACTTCCTTGAAGTCCAAGACCCATCACAGGTTTTCTCATTACAGAAAAACTGGCTGCTTTTTACATTGCATTAACTTCATTTTTCATCTAAACTGCACCAGCAGGCCCCTTATCTGCTGCAGTCCTGCTCACAGTCGGCTCGATCCAGTATCGTCCGCTCGAGGATTGCCTGTCTGTAACGTGCTCGTAGCGCACAATTCGGGCGCGCAAGGCAGTTCGGCGATACAGTCTCTAGTTTCACGCGTCCGTATCGCTTCTGAAAACAGACGCATAACCCTTTCCGCACC